>NC_064648.1:32311644-32631656 GCF_023864345.2 Schistocerca serialis cubense | reverse complement strand
GTTCTTCTTGCCACCAGACATTTTATTATTACAGCATTTTGAGAAGGACAAAATGGAATGTAACAACTCCGTAGCAGTCCCATCCGATTGCCAGCCCCATTAGGTACACGGTCACATTAGTTATTATCTATTTGGGCTGCTATCAGATCCTGATCGAGCGGGATAAGTCAGTAGATTAAAATGGAGTGTTACAATACACAACAATACTTCTTGTCCTATATGGAATTGTACAGTGCGCTCTAATCTTTTGTCGTAAGACTTTTTTCCCGGTTCGGCCATTTCTCCTACAGAAATTAAGGCTTGGCGTATTTTTCTTCAAATGACATATCTCTCTTAGGTACTTTAGACAGTGGTTTCTCCCACTCGTCCATTTCTCGTTCCTTAAACATTAATTCGGTTCGTGTAAAACCTGTCGAAGTATGTGGAAAGTTATTAAGTAATGGTTTGCTGAAATGGCGACAAAGAATCGATCCATTTTGTATGTTTCCGTGGTGAGGATAAGGTAAGAATAATTACTGCACCCACAGAGGAATTCAAACAGTCATTCTTCCAGGGCTCCATACACGAATGGAATGGGGAGAAACCCTAATAACTAGTACAGTGGGACGTACCCTCTGCCATGCACCTGGGGGGTGGGGGAGGGGGTCTACAGAGTACAGAAGTAGATGTAGGTCATGCAATTCGCGTAGATAACGAGCGGCCGACTTGCTCACGCGGTGATGGCATCCGAGAGCGACCCAGACGGGTTCCATAGGATTTAGATCAGGCTAACATGGTCACCGAGATACCAACGTAAGTCCACTATAACGATTCTCAAACAGCTGTAGCACGGCTCTGGCTCCGAGACACGGACAGTTGTACTGCTGAAAGATGGCATCACCGTCGGTGAAGAAGAAATCAAGCACGAAGGGATGCACGTGGTTCTCATCCGTCAGTGTGTCTTCGGTTCCTGGCTCAGGTCCCCTGCAAGCGCAGGAGAAAGTCTTCCACAGCATAATACTGCACACACCAGCCTGCGTCCGTGACGCTCTGCACGTTTCGAGCCACCGTTCACCTCGATGTCGGCGTCTATGGAGACGAACATAGAACTACTGTATCAAAAATCATGCAAACTGCAATCGTGATTGTCGATGTAGTTGGGTCAACATGTGACCACGTAAGGGTGGTCTGCTGCAGAAAATGGTTCAAATGGCTCTGAGCACTATGGGACTTAACTTCTGACGTCATCTGTCCCCTGGAACTTATATATACGTGAACCTAACTAACCTGAGGACATCACACACATCCATGCCTGAGGCAGGATTCGAACCTGCGACCGTAGCTGTCGCGCGGTTCGAGACTGTAGCGCCTAGAACCGCTCGGCCACTCCGGCCAGTGTCTGCTGCAGAGCTCCATTTTCAACAACGTATGGCGAACAGTGTGATCCAAACCACTTGTGTGCGCACAAGCATTGAGTTCTTTCGGCAGAGATGCCACAGATCACCATCTGTGGTACTCGTACTTTACTTCACGTTTGTGGTCACAAGTTTTTTTGTCATCAGACTTCACATCTGTTTTATAAAAAGACATGTCCTAATGTACTGCAGCCATAGTGGCATAGTCAAATGTTGAGCAGAAAATTAGAACCAGCATTGTCAAATATGCATAAGTAACAGCATATGCAAGGGTCAACATGTCAGCACCACTACTGTTCAAAACCACTGTTTGTTTTGAACACTAGAGCTGCTGACAGGATTGCTGAATTAGATACGCACAATGCACTGGATACAGGTGCATCGACAAATATAGTCTCACAAGGCTTACTTAATGAGTTGCATAAGTAAAACACACATACCAACCTACCCTGTGCAGAACTGTCGAATCCTGACGACATTGGGAGAAAATCTAAAGGGGTAAAAAATCAAGAATTAATACTCATTGTTGTTTTTGTTGTTGATTTTGTTGTTGTCATCTTCAGTCCTGTTGATGCAGCTCTCCATGCTACTACTCTATCCTGTGCAATCTTCTTCATATCCGAGTAACTACTGCAACCTACATCCTTCTGAATCTGCTTAGTGTATTCATCTCTTGGTCTCCCTTTACGATATTTACCTTCCACGCTTCCTTCCAGTACTAAATTGGTGAACCCTTGATGCCGCAGAATGTGACCTACAAACGGATCTCTTCTTTTAGTCAGGTTGTGCCACAAATTCCTCATTTCCCCAATTCTATTCAGTACCTCCTCATTAATTACGTGAACTATCCATCTTATCTAGGGCATTCTTCTGTAGCACCACATTTCGAAAGCTTCTCTTCTTGTCTAAACTATTTACTGTCCATGTTTCACTTCCACACGTGGCTACACTCCATACACATACTTTCAGAAATGACTTTCTGACACTTAAATCTATACTCGATATTAACAAATTTCTCTTCTTCATAAACGATTTCCTTGCCATAGCAAGTCTTCATTTTATATCATCCCCACTTCGACTATCATCAGTTATTTAGCTCCCAAATAGCTACTTTAAGTGTCTCATTTCCCAATCTAATTCCTTCAGCATCGCCTGATTTAATTAGACTACATTCCATTATCCTCGGTTTGCTGTTGTTGATGTTCACAATACCCATTACTATCGGAACCTTTTCATTAAAATGCTTATTTTGGTGGTTGAGAAACTTGTACTTGATTATTGGTATGGATATCCTTTGGACAGTACAAATTACACCCTGACACAGGACAGTGAAGCTGTTTCTTTACAATTAATGAACAAAGTCTATCAATAGATTTAATCAGAACCAGTACAATAGAAAACAAGCCTCTGCCAAATAGTCATCACAGTACAATTTCTTTATTCAGATATATAGTTTCGTGAGGCACAAAATACGAACAGCTACATGAAGGAATTATGGATCTGGTACTAGTACAAGCAAAGACAGAGTGAATCCGTTTGTTTGTTAGAAGACGAGAAAGAGGAGCTACAGAAATTAATATTTCGGTATGAGAATGTATTTGAAAAGCGCCCAGCAATAACAGAAGATTACACTTATAAAAAAATGTGTCTTACTTCATGAACGACTTGCTAATAGCAACGCCTATCTTGGAAGAGCATTTAGGATTTTTGGTACATGAAGTATATTGATTCTTAGAACATGATGTTACAGCAAATGTAAAGAAGGCGGAATTAGGGAAGGGAAAGGTCAAATTTGTACGACAAATCATATCACCAAAAGGTATTGTGCAGATCCGGGGACACTATCTGCAATCACCTCCGCCCCCCTCCCTCCCCTCCCCTCAAACAAAAGAAAACACTAAAAGCTTATCTGGGCTCTGTATCTTTCTTTAGAAAATTTATTCCCGACCTGTTGCTGAACAGCGATTCCCTGTTAAACTTGTTACGGAAGAATAACTTTGGATATGGACCAATCAGTGTCAGACCGACTTTGAAAATGTAAAAGGAGCTCTACTGTAAGCAAGTACTAGACACGTCACAAGAGTTTTGTTTACGCACTCCTGCGTCTCCGCTAGGTCTGGTGCATTCCTGTTCCAAATCACTGAGACAACCGACACACAAGACATTTAGTTTTGCAAGCGTAACTCTTACTGGATGTGAGAGGTCATATTCAGTAACGGAGCTCGAAACTCTCTCTATAGTGTGTGCTTTTAAGAAAGTCGAATGTTACTTGCGGGGAAAACACATCAAAGTACTGTGACCACGAGGCACTTTCTCTTCTCTTGGCGTGTGAACTGTTGCACATAAGAATTGCTAGCTGGTGCCTTTGTTTGCAGGAATTCAGTTTCGAGGAAGTGTACATCAAAGGTAAACAAAACATAACTGCTGGCGCCTTGGCGAGGCCATCCCAAGGGTTGTATGAATTTTTAGGATCTACCAGACAGAATTCTGAAATCTGCATCCTACTTACGCAAGACAAAACACACCACTCTATTACTTAAACATGCGCAGTGGCCTGGAGCCTTTGCAAGAAAACCCGAGTTGGAAAAAGGTAAGACTCAAACTATGTGAAGGAGATAATGATAACAACTTTACAAAATCTCTTACCCCATGTGAAGGACTACTGTTTCACTGACATATACGTAACGAAGAATGGTGCTCCGTATTCTTACATGAAAAGTTTGTACATGAATTCATTCTTTACACTCACAACATATGGGGTCGTTTTTGTGTTTTTAAATGCACTGATAAGACACACACTGCTACTTCCGAAACACATGACGTCGAATTCTCCAAGTAATTCGAAAATGTATTGCTTGTCAGAAGACCGAACACTCCTACAAATATCAATTAATTGAACTACATCCAAAAGTTCCCATAAAACCTTTAGACATAGTATCATTGGATGCAGCCGGTCGTTATCCAAAAGGAAAAGGGGGTTTAACAGCCTTCTGTAATGTTTCTTCCAAGCATATTAAATTGCATGCAGTGAGGTCAGTGACCGCCGGTTCTGCTACTAGAAGAACTACAGACGACTGTTCCCTGAGAGTAGGGAAGCCACAGATACTGTTAACTGATAATGGAAGGGATACACGTCCACAAATAAAATAAAATACAAACTGGTATCACCACTCCAACCCAAAGCAAGCCCCACAGAAAGGGCGTTTAAGGAGTTTAATAGATTGATACGCTCACGGTTCCTATGTGAGCCATATGTAGGGGATGTAGTATATTCGTGGAGTAATTACTTAAAGCTGGTTCTTGAAACTTTGTTAATAGACTTTCGCAGGATAGTCTACAAGAGTCTGCTGGTTTAATTCCTTCAGTGAGACTCTCCAAGGACTAGAAAATCATATGACCAACCGTGTTGTCCTTTCCCGTATACGTTCAATATCACCTGTTAGTCCTATCTGGTTTGGGTCCCACACACTTCAGCAACACTCTAGAACCGGTCGAACGAGTAATCTTAAGCATCTTCTCTGTAGATTGATTGCGCTTCCCCAGTACCCTAGCAATAAACCAATGTCTACCACCTGCTTTACCCACGACTGAACCTATGTCATCATTCTATTTAATACCCCTAGAAAGTGCTACACCCAGGTATTTGAGTGAGTTGGCCGATTCCAAGAGTGACTCACTCATATTATAGTCATAGGATACTATGGTTTTTCGTTTTGTGAAGGGCAAAATTATACATTTCTGAACATTTAGAGCGAATTGACAATGCTTGCACAACTTTGAAAACTTATCAAGATGTGACTGGATATTTTTGCAGCTTCTTTCAGACAGTACTTCATTATAGGTAATTGCATCACCTGCTAAAAGTCTGAGATTACTATTAATATTGCCCACAGGGTGATTGGTATACGATATGAACAACAAGAGTCCGAACACACTTCCCTGGGCCACACCCAAAGTTTCCTGTGCGTAGACATCTGATGCCACATATATCCACAAACCTACCAACAAACTGTCGGATCCCTGACAGGCAGAATCAGTAATTTATTTCGTTCGAAAGATGTACAAACAAGCTATTGAGCCGGTGGTCATAATATTTTAGTTAATCAATGGCACTGCATACTTAAGCGATACGATGTGAATTCGATCACAGATTCACAACTTGAACTGCAAAACAAAAATGACAAAAAAACCGTAGCAAAATGAGTATGAATACGTGAAATGGAGACTTACCTGTATAACCACCTGTATTTCTGTAACCTACAAAGACTGGAAACCCGTATGAAATGTTCTGTTCGCATTTGTTTATATCACCGCCGCCTGAACTATTTGCTTCTCTTCTTGAATGGACCTGTATAGTTGCTTACTGGAGAACATCAAGCGATGTCAAATTGAGAGTATTTGGATACAACGGGTACTACAGGCCTTTAGAAGACGTTAGTCGATGTTGTTCAAAAGCACCAAATGGAACTACAAGTCTAAAGCAGCAATTGAAGAAATTTTATGCTGAATGCAAATTTATCGCAAGCGACACCTACCCATCTGACAGAGTGCAACTGCTCTTCCAGGTCCTTTGCAGTCTCTGACAGAATTACAATGTCGTTGGCAAACCCCAAAGTTTTTATTTCTTCTCCATGGATTTTAATTCCTACTGCAAATTTTTCGTTTGTTTCTACTACTGCTTGCTCAATACAGGGTGTTTCAAAAAGGTACGGCCAAACTTTCAGGAAACATTCCTTACACACAAAGAAAGAAACTATGTTATGTGGACATGTGTCCGGAAACGCTTACTTTCCATGTTAGAGCGCTTTTTATTACTTCTCTTCAAATCACATTAATCATGGAATGGAAACACACAGCAACAGAACGTACCAGCGTGACTTCAAACACTTTGTTACAGGAAATGTTCAAAATGTCCTCCGTTAGCGAGGATACAGGATTCCCTGCGTCGCATGGAATCCCTGATGCGCTGATGCAGCCCTGGAGAATGGCGTATTGTATCACAGCCGTCCACAATACGAGCACGAAGAGTCTCTACATTTGGTACCGGGGTTGCGTAGACAAGAGCTTTCAAATGCCGCCATAAATGAAAGTCAAGAGGGTTGAGGTCAGGAGAGCGTGGAGGCCATGGAATTGGTCCACCTCTACCAATCCGTCGGTCAACGAATCTGTTGTTGAGAGCGTAGAACACTTCGACTGAAATGTGCAGCAGCTCCATCGTGCATGAACCACATGTTGTGTCGTACTTGTAAAGGCACATGTTCTAGCAGCACAGGTAGAGTATCCCTTATGAAATCATGATAACGTGCTCCATTGAGCGTAGGTGGAAGAATATGGGGCCCAATCAAGACATCACCAACAATGCCTGCCCAAACGTTCACAGAAAACCTGTGTTGATGACGTGATTGCACAATTACGTGCAGATTCTCGTCAGCCAACACATGTTGATTGTGAAAGTTTACAATTTGATCACGTTGGAATGAAGCCTCATCCGTAAAGAGAACATTTGCACTGAAATGAGGATTGACACATTGTTGGATGAACCATTCGCAGAAGTGTACCCGTGGAGGCCAATCAGCTGTTGATAGTGTCTGCACACGCTGTACATGGTACGGAAACAACAGGTTCTCCCGTAGGACTCTCCATACAGTGATGTGGTCAACGTTACCTTGTACAGCAGCAACTTCGCTGACGCTGACATTAGGGTTATCGTCAACTGTACGAAGAATTGCCTCGTCCATTGCAGGTGTCCTCGTCGTTCTAGGTCTTCCCCAGTCGCGGGTCATAGGCTGGAATGTTCCGTGCTCCCTAAGATGCCGATCAATTGCTTCGAACGTCTTCCTGTCGGGACACCTTCGTTCTGGATATCTGTCTCGATACAAACGCACCGCGCCACGGCTATTTCCCCGTGCTAATCCATACATCAAATGGGCGTCTGCCAACTCCGCATTTGTAAACATTGCACTGACTGCAAAACCACGTTCGTGATGAACACTAACCTGTTGATGGTACGTACCGATGTGATTGATGCTAGTACTGTAGAGCAATGAGTCGCATGTCAACACAAGCACCGAAGTCAACATTACCTTCCTTCAATTGGGCCAACTGGCGGTGAATCGAGGAAGTACAGTACATACTGACGAAACTGAAATGAGCTCTAACATGGAAATTAAGCGTTTCCGGACACATGTCCACATAACATCTTTTCTTTATTTGTGTGTGAGGAATGTTTCCTGAAAGTTTGGCCGTACCTTTTTATAACACCCTGTATACTGATTGAATAACATCGGGGACAGGCTACAACCCTATCTCACTTCCTTCCGAACCACTGCTTACCTTTCGTGCCCCTCGACTCTTATAATTGCCATGCGGTTTCTGTACAAATTGCAAATAGCCTTTCGCTCACTGTATTTGACCCCTGCCACGTTCAGAATTTGAAAGAGAGTATTCCAGTCAATAATGTCAAAAGCTTTCTCTGAGTCTGCAAATGCTAGAAACGTTGGTTTGCCTTTCCTTAATCTATCTTCTGAGATAAGCCGTAGGCCCAGTATTGCCTCCCATGTTCCAACATTTCTACAGAATCCAAACTGATCTTCTCCGAGGTCGGCTTCTACTAGTTTTTCCATTCGTCTGTAAATAATTCGTGTTAGTATTTTCTACCGTGATTAAACTGGTAGTTCGGTAATTTTCAGACCTGTCAACCCTTGTGTTCTTTAGGATTCGAATTGTTATACTCTTCTTGAAGTCTGAACAATTGAGGAAACAGCATTCTACTAACTCCTGTTGTGTCTGAACAAATCTACAGTGAGCACTTTCATAGGATATGAATGGAAACATTTGTATTTATGGCAATTTCAAAGTAAAGCTAGGGCGAAAATGTTTTCCTTTTATCGAGCGTTTTATTAGCCCGAAGACAAAAATCTCTTAAGTTTTCGATTTTTGTTTCCAAAACACAGTTTTCGTCCATCATTGAACATTTTTACGTTGCGGCAGTTGTAAGAAATGAAACTGTTTTGAAGAGCATGCACTACATTGCTATAAAGAGTGCCCCTTACTCGTTTGACGGGGATCATTTTTATAGACATTCCATCTACTTAATGTTATGACTAAATCCCGCCGATAGCAACACCGTAAACACGCTGTTGGCAGTGTAACAACCATAACAGCTGCTCTTGACATCAGACTGTTTGTCCGTGACAAGATCTCACACTACCTTCTCCGTCACAAGTCCTTCACGTTTGCCGCTAATTCCGTTTCCAGACACCTGCAGAAACTAAAGCCTTCTGTCCTGCAACAAGCCGTTGGCTTCAGTATTTACAATGTTTTCCAGCAATAAACTGTTTTTCGATTTTTTTGTGACTTAAATGATCTGCCATGTCAACATACAAATTTAAAACGAGATGAAGACGATTAGGCGGCAATGTTTTAGCTTTCACGACGTGATGTTAGTAGTATAATGTTAATGGCCACGTTTCCTGTACAAAAATGAGGGATGAGAGCTCCGCTCATTTAATCCGTTCTGTTGGAGAGCAAGACTTTTATGTGATCCAGTGCGATAGATAAACTACACCTGTATACGTTCTGAGTATTCCTTTAATTGTGTGTGTGGCCACGCAAGCATCCAGCGCATGGTGTCGAGTAAGAGTCATGTCGCCCCGTTGTCGACGGTCCGCTTACAGGCAATGAGAATAAATTAATTAACGCTAGTATTGTGACGTGGCTATGTAAGCAGTAAACTCGTTACCCTAACGCACCTGAGTGAGTGACGATCCGGGTCACTGATAATCCCAGTGTCAATGTGTTACAGTCTAACCTTGTATCTCAAGTACTGAATGATAAAAGGGTTGGAATCATACACTTAACCTCTGTCAGTCACCATATCGATGAGTTTTATGTCTTGTTTACTCGTTTAATCGTCACAAGTACCGCAGAAGTATGACACATTCCTTATCAGAAAGCACAGTGTAGGACAGTGCTGTGGAACCAACGTGTCGCAGGCGTCTAAAGCCAACGACCCTCTTACGAGGAAGACTGGAAAATAAGACGCATTTCACAAATGGGCAAGAAAATAGTGTGTCTGTTTAAACGTGGCTGCAAATGTTACACCGCATACCACTTTCACTACCGCTTATTGCTTTCACTACACGTGTGTGTGTGGAGCTGAGATGTCAACAAACAAAGCATAAAAATTGACAATTGGAAACGTTTATCATGATCTCTCCATTGGTAGAAGATTCTGGGCTAGCCATTCTTTTGTATTTCTGGAAAGGGCGTGCCAAGGAGGAGGTCATCATGACAAAGAATTCAGTAATAAACGAAAGGGTAACATTCTATGACTCAGACAGTGAGAACACGCAACGTCTGCAGTTTCATCATGGTAGATAAACTAATAGCCTTAACACTTTTTATGGCGATTAAATTAACACTTGTATATTCATGTAATTAAAATAGTCAGTACAGAGTATTGACTATGGTGTTTTTTGTGCTTAAAGTTTGAGATTTTTTAACCTTTATGATACCATGGATAAATTGAATGGTGAAACTTCTGTGCTTACGTTTTACAAATACTGTTATCAAGTCTGGTACTTTGGATTTTAAAATTTTTCCGCTAATCTAATATTTAAATCTTAATAATAAATGTGAATTTTCACAGTGAATGCCATTTTTAGTACACTCCTGGAAATGGAAAAAAGAACACATTGACACCGGTGTGTCAGACCCACCATACTTGCTCCGGACACTGCGAGAGGGCTGTACAAGCAATGATCACACGCACGGCACAGCGGACACACCAGGAACCGCGGTGTTGGCCGTCGAATGGCACTAGCTGCGCAGCATTTGTGCACCGCCGCCGTCAGTGTCAGCCAGTTTGCCGTGGCATACGGAGCTCCATCGCAGTCTTTAACACTGGTAGCATGCCGCGACAGCGTGGACGTGAACCGTATGGGCAGTTGACGGACTTTGAGCGAGGGCGTATAGTGGGCATGCGGGAGGCCGGGTGGACGTACCGCCGAATTGCTCAACACGTGGGGCGTGAGGTCTCCACAGTACATCGACGTTGTCGCCAGTGGTCGGCGGAAGGTGCACATGCCCGTCGACCTGGGACCGGACCGCAGCGACGCACGGATGCACGCCAAGACCGTAGGATCCTACGCAGTGCCGTAGGGGACCGCACCGTCATTTCCCAGCAAATTAGGGACACTGTTGCTCCTGGGGTATCGGCGAGGACCATTCGCAACCGTCTCCATGAAGCTGGGCTACGGTCCCACACACCGTAAGACCGTCTTCCGCTCACGCCCCAACATCGTGCAGCCCGCCTCCAGTGGTGTCGCGACAGGCGTGAATGGAGGGACGAATGGAGACGTGTCGTCTTCAGCGATGAGAGTCGCTTCTGCCTTGGTGCCAATGATGGTCGTATGCGTGTTTGGCGCCGAGCAGGTGAGCGCCACAATCAGGACTGCATACGACCGAGGCACACAGGGCCAACACCCGGCATCATGGTGTGGGGAGCGATCTCCTACACTGGCCGTACACCACTGGTGATCGTCGAGGGGACACTGAATAGTGCACGGTACATCCAAACCGTCATCGAACCCATCGTTCTACCATTCCTAGACCGGCAAGGGAACTTGCTGTTCCAACAGGACAATGCACGTCCGCATGTATCCCGTGTCACCCAACGTGCTCTAGAAGGTGTAAGTCAACTACCCTGGCCAGCAAGATCTCTGGATCTGTCCCCCATTGAGCATGTTTGGGACTGGATGAAGCGTCGTCTCACGCGGTCTGCACGTCCAGCACGAACGCTGGTCCAACTGAGGCGCCAGGTGGAAATGGCATGGCAAGCCATTCCACGGGACTACATCCAGCATCTCTACGATCGTCTCCATGGGAGAATAGCAGCCTGCATTGCTGCGAAAGGTGGATATACAATGTACTAGTGCCGACATTGTGCATGCTCTGTTGCCTGTGTCTATGTGCATGTGGTTCTGTCAGTGTGATCATGTGATGTATCTGACCCCAGGAATGTGTCAATAAAGTTTCCCCTTCCTGGGACAATGAATTCATGGTGTTCTTATTTCAATTTCCAGGAGTGTATTTGTAGTTTCAGGATGGTGCTTACACACATCAAAAATTATGTTGTGACTGAAATTCAGTACCTAACGAAATTTGTATTTTTAAAAAAATTTATTTTTGGTCATAAAGTAATTTTGCCCTAACCACTAGACATTGCTGAAAGTTGTTATAGCGCAGGCAAAATACCATGATCGACAGATGGCAGGGCATGTGCGGGGAGACTGGTACTGGTGATCGCTGGGGGCGGGGCCGGTAGGGGAAATGCCGAGCGCTGGAGGGGGGGAAGTGCCATTCTAAACTGAAGCCTACACTCACATTTTTTTGTAAATATTAAGTGGGGTCATTTCGCGCTCACAACAGCATGGTGACCATTCAAAAAGGTGTGTCATTTCTATTTGGTTCTAGGCGCTTCAGTCTGGAACTGCGCGACCGCTACGGTCGCAGGTTCGAATCCTGCCATGGGCATGGATGTGTCTGATGTCCTTAGGTTAGTTAGATTTAAGTAGTTCTAAGTTCTAGGGGACTGATGACCTCAGATGTTAAGTCCCATAGTGCTCAGAGCCATCTATCTATTTGGTTAGTATCTGAAAACAATTCCAGCGAAAATGTCGCGTTTGTCAAACCTTATCGCCTGGTTTGTCCAACATTTGTAACTTCCAGAGAAGTGTAAGGGGTGGTGAATTTTGAGTTAAACCTAGCAAGCCAGTTAACAATTTGCTTCTTTCGCCAAAACTCAGCAGAGTTCAGGCAGTTTCACCTCACTAACATGTTGTGCAGACGCAATTGCGAGAGAATTCTGAAACAGGAATTTATTTATTTTATTAAGTGAGGAACTGAGGAAAAGTAAGGTCAGCGTCTTATGAGAAAGTACAGCCTTTAATGACTTCACTTATTTTGTTCCAAAACCTATAGCATTTGTCGTTTCACCAGCTATCCATGGCCCTTAAAAATTACATTGTTTCATCAGAAAAGTCCGTAGTTAATGGAATAATGCGGAAGATAATGAACTTTTCCGTAATAACCATATGATAAAATACTCTCCTCTTTGTGTGTTACCATTTTCCAAAAACTTATTACGATATATCAAACTGTTTGTAAATATGAGAAATGTTGTGAATATTTCACTCTGGCCTTATCGCTGGAATGGTGCGATCGCGATAGCAAGATCAATTTTCTCGAGATTGCTGGCAGATAGAAACTTCCACCCATGTCTATAGAAAAGTTCAATTTCTTAGCTAAATTTCATGTAGTAAGCACCAAACGTAAACTCATAGCGACGCCTATGTTTCACTGTAAACGTTTTCGAATTTCGCGCAGTGTCTTACTTACACATATCACAATAACTATGACCATTAACGAAATGATAGGCAAATCATATTGAACCTGATATATAAAGGTTCAAGTAAAGCAAAAATGAAATTCTTGTACCGAATAGTTTCCGTGAAAGTGTTTGAGAAAGGTATCAAGGTGTGCGCGTCGATTCTGTCATCGCCAACCCGCCGAAGATGGCGAACGCCTGCCGGCCTCCCCTTCTGAACAAACGAATGAACTCGTCCAGCGTTTTGGACGAGAACTGGTTACTGGGCAGCGGCCACCGCATGCTGCGCGACGTACAGACGAGCTAAGAGTGTGGTAAAAGGTTTTTCAGGTTCTTGACCTGTTTACGTGTTAGTATCCATCGAAAGTGTGTGCAGTTCATGTAAGTAAACAAAAATTATTGAATTTTGTTACTCGTAACAGGTTTATACTGCTAAGGCTACGTCACCAGATCTCTAAACGGACTAAATTTCATGTACTAGATCTCAAGTGTAAAAAAGTTGAGCACCGCTGATCTATTGTGATCATCCGGCTCTAAGTTTCCCGATAGATTGCAAACTGCAAGCGAATTTAGTTCGATGGTCAGTGGCTGTCCAGGAATACGATTTCGAAATAATTTATGTGAAGGGTGAAAATAATGCAGTGTTGACCGAGGAGTTGACCGAGATGCAAAAATATGGTAGTCAAAAACACTGAATTCAAGGTTTTATTAATTAGGGATGACTCATATCCACAATATGACCTCAGTCTGTGTA
This sequence comes from Schistocerca serialis cubense, assembly GCF_023864345.2. Taxonomy (NCBI): domain Eukaryota; kingdom Metazoa; phylum Arthropoda; class Insecta; order Orthoptera; family Acrididae; genus Schistocerca; species Schistocerca serialis. The sequence goes on along the minus strand of NC_064648.1, from coordinate 32,618,119 downwards.
GAAACTTCACATAGTTACAAGATAATGTTTCCAGATGGGTGAAATTGAAAATACAGCCAGTGATAAATCTGATGGTGGCACTAAGTCATCATTGTACGAAAGATAATGAATTGCTCTATCACTGCGTTTGCATTCCAAAGGAACCAAGGAACGTCTAATCTGGTATATGCACAGAGCTTGGAGGAATTTTGGAATGGATATATGTGCCAAAAAAATTACTAAGTAATTCTATTTTCCGAAGATATGACGGAAAATGAAACAATTGATACAGAATTTTTTCATATGTCAGGAGACGAAACCTTCAAACCGAGGCTCAAAGGAGAAATTATACCATATTACTGTTGAGAAACCTCCACAGGTCATTGCAACAGACATTTTGGACCCCTTAAAATTGCATGTGCAGGCACCTGACACATCCTTGCTTGTTTTTGAAACATTTTAAACTACATGCTTTGACAAGAGTAACCAGCACCACAGTAATCCACCGATTTATAGAAAATTACATTCTTCCAGTTTGCAAACCAGAGATTATTTGGAATGAAATGCACAAAATTTTACCAGCAGGAAACGAAAGCAGTTTTTATAGGTATATGTTTTCAAACAGATACTTGTATCATGCCATCATCCTGATGGATGGGTATTAAAGGAATTCAGTAGTGTCATGTGGACTTACTGTTCAAGTAAACTGTGGAGTATTCTTTGCCATTATTTCAAGAGGTGTTTAATAATGTAACCTATGCCTCAACGCAATGTACTCCAAATGAACTAATGTTTGGTAGGGAGAACAATGAATGGATTATGCCATCACCCAAGATTGCAAGAGAAGTGTTCCCTTTGGAGAAACAGGTTTGACCAATTTTGATTACACACACGAAATACAGAAATGGGAGAATTGTCCTTTGACACCAATTTCAAGAGAGTAAAAGAGGTCACAGTAGAGGTTAAAGCACTTGTACAAAGCTGTAATAAGCCTTCTAGATTACCTAAACCCAACTGAGAGTGGCAATTGCTATATTTTGGCCCCTATGTCATTATTTACATACATCACAAGGGCACATATCTTTTGTCATATGCAATGTATCAAAGGAATATACATCCACAAAGAAATCAAGATATATTTTGAGTAAATACACTTATGACAAATGGAAATTTCTTCTGTAAAATTGTAAATACAGTTGTGTAGATGTAAGTGGTACATTTAAGAATTGTCTGTTCTTAAAGTAATCAGCATCTATAGTAACATATTTGAATGTGAACCACATAATATAGATTAGGTTTTGTCACTCATTCGTTTACCTTTCCTTCATATTATTAAGGTCTCTGCAAAAATGACAGCGTTGCTATAAAATAAATTAAACTTAGCTCTGGAGGTATATTGATCAGTTTTAAGTAGATAATAGATATGTTTAGTTGCTTGCTCAGCAATGAAGTAAAATTAAGATTGAATTCAATTTGTAAAAACATTGACCACAGATGTATGTGACAAAGTACCATAGCTGACATGAATAGTTGAGCTCTACTGCATTTATTAACAAGCAGTTTAATTACATAATATTAATACTCATAAATCAACAAATTTCGAATAACATTCTGTTCTGCATACATTATCACTGACAGTTTTATGTATGGGCTCCTCTACTTGATTTTTCCCATGTCCTTTCAGTGTGATGGACTTTGCTATCTTGATACAACAATTTCCTTCTCTAAAAGGGTGCAAATCCATCAGATATATTGAGAGTACTCCTGTCTGGCAACCAGAATAGCACTAAAGGCTTTGGAGAAGGGTTGAGATCATTAACATGAAAGCAGAAGCATAAACAGGATTTTCGAATCTGATATGGATCTAGTTCAGTCATGTATGAGATTCTTTGTTTAGTGGATGGATATGTTATGTGAATCATAAAGTTTATACCCATTTAATGTATGTGAGTGGACTTGGTGGCGATACAAACATGAATGTTTTTTATGAACTGGAAGTGTCAAGAATGAAGATGGCAGTATGCAGGCACTAGTGAATATGAACAGTTATTCAAACACAATGTTGGCCACTGTGTATGTAGTAAGGAATATCCATCAATTACCTATTGTAGAACAATGATACATCTTTCAGATAGAACAGACGTATCATCAAATCGCAACTGGGCTATGGTGAAATTTAAAAAATCTTGTAGCTAAGAGACTGCATTGTTGGTAATGGTGGTGGGTCAGCTGTTAACAGAGCAGTCTACAGGCAACAACAGGATTGCTAACCTTACCTAAATGGATGCTTATAAGTGCATACTGTGACTGTACTATCATTGAACCTGAAGGACTAGTGAAAATTATCAAACAAGGATGACACTGATCAAATTGATCCCAAAGATACCACTAATGTACAAGTTAACCAATTTGAGAATGATTTCAAGAATATTAAAGTGTGCCTAGATTGTGAGTCAATGTCCCTCATTATCTGATCCAATAAATTTATGCTGAGGAAGCCTTCAATATTGTCGATTGTTAATATGCACCTTCACAGCAGCAGACAACCCTTACCTAAAAGTCAGTCACTTGCACTTGCTCCATCCAATTGCTGCCATGAATACTAAGATGATTAAGAAATTGTTGGGTATCATGATTTTTTATATATATATATATATATATATATATATATATATATATATATATATATATATAATGAGATACTTACTATGCAATCTGAATACTTATATGTAAAATTAATATCCATATTTCATAACATTACCTTCACAATGGAATTTGAGTCTGTATAACTTATACAATTTTTGTAAAAATTTAGCTTCATGTGTGAGTGAATTTAAACTGAACTTTATCTCTTAAGTTAGATTTTGGGAATCAGAAATTGTCAGCTCAAGATTTATTTAAACCTGTACTCTAGCAAAAGTGTCTCACTGATAATAAATAATGTTTTGCCCCTGTTATCAACTGAACTTCAAGATTTTTGATAAAAGATGTACCAAATGGTCAGTTAATATTACAGTTCAATTATATTACAATTCCGCTCAAAAAAGTCAACTACAACTCAAATTTGTAATACTCTGACTAAATGCATCATGAAGTTGAAAGTCTGTTCTATGTTTTTTGCCAGTATTTCATGGAATGGCATCGAAATAAGGAGACACTGGAGTAATGATATTGTGGCATTACTATCAAATAAGCATCTTTATGAGTAGCAAAGAATCAGTCACAAAACTGATCTTTGTAACTACTCTATTGAGCATAGTGGTAATTATTTTCACAAAATCATTATTATAATTAGTACGAAATATGATTGAACTCTTGCAGTAACTTGATTCTAAATAATCGTAATAAAGTGCAATTTGTTCAACATGATGTAGAATTATAAGTTACCTTCGTAACTTTGGAGAGGTGCATTAACAACAACTAACAAAGGCAATTAACTGTTGCACTAAGAAAGAACATTTGAAATTCAAACAAAGTGAACAGCTAAATACACTCCTGGAAATTGAAATAAGAACACCATGAATTCATTGTCCCAGGAAGAGGAAACTTTATTGACACATTCCTGGGGTCAGATACATCACATGATCACACTGACAGAACCACAGGCACATAGACACAGGCAACACAGCATGCACAATGTCGGCACTAGTACAGTGTATATCCACCTTTCGCAGCAATGCAGGCTGCTATTCTCCCATGGAGACGATCGTAGAGATGCTGGATGTAGTCCTGTGGAACGGCTTGCCATGCCATTTCCACCTGGCGCCTCAGTTGGACCAGCGTTCGTGCTGGACGTGCAGACCGCGTGAGACGACGCTTCATCCAGTCCCAAACATGCTCAATGGGGGACAGATCCGGAGATCTTGCTGGCCAGGGTAGTTGATTTACACCTTCTAGAGCACGTTGGATGGCACAGGATACATGCGGACGTGCATTGTCCTGTTGGAACAGCAAGTTCCCTTGCCGGTCTAGGAATGGTAGAACGATGGGTTCGATGATGGTTTGGATGTACCGTGCACTATTCAGTGTCCCCTCGACGATCACCAGTTGTGTACGGGCAGTGTAGGAGATCGCTCCCCACACCATGATGCCGGGTGTTGGCCCTGTGTGCCTCGGTCGTATGCAGTCCTGATTGTGGCGCTCACCTGCACGGCGCCAAACACGCATACGACCATCATTGGCACCAAGGCAGAAGCGACTCTCATCGCTGAAGACGACACGTCTCCATTCGTCCCTCCATTCACGCCTGTCGCGACACCACTGGAGGCGGGCTGCACGATGTTGGGGCGTGAGCGGAAGACGGCCTAACGGTGTGCGGGACCATAGCCCAGCTTCATGGAGACGGTTGCGAATGGTCCTCGCCGATACCCCAGGAGCAACAGTGTCCCTAATTTGCTGGGAAATGACGGTGCGGTCCCCTACGGCACTGCGTAGGATCCTACGGTCTTGGCGTGCATCCGTGCGTCGCTGCGGTCCGGTCCCAGGTCGACGGGCATGTGCACCTTCCGCCGACCACTGGCGACAACGTCGATGTACTGTGGAGACCTCACGCCCCACGTGTTGAGCAATTCGGCGGTACGTCCACCCGGCCTCCCGCATGCCCACTATACGCCCTCGCTCAAAGTCCGTCAACTGCCCATACGGTTCACGTCCACGCTGTCGCGGCATGCTACCAGTGTTAAAGACTGCGATGGAGCTCCGTATGCCACGGCAAACTGGCTGACACTGACGGCGGCGGTGCACAAATGCTGCGCAGCTAGTGCCATTCGACGGCCAACACCGCGGTTCCTGGTGTGTCCGCTGTGCCGTGCGTGTGATCATTGCTTGTACAGCCCTCTCGCAGTGTCCGGAGCAAGTATGGTGGGTCTGACACACCGGTGTCAATGTGTTCTTTTTTCCATTTCCAGGAGTGTACATTGGTAAATTCATAGCCCCAGTGTTTCACCACTGGAAGCAAGTGTAATGGTGCTTTCTGTCTTATAAATACAATACTTACATTTCACTACATTGACACACTGTCTGCCATAATAACAATCTTTACCACCTACACTGAAGAGTCATAGAATGTTTTTTATGTTGACTCTTTGTAGCAGATTGAATCTTGCAAGATGCATCACCATAAAGTGTTTGAAAAGTACTTTCTCTTGTTCTGGTATTCATGAAGAAAGTTGTGATGTAATCTTGTGCTGAAATAAATATCACATTATGCATTTCCTGCTTTCATTCGAGTAGACCATATAAATCTCCTTGGTGTTATCATAATCAATCATATATTTAGGAAACACCAATTTTCAATTCGAATCAGGGATAAACTTAATTAAATATTTCTCATGGGTATTTAATTATTGAACTAATTGCTGTTTTCAGTCTTGTCTGGTGTGAAATTTTAGTAATGAATGCTAGTCTTTGTAATAATTGGCAACATAATCAGAACCTGCACTTCGATTTGTTTCATACTTAGTCCGATAGCCAGGGTCACTGTTTTGTTGAATGTACAGTTTCATAATGAATTACCAGACAAGACACATGAAATAGTGCACTTACACATTTCGTTTGCAAAATATGTGGTGGCTTAGTTAAGTATACAGCTTATATGATAGTAGTGTTGCTATGGTGTAGTTTACACTAGCCTAACAAAGAATCATATATGCTCCTGTCAAGTACTTCTCCATAGTCAAATAATGTAGAGGTCTGCTAACAACTGAAGGAGATGCAGTCATGTGGGATATTTGACAACTACTAATGTTTTGCCATGTGTGACTTGAAAATGATTGTGTATTTGCATGTTGAAGTATCAGCGGTTGTCATAGATGGCACTTGGCTGCATTACCGTAAGTGGTTTGAACATTTAATATACTGGTAAAAACTCGAGATTGTGACACAGAACTGGTGTTTATTGGTGAGTATTTTTCAGTTTTGTTGTTAAGTGTTGTAAATAATGCTCAAGAAAAATTTTTCATGCTGTTTCCTCCAAGGCACAGTTACATAGAGTAGTTTACAGGTGTCTCCCATTGTTGCATTTGCTGAGGTGCTACTAGTGCAATTATATGTATAAATGGTTCATGACAGGATTATTTTTTTGTATTCTATGTTTTAAAAATAATGGCAAATTAAGTAGTGGAGCTTTACTTGTTTTATTCCACATATAGTACTTAGAGTGAAAGCTTCAAGTTAACAACTCTACGATATCCTGGTGGTTCTCTTTCCTGGCGAGATGACGAGGGGTGGCACCAATGTCATCCCTGGCCTCTGGGCTGGCTCCCACAGCCAGCAGTGCTGCTGTCGCCTCCACATGGCCATCGAGTGCTGCCCTGTGCAGTGGTGTCATCCCCCACTGATTCCTAGCATTGGGGTCAGCAGACAATGCCGCCAGTAGCCGGACCACAGCTGCTTGCTCTTTCCATGCTGCCAAGTGCAGAGGTGTATTCTGTAAGTTGGTCCTAGAATCAACTACTGCTCGAGCATCCACTAGACACTTCACTGGCTCTATGGGTCTCTCCCTTGCTGCCCTGTGCAGGCCACTGATGCACACTGTGTCCTTCGCTCCAGCGTCTGCCCCTGCTGCAAGCAGTACCTGCATCTCCTGCAGTGCCCCCTCCTCAGCTGCCTGGAGCAACCTTTTGTTTTTCCTCGTCTCCAGGAAGGCTACTGTGAGAGGCAACCATATGCCTTGCTCATACTGTGGCATCAAGCAGTCAGGCCTGCAAGATGAGTGGTCTGTCAAGCGAGTGGATTTGTTCTTATTTATTGAGTAACATCAATGACTGATTATGAGCTCTAGTACCCACAATTAAGCTACAAATTATTCTCCTGATGAATATTGCACAATGGAAACGGATAACGCACATCTGACTATTAGTAATTTGCACAACTCTGATTGTTCACTACGCCCTGGCAACACCACATTTTCTTTCTCACCCAACGGCTTTGATCAACACGTGGCCATCGCACTGAATATGAATGGCGCACACATTATAAATTCTGGATATCATGACTACACACCATTCGAAGAACAAGACCACCAATCTTTTTCTTTTCACTGTCATTTTTATTCCAATAAATTCTACTCGTATTATGATTTAAAGATAACCTAAACAAACCATTACATTTTATACAAGAATTACACATGAGAAACTCCGACCAGTGGGCATGGCTTTTCATTGGTGATTCTTATGGTCTCGTAATTATTTAACGCTACAGTGCACTTTCTGGATAGGATGATGGATCTTCTGCTATATCTCACACTTCGACTCTCACACCCATCATCACGAATATTTACTCCAGACCTAGCGGTACAAAAAGAAACATGCATAACCCATTGCCTCTGAACCTATCTTGCTACTCTCCCATGCAAACCACACATACTTAAATTACATGAAATACATCACACTGACAACATAGAGTACATCACAAAGAATAGTCACAGCGTTAGAATCACTTCACTTTCAGCTTTCCCACTTCAATTAGTATTCATCCTAGTTTCACACGGCACTGCCCCACTTCGTAACTTTTCTTTCCTACTACGAACTCTGGGCGATATATGCACGTCTTCCTGTGCAATGCAAGACAAGTGGCGTTGCTGGATAGACACTTGACTCACCTTGCTTCTCTCTCAGAGTATTAGAGTTTGAATCTAGCGTTACACGGAAACATAACACGCAAAGGTAATATTTAGATCATATTCATGTTTCCTACCACGAACTCTGGAGGATATATGCATGTCTTCCTGTGCAATGCTAGCCAAGTGGCGTTACTGGATAGACTGCTGACTCACCTCTCTCGGAGTATTAGAGTTTGAATCTAGCGTCACACAGAAACATAACACGCAAAGTAATATTAAGATCACATTCGTCACACACGCGAGTCATCAACTGATACCTTGGACAGGTACTTATCTTTATTCTTTGTCTCATACACTGATTGAGACTCACACAGTACCCACCACGTAGTAGTGCTCGTCTCTAATTTCAAGTCCTGCACACGCCATTTCGTAAATATTCCAACTTATAGTACACACGCCAGTAATTCAGCTTAACTTTAGCACTCGGAAGTATTTCAACTTAGTACTAGCATTCACAAGCATTTCAACTTATTGCTACACGTGGTTTCATTGTGACCGTTGGTCACTTACGAAGATTAATACGTTCCCCTTAATATTACCTGCCTGTCATTTAATTCTCCCCCCAAAAGTTCCTGAAATAGTGAAATAATTATTCCAAACTACTCTGAAGTATTTCACATGCATACCATTCCCTCCACTCTTTTGTCTTTACGGAGCACACCTAAGACAGGTCTTACCAACATAAGATCCAGCGCCAGAGTGCTGAAACATGGCTGTTCTTCAGGTTATCTCGCACATCCGCCGAGGTGGGATGCACCATGCTACCGTATTGGTCATCCACATTTCAGGTGCTCAAAGCTCAGGTAAATTTCATCTCTTTGGTTCCACCAAAGGTGGCCAAAGGACCGTCTCTAAGATGATCATATATTACACATTCACTACTTGTGGTTAGCAGACGACCATACATTCATTCATTTCACAGATCTCACCAACTTTGATGTAGGGATTTACTTTGTGGGAGTGCACATGTGATCAATTAAATAAATAAATTGTCCTTCTTTCTTACACTGGTATCCGGCTTCGGTGTATTAAGTGAAATTGAGTTATTATTACAAAAAATATGTTGTTCTGACAAGAATAACGAAGAATGTTGTACCTCTTCTCAATGTCGGGCGGTACTGTACCCTTTCACCAGCACAAACCATCACGATTCTTATACTTTAGTATAAATAGAGAAACCAAATGAAGGAAACTATCATAGAAGCGAAATTGTGAGCTGTTCTAAATACATATCCATATAGCAGGGTGAAAACCTCCCCCCTATGATAGGGAACACTCTGAAAGTCAGTTTATAGTGTCTAGCCACAAGGCAGTATCTCCTCATTAAAGTCTCCATCCACTACCCATTTCCTCTCATATAAATAATACAGTTATCATCATCATTTGCTTTGGGCCTTTGTCCCACTTCAATGGTGGATCGACCTTGTTACTATGGATTTGGCCATGTTAGTGTCAGAGGATGGCCATATGCCCTTCCTGTCGCCAACTCTTACCCCCTTGGATGGAATTAGTGTACCTCAGCTGTCTGCATCTAGTGTAAGCCATGGAATATTGCGAACATTCTGCATATGTCTGTGAGTCGTGTAACTGAGGTGGGACGTGTGGACCAGCCCAGTATTCACCTATTTGGATGTGGAAAACCGCCTAAAAATCACATCCAGGCTGGCCGGCACACCAGCCCTCGTCGTTAATCCGCCAGGCGGATTTCATGTGGGGTCAGTGCGCCTACTCTAACAGTGCATTAGTGCCCTTGGCTATCCTGACAGGTCAAATAATTCAGTTGTCATATTCTCCATAGCTCATTTCAGACAGTGGGTTGCTTACACCTCAAGAAGCTATAGTTATCCAGTACTTGACCCCACTGAAATATTCATTTGATACACCTATCAATATCTCTCTGTGCATGGTAATCCCTTATGATGCTGTAGTATACAGAGAAGTTGCAGCATTAGAAAATTGTAGTGAAATGCAGGAAGATCTGCAGCGGATAGGCACTTGGTGCAGGGAGTGGCAATTGACCCTTAACATAGACAAATGTAATGTATTGCGAATACATAGAAAGAAGGATCCTTTATTGTATGATTATATGATAGCGGAACAAACACTGGTAGCAGTTACTTCTGTAAAATATCTGGGAGTATGCTTGCGGAACGATTTGAAGTGGAATGATCATATAAAATTAATTGTTGGTAAGGCGGGTACCAGGTTGAGATTCATTGGGAGAGTGCTTAGAAAATGTAGTCCATCAACAAAGGAGGTGGCTTACAAAACACTCGTTCGACCTATACTTGAGTATTGCTCATCAGTGTGGGATCCGTACCAGATCGGTCTGACGGAGGAGATAGAGAAGATCCAAAGAAGAGCGGCGCGTTTCGTCACAGGGTTATTTGGTAACCGTGATAGCGTTACGGAGATGTTTAATAAACTCAAGTGGCAGACTCTGCAAGAGAGGCGCTCTGCATCGCGGTGTAGCTTGCTCGCCAGGTTTCGAGAGGGTGCGTTTCTGGATGAGGTATCGAATATATTGCTTCCCCCTACTTATACCTCCCGAGGAGATCACGAATGTAAAATTAGAGAGATTAGAGCGCGCACGGATGTTTTCAGACAGTCGTTCTTCCCGCGAACCATACGCGACTGGAACAGGAAAGGGAGGTAATGACAGTGGCACGTAAAGTGCCCTCCACCACACACCGTTGGGTGGCTTGCGGAGTATCAATGTAGATGTAGATGTAGATGTAGAACATGAACATATGAAGGATATTCACGAAACTGACCATATCTCTAGGTATGCAAAGAAAATTTTCTCACATGAAACCCAAAAATTTCGGCACAGTTATTCGTGACTCTGTCCTAATAGAGAAAATTACTACTTCACACCATCTGCCTCCCCATTACCCCCACTCACACTCAAACAAATATGGTTTTTATATGCATTAGTAAATAACTCAGTCATACATGCAAGGTCACACCAGTGCAAGAGTGTGCACATGCGAGTGCGCGCGCGCGCACACACACACACACACACACACACACACACACACACACACACACACATACAGGACCTTTTAACTAGATTCTTATGCCTCCTATGTGTCTGACATATCAGAAAAACCTTTTAAAGAGTAAATTATTATTTCATATACTTGTGTACAGTACTGTTAGACGTATTACTATAAGCCAGTCTGGGCCTACTAAATACATGGCAGACTGCATGCCACTGATGTAAGTACTGAGAAATGGCAACTTTCCAGTATCACCCAGCAACCTAACGATAACATGCCAAACAGACAATACCTGTAATCCACTCCCACAAAATGTGTGCTACATGTCATGAGGAGTAAAATGAAACAAATTCCTTACACACCAAGAGCATTTAAGAAGAAAAACCCTTTTGTTATACTGTCAAGGGAGATGTTACACTGATACATCAAATATCCAGCAAGCAAACACTCAGTTTCTCTTTCTATAAATATTATATGCTCATGCAGATACTGATGTCACTTTTTCAACTGGAAATGAGTCCAAAAAATAAACTAATGGACTAATAGGTCATACAGTTCATTTACTAAATCGGATTTCATATTCAGAGAATAATGTGAGTCTTATCTTGGTCTTTCTTCAGAACGGTGAGCTAGCTAATGCATATTTTCAACAACTGTACAGTTGGCAACAGCTTGGAATACTAACGTCAACAATACTTGGTTTTAAAGTACATAAAGCACTGACAGAGTTGGAAGTCACGAACTAATCCTGTAAGTCTGAGTGAGACTCTGAACTGTGAAATTGCGCACTCATATGGAACAAGAAACGTTGTTCACATGTAGACACATGCAATAGTTTCCATGGCTAGTTCCACTGTACTGATAATCAGCTGCAAACAGATTTTCATCTGTGACATTGTACAAGTCATTTAGTCTATCATGTGCTCACATTATCATTGTGTATTTTGTGGTCTATCCCCTTAATTAGTATTTGGTGTCTCAGAATCGCTTGCAATGCAATAAGGGCCCCCACCCTTGCTCCAGACCAGCACATGCTGAGGAAGGCCGAGGTATCAGAAGCCTATGTTGTGAATTGCGGTGGCATTCATATGGATCCATCTGCACGTCTGGGTAACTGGCTGTTAAGAGTGGGGGGAACTCGATACTGTAAATCTGTTGTGGGAAAAACATAACTTACGCATATATGACCGCTGTCTCTGGCTGCCAAGGCCAGGCCCTGAGCCACAACACATGAAGAAAGAAGCAGTCTGGGTGGTGGCGGCAAGGAGGAGGCCGAGGCCGGTAGGGGGATATCAAGGTAGGGGTGTGGGGTGGTAAAGTGCTGCTTTTGAGGGGATAAAGAGATGTGGTGGAGAGAGGGTAAGACAGCTAAGTGCAGTTGCGAGGTTAAACAGAGAACAGTGGAATGGAATGATGTGCCAGTGGAAAGTAAAAGGAATGTGGGTGCATTGGTGGTAGAGAGGGCTGTATAATGCTGAAGTGGAAACAGGAAAGAACAATTATTATACTTCCAGTTTTTTAACTTTATGACTCTGGAAACAATTGTTTTACATAAAATTATATTTTTTTTCTTTTCACTTGTGTAAAAGTTTAGAAAAATATTTGATTCGATAATAGCCAGCAGCAAGATTAAGCTAATGTGAACATATCATTCCATTATTATGAAGATAATTTGAGAAATTGTATGTCATATAAACAATAATGATATTGAACTGAATTAAACGCAATGAAAAGATATGAATAAAACAAACAATATTAAGTCAATGAAGATGCATTCAAATGATATGGTATTAGTGGAGACCAGTCAGATGTGCTGAACCTGCACATGTGTAAAGACAATTTAAAATCTGTATCAGATCAGCACAAGAACAATAATTTCTTATTTAGTATGAAAATTTACCTAAACAGTTACTTTAAATCTTTCACTTTGAATTATAACTAAAAGTTCTTTATTCATAAAGAATGTGTGTTTTCAACCTTTCTTTTCCTTAAAATAATGATTCAACATAAACGTAATCAGTCTAATTCAGTTGAAGAATGAGACTCATTTCGTTTTGCATGTCAATTGCTGTTTTCCTCACTCAGTTTAAACAGTAGTATGTTAAATGTCATTATGGGCATTGCTGATGTGGACTTGATAGAATCCTGTACAATTTCTCTCTCATGAAGATCATGTCATTAATTACATTCAACCAGCCAACTTTTATCATTGTGGTCAGCCTTTCTTGTTAATAGCTAGTTTCCATGTAAATCAATGGAATAAAACCTAGTTTCTGATTTATGTAGCCTATGTTGATCGGTATGTCTTTACCATGGGAATCCAGTGCAGTGTAGAGATATTTGGGTACAGAATTGTTGCTCTATAGTATTTTCTTGTCATCCACAATGTTTACTGCCATGGCTAGATATCCAGTATCTGTGACTTCGAGAATCCCAGTGGTACTTACGTGTGGTATACCATTGTGTTACTAAACACAGCCTTGAGGATGTTGTCAGATCATACTAAGCTAACATTCTGCTTCCTGTGTTCTGTTAGAAAATGTGACGTTCAGTGAGAGGACTGCTGTTAAATAATTTATTTTACTGATGACAAATGTAATCATGAAAATTATCATTTTGAACCTACCAGAAATTCTCATTTCATGGCCATCACTACAGACATCATTATGTGCATGCTCCCAGTTAGCTGAAACCATATATCCTGTTCATGTCAAAGTACTTCATGTATAGGTAATTAGAAGGCATATCTAATTGTATGAGCTAGGATATCTTTTATAGTTACTTTTCGGTACTGTCGTTTAGATGTACACTCTAAGAAAAAAAGAGACACACAACAAAGAAATTATCCGAATGGGATGGAAATCTGTAGGTCTGAAGCACATGTACACTCAAACAAATTATTACTATTTCAGAAAAATTTGATGATTGATTCAAGAGAAAGAGCTCCACAGACTGAGCAATTCAGTAATGTGTTGGTCCACCTCTGGTTCTTATGTAAGCAGTTATTCAGCTTGCCACTGATTGATGGATTCATGAAGTTGTTTGATGTATTGCTCAGAGATAGTGTACCTAATTCTGTCCGACTGGCGCGTTAGATCGTCGAACGTCCAAGCAGTTGGAGAGAGACGTGATGACCTTCCTGGCCAAGGTAGGACTTGGCAAGCACGAAGACAAGCAGACGAAACAATAACGCTATGCTGTGAGGGTGCCACGGATGACAACCAAAAGAGTCCCACAATGAAAAGAAATGGCACCCAAGGCCATCAATACAGTTTGTCGAGCTGCATAGTGAATGACAGTACTGTTGTTATCTTACAGCTGTCTGGAGCGTTTCCAGTCACGTCTTCACTGGTCACGAACTTGTAGTGAAATAGAGTCATATCACATATAGTTTTAAAATGAAGTGAATAGTACTCGTTTGCTTGTGCAAAAAACAGAGCTATTGAGCAAAGAGTAGATAAACAATCCTCAGACCAAACAGGGAGGTTGGCACCTGGCGGATTTCATAAGGTATTGCGAACGAGTGGTACCAAAAGACATGAAAGGTGAGGGAAAGATTAATTTAGCATTTGATGGTATGACTGGTAGTGCGAAGACATGGGGATTGAACTTAGACATGTCTCAAATGACGTTCTTGGCGTTCATACAGATGATTTTAAAGGAGTTTTGCTCTGTGCAAAAATGTCATCGCAAAAATGTCAGACATTCTTGGGCATAATACTATGAAGGCCTACTGTGAGACCTGATATAAAAGACTATAAAGTATTTCAAGGATAGGCCTTTAGAATTTGAGATATTGTGGGAGTTATGCAAGAAACTGGCTGATGATTAGAAATGTTACATCAGCAGCAATCACGAAACAGTTGACAATTTCTCGGAGAAAACTGAATATGAGGATCGGTGACATAAAATGAGCGACCAAAGAACTTTCAGGAATCATAATCTACCTGAAATAGGAAGCTCCAATGGGCACCAAATAACTATGATGAGAGGACATCGTTATTGAAGTTTTGGTAATCCTGATAGAGGTAACTTCAAAAATTGCTGGGGGCTCAGAGATGAGGAAAATTAACCTCTTTTCAGATTTCGGGTCCATTGTGTGCAGAAAAAAGAAATTGAACCAAGAAAGGATGACTGCAAAAGTATTGTCAGCTTGAAGATAGCATCAGAAATGTAGAGTATGATCTTGTTGGAAACACATTCCACAACCACGGCAGTATGACACTGAGGTACAGACATGCAGAGTAAGAGCAGACTTGATTGGTGTGGAGGTAGGTGAAACTAAAAAGATCAAATAGAGTAGGGTATAGTGTGACAGGACAAGAAATAAAGACAATGGTTAAGACGAACATTGTCTGGAAGTACCGAAGAAAGGCCATATTTTTGTGGAAGGTAACAATAAATCGCTATTTAGAAGCCATCTCAGCTGATGTTGCGTGGTTTTGGGAACTTTGTCAAACGTATGACAGGTTGGAAAATGCAAAAGTTGAACAAAATAGGACAGATAGTGACCTATAAGAGGCTACCCCAATAGTAGAAAGGGAGGAAAGGAAGAAGCCTTGCATACCAATTAATGTGAAATTGTGCAAATAGATTTTGATGAGATAATCCCATTCTCAAAATGAGAAGAGTAAGTAGAGAAGACTAGCAAAAGAAGGTAACTGTCGAAGAGAAAAATGAAGCTTATCCCGATATAATTGTAATCAAAACTCATTTTGGTTTTGGTGTTTATTCAGTGTGGGAGGAAAGTCATCGGTCATGAAGGTAACACGAACGTTATAGGATGTGTACCCAATGAAATAAAATCTCGTGACACTGACAGTATTTTTCCTGAAATCACCGAAAATCAGGGAGATACACTATCAACGCAGGATGAAGAGGAAGATTACATGTAAGATTCTAAGAGGAACTTGTTAGAAGAGGATGAAGATGACAAAGAAATTTATCGATGAACTGAAGAATTTCTAGCAGCATGTCGAGCAAAGGAAAATAAAACAGTTATATCTAGGGAACGATGCAGCTGAGAGCAGTAGTGATGACTAGTTTAGACTTTCCCCCTCGTAAGGAAATTACTCTAAATGAGAAGAAACAGCGACTGTAGAACAAAATGACAGAAGGAACTGAAGATAAGATTTGTGGGCAAGATGAAAATCTGACAGAACATTTGGATCTTGTTAAGACTCAAGAGAAAGCGAGTAAAATTAATCGTGAAATAACAAAAATCAAATTTATTTACAGTGGACTTAAGAAAATTGCAAATATTCCTCATACTGATGCTTGCGTTTTGGAATTTCTAACACTGATGAAGACATTTGGTACAAGGAATATAGTAGAGTTGAGAAAATACACACATAGAGGTCAAAATAATAATTAACAGGCATAAAATATAGTCTGAAATAAACGGATGTTTAATATGTGCAAAACCATAAAAACTAGATTAGTTAGTATTTCTTGCATGCATTTGAGTTTTTCAAGTTTGAAAAGATATAAAATGTAACAAAAGTGGCAGTGCTTTAGAAAAAGGGCCTTGAAAAAAATAAAAGAAATAATGTGAGTCGTGTTGAAGGACTTGGAAAACAGTGAAAAATTGTTGTGAAAGAGACTGAGAAAATTATTAAAAAATTCACTATAAGTGAAAGCTCAAAGCAAATGAAAGTGTGGGCAAGGGATGCTCTTAGACCCATTGCCCTCTGCCATTTTAGAAAATCTGTCAATATTATGAATGATTTGCGTTTAGAAAGAAGTATAGAGCAGAAGTACATAGTAATTTAGTCTATAGGTTTTCAAACTGAAAATTGGACTTTTCAGTAAGTAAACGATAAATGATTTATATGTGATATATGACAGAGTGTTGTAATAAAAACATATACTAAACTCAAAAAGTTATTAGTCAGTAAGACTTTTATTTATTACGTCATTCGTAAGTTTTATCTAAGTATGTTATCCTGTTGGAAACTGTGATGTTATTAAAAGTAGCTAATGATTCAATTAGAGTTACGTTATCTGAAGAAATATTTCCTTGAAGTAATACTTACATGATACTTCAACAATAAGGGGGACACATTTAACGTAACAGTCCTACAGATATGACAATATTTTCAATTAAACTGTGGCCAATGCATAAAGGTATTGACGTTTTTTAAAGTATGTTAACTGTCGTGTGAAAGTGAATGGAGTAACAGATATTGTTTAAGGAAACCAAAAGCATAATAATGAATGTTTTCTACAATTATAATGACCGTAATATTCGTAGGTTATTTGAAAATGTATGTTACTTTCGACAAAGCAAATAAAGACGGGGATCCTCTTAGGGTTTTCAGCCTGTGGTTGTGTGCATGACTTCCACCTTAAGTGGCTCAGAAAGTCCTGAAGGAAACGAAAAACAGAAGCTGCAGGCAGAGTAACCTGGTTAGCTAGTTACCTGTGCCATGTCTGGCGATGTCAAAATTTCCGGAGTGGTCAAACTGTGCGTGATAGAGAGAAAGCTGTAATGGCAGCGGCGTTCGTCTCGTAAAGTCGTCTCCAGAAATTCAGTTTCTGGAAAGCAAGCATATCCAACATAATCTAAGATGGTATATGGAGCCAACGCAACTCCAAGGAAAGTGGCTACTGCAAGAAAGGTGGTAGTAACAAATTAATTCCATCTTACTGGAGACATGAAGGTCCTAACCAATTATCGGTCAGTGAACGTCAACTACAGGACCGCAACAGCCACGATAAACGAGGCAAGAATATTTAGTGAACCTAAGTAACCAGAAGTGTTGTAATATTTCTGGCCTTAGAGCCGTCATATACAGGTACAAGAAGCTCTTCTTAGAGCAGTTGAGAAGGCAGAAGTGGCAAGATGACGTAATGTGGTGTGAGATACCGGTGACAGATGATTTATTCGGTTATGGTATCGTGAGAAAGAGCGCTTAAACTGTGGTCCTTCTCCGCGATTGGCTGTTGCGTTCGGAAGTTGCGCGCCTAAAATGATCATCTTCCGTTATTAATATGAGGCAAACCAAAGAGCATATTTATTTGCATTTCAAATTAAAGCATCTCTCAGTAGCGTGCTCTCATTCCATTATTTCACAAGCATTAATAACCAGCAGAATAATAAACAACTGCTAAACGAAAAGGAAACGAAGCACTTTGGTAATCTTCGGATCGCACCTAGCTTGGTTGGCGGGCGAAGTGGTTAGGCTGTAAGATCAGAGTTAAGACGTTGTCAGCAATTTCTGGTCATTTATACATATAGCTGAGAACAGTGTTATAGTAATTATGGAAATACGTAGCTCATTATTTTGTTGGAGAACGGAAATTATTTATGACTCTTAAAATGGAATGTAACTGTGCAGTTTGTGGTGTTGTACTAATAAAAAATGAGTGGCGTCCCATATAAACAAAAATACCGGAAAATTTAGTTATTCACATAATATCAATTTCGCTAAGAGTTTCTTACAGCCTCAAGATTACGGATTCACGACCTACGTGCAGTTTTCTGCGCAGGGGACAAGTACTGTAGAATACTGTATTTTGGCAAACATTTGTTAGAACTGAACACATTCCACTCAGGGCGATGGAAGCAAATAGGCACCTCGCTTGTGCGGCAACCTTAGTACAAATGAGATCAGTGACTCGTCGCCTATGGTAACACAGAGGAAATACGAAGGAGAGAAATTTTCGGGGGGAGGGATTTATCGTACGTACGTATGTATCACCCTCTCTCTCTCTCTCGCTCACTGTTTTTCAACTCGCCGTAGTGCATTTAACATTACGGCCATAAACTTCATGGCTAATTACTGAACACAACAATTTTTTTAAAAGTATCTTTTAAGTAGTTATCCTAAATTCAGAAATTGAATTCTGATTTCCCTGTCACTGTGTTTAAATAATTCTGAGTATATCTAAACGATCAAAAGATCATATAAAACAATCTCAGAATTACGACAGTGCAAGATTGTCACAAGTGTATTTAGGTGGAAAATACAGCTTTAATTTTATTTGCGTGTTTATAATACTGGCTCGTCGCATTGCTAATTCACTTAGTGCTTCAGGTTTTGAGATTTCTTTCATTTAATTTTCAATATTAAATTTTCATTAATATGTGACTTCAAATTTTAATGACGGTAGCTATTGTGCTACGTAAGCTTCCATCCATCTTGATTCCAGGTAGAGCACTGAATATTAACTGTAGTAAAGTAAATTCATTTCAGTGACTGTCAAATTACTTCTGAACGAATAAAGTTAAATTGCTCCTTCAGAGCTGGAGATCACAAATGTTTGTAGCAAAAGTATCATTTCCAGACGGTCTGTCCTACAAAAAGATTATACCAGTCTACAGTCTCTTTGCTGCTGTGGTGAGGACAAAACATAGTTTTCTATGGATTAACATGTAGTGTGCGGAAATGCATAAAAATGTGTTTCGTAGTTGCTTACTGCATCTGGCTTTACATTCTGTCATTTCTAACTAGTTAACTGTTCTGCTGGCGTCATGGCCTTTTACTTTATTGTTTATTGTGTAGAACCAATATTTTGTCATCAGTGTTATTATTTATCACACGTGCTTGCCTTGCTTGTCACATTGTGTTGATTATTATGGCGTTCAGTTGTTCATACCTCAAGAAATTGTGTTATGCTCCGTGTTATCTGTAGAGGCATGGGGAATAATATTGCGTTGTTTCCTTTTGCCAATCTGTATGCTGCTGTGTGTATTGTATTAGGACTCGTCTGATTTTGTATTTTGTGTATCATAGCTATCAATGTCTACAATTTTAGAACTGTGGTTGCTCTGTTACTGCACATGCTGTTCACATTTGGTCAAGAACTTTTGTCAAATAGCGCTGGTAAAACACACACACACACACACACACAAGCTAAAACCTTATAATCAGCTGCTAAATAGCACATCAATCTACCTTTTTATGAAATACAGCAACGATTGTACGTGGCATGAATTGTACAAGACCTTGGTAGGTTTTGGGACTATGCACGGATCAATTCCCATACATATTGGGCCGGTTGTTCGTTGGCAAGGAGTTGGCACCCAAGAGCATCCTATGTGTGTTCCACTAGGTACAGGCAAGTCGATTTTGGTGGCCACGACATGAAATTTGGTTTCCTATCGTCCTCTTGAAAGAACTGTTACACGATTCTGGCTTTGTATAATGAGCTTTTAACCTGCTGGATCATGCTATCGCTGACATAGATGTAATCAAGCATCAAGGTGTGTGGATGGTCTATGATATACCACATTGTCAACTTTAGTAAAATGATCGTTTTGGTCCTATTTTTCGCCTTTCAATAATTAACAATATCACGTTGTATTCTGCACTGATTAATTTAAAAGATGTTAAATAAGCTCACCGTTGGTAGTACAGGTCTGTATGAGTAAGATTCAGATGCAAAATGCACGGTCTTTAATTTTAAAGTGAACTGTGTGGGCAATGCAGTCATACTGCAAAACTACCAATCCACTCTCAGATAGCTAAATTTTTTTCTCATAAATCCAACTATATGTGACTACTACCATTGGTAATTGATTTAAAATATGTACTTTAGGTTGTACAGAAGAATGCTGAAGATTAGATGGGTAGATCACATAACTAATGAGAAGGTATTGAATAGAATTGGGGAGAAGAGGAATTTGTGGCACAACTTGACGAGAAGAAGGGACCGGTTGGTAGGACATGTTCTGAGGCATCAAGGGATCACAAATTTAGCATTGGAGGGCAGCGTGGACGGTAAAAATCGTAGAGGGAGACCAAGAGATGAATACACTAAGCAGATTCAGAAGGATGTAGGTTGTAGTAGGTACTGGGAGATGAAGAAACTTGCACAGGATAGGGTAGCATGGAGAGCTGCATCAAACCAGTCTCAGGACTGAAGACCACAACAACAACAACAACAAACTTTAGGTTGGAATTTCACAAAAACTGCTCCATGATGAACAGAAAACTGTACTTAGAACACCTACAAAACTCTGTCACCTGCTCGGAGGCAAGGCACACTGCACCACACGCATCTCCACTCAATCACACCCACAACAAGACTGGCCAGATTTTCTGATTATTGCATGCAGGTGCATTAACGTTTAGGCCACATGAGAACACCTGCACTTCTCTCCAACTTTCATTGTGGCTGATGTTTTCGCCCATGATATCCAAACACTACCATTAGAGATTCTCAAACACATTGTACTAAGATGAACCAAGGTTTCCCACTAACTCCTCTACCCATTGTTGCTATTCACACATACCCCATGGCAGAAACTCTCATACTAGTGTATGGAAATCAGTGGTGGGGCGTCTATGAGAAAGACTGAGTCTCGGCTCAGGGTGTGGTCAGATAGACTGAAGGTTAAGGTGACTGCCTGTGATAATCAGGATATCTGGGCACAAATTTAACACAAATTTTCAATGGTCACTATATATATAAATGTTGATAAATGTCAGTTAGAGAAAATTCAAAGTATATTTGAACACACATTCAAAACAAGCCATACCCTCAATCCTGTGTCGAATATTTACTTTTTGTTCCTCCTACTCCTTTACCCACTTACTCTTTGTTCATCATTTATTTCTGAGAAACTGTATGCACTTACATCCACAATTACTCATTTACTTGAGATCTAGGTTTTGTTGAATCGTAATTCAACAAAACCATGCTTCGACAGACATTTTCTTTGGAAATGAGTTGTAAGATAAATAAGTATTATTGAAAGCAGAAACTGCACACCAATGAACGAAGAATCTTTTGAAATGTATATGCTTCCTATGCCACATTTATCATATAAGAGCATTTCAATAATTCTGAACAGAACATATTGTTCACTGTGAAGCCAGAGAAACTATCTGTCTTATGCATATCTACTCAAATGATGATTTCATGATACCACTACTCAAATACAATAAAAGAATATATTTTTCCAAGATCTGTAACTTGTGCTTCATTCATAAACTAAAAAACCAGGGATTCAATTTTTTCCTGTAACACTTAGTTAACACCGCAGAATGTGGTACCACATGTGCAAAAAGTGTTTAAACAGTGCTGCAACTCACTGCACGCGAGAGACAATTGCATCATCAGCTGGGGGTGTGTGGTGGGGAGTTTTGGGTGGAGTAGCTGTGGCAGGAGTCCGGCTGTGGCCACTGAGAGGCTGATGGTGACTGCCAGGGATGGGGCCACCCCCTGTGGTGGCCAGCGCACTGCGCAGAGAGAGGTACTGCATGGGTGAGTCTATTCACATAGGGGGTGGGGGTGTATAGGGGTCTCCACAGTACAGGCAGCACTGCTGAGGGAGTGTTTACAGGGATAGTTGAACACACACTCTGAACAAGAATAGTTTGTCAGTTAACATGAATGATTTTATAATGAACTACCCAAAAAATTACCACCTCAAAAAAGAATTACACGATTATACACAGGAAATAGATACACACACACACGCACACACACACACACATGCGCGCACACACACACACACACACACACACACACACACACACACACACACACACAAGTAAAAAATGAAAAATATCAAACCGCAACACAACACACACAAAAGACAGACAAACACACAACGACAGTTGGCAACACTACACACTGAAAAAACACACATATTGATCACATGCAGCTTTACTGTATGATTAAATGATGATGGCGTCCTCTTGGGTAAAATATTCCGGAGGTAAAATAGTCCCCCATTCGGATCTCCGGGCGGGGACTACTCAGGAGGACGTCGTTATCAGGAGAAAGAAAACTTGCCTTCTACGGATCGGAGCGTGGAATGTCAGATCCCTTAATCAGGCAGGTAGGTTAGAAAATTTAAAAAGGGAAATGGATAGGTTAAAGTCAGATATAGTGGGAATTAGTGAAGTTCGGTGGCAGGAGGAACAAGACTTTTGGTCAGGTGATTACAGGGTTATAAATACAAAATCAAATAGGGGTAATGCAGGAATAGGTTTAATAATGAATAGGAAAATAGGAGTGCGGGTTAGCTACTACAAACAGCATAGTGAACGCATTATTGTGGCCAAGATAGGCACAAAGCCCATGCCTACTACAGTACTACAAGTTTATATGCCAACTAGCTCTGCAGATGACGAAGAAATTGATGAAATGTATGACGAGATAAAAGAAATTATTCAGGTAGTGAAGGGAGATGAAAATTTAATAGTCATGAGTGACTGGAATTCGAGAGTAGGAAAAGGGAGAGAAGGAAACATAGTAGGTGAATATGGATTGGGGGGAAGAAATGAAAGAGGAAGCCGCCTTGTAGAATTTTGCACAGAGCATAACTTAATCATAGCTAACACTTGGTTCAAGAATCATAAAAGAAGGTTGTATACCTGGAAGAATCCTGGAGATACTAAAAGGTATCAGATAGATTATATAATGGTAAGACAGAGATTTAGGAACCAGGTTTTAAATTGTAAGACATTTCCAGGGGCAGATGTGGATTCTGACAACAATCTATTGGTTATGAACTGCAGATTGAAACTGAAGAAACTGCAAAAAGGTGGGAATTTAAGGAGATGGGACCTGGATAAACTGAAAGAACCAGAGGTTGTAGAGAGTTTCAGGGAGAGCATAAGGGAACAATTGACAGGAATGGGGGAAAGAAATACAGTAGAAGAAGAATGGGTAGCTCTGAGGGATGAAGTAGTGAAGGCAGCAGAGGATCGTGTAGGTAAAAAGACGACGGCTAATAGAAATCCTTGGGTAACAGAAGAAATATTGAATTTAATTGATGAAAGGAGAAAATATAAAAATGCAGTAAATGAAGCAGGCAAAAAGGAATACAAACGTCTCAAAAATGATATCGACAGGAAGTGCAAAATGACTAAGCAGGGATTGCTAGAGGGCAAATGTAAGGATGTAGAGGCTTGTCTCACTAGGGGTAAGATAGATACTGCCTACAGGAAAATTAAAGAGACCTTTGGAGAAAAGAGAACCACTTGTATGAATATCAAGAGCTCAGATGGCAACCCAGTTCTAAGCAAAGAAGGGAAGGCAGAAAGGTGGAAGGAGTATATAGAGGGTTTATACAAGGGCAATGTACTTGAGGACAATATTATGGAAATGGAAGAGGATGTAGATGAAGACGAAATGGGAGATAAGATACTGTGTGAAGAGTTTGACAGAGCACTGAAAGACCTGAGTCGAAACAAGGCCCTGGGAGTAGATAACATTCCATTAGAACTACTGATGGCCTTGGGAGAGCCAGTCATGACAAAACTCTACCATCTGGTGAGCAAGATGTATGAGACAGGCGAAATACCCACAGACTTCAAGAAGAATATAATAATTCCAATCCCAAAGAAAGCAGGTGTTGACAGATGTGAAAATTACCGAACTATCAGTTTAATAAGTCACAGCTGCAAAATACTAACGCGAATTCTTTACAGATGAATGGAAAAACTGGAAGAAGCGGACCTCGGGGGAGATCAGTTTGGATTTCGTAGAAATTTTGGAACACGTGAGGCAATACTAATCTTACGACTTATCTTAGAAGAAAGATTAAGAAAAGGCAAACCTACGTTTCTAGCATTTGTAGACTTAGAGAAAGCTTTTGACAACGTTAACTGGAATACTCTGTTTCAAATTCTGAAGTTGAGAGGGGTAAAATACAGGGAGCGAAAGGCTATTTACAATTTGTACAGAAACCAGATGACAGTTATAAGAGTCGAGGGGCATGAAAGGCAAGCAGTGGTTGGGAAAGGAGTGAGACAGGGTTGTAGTCTCTCCCCGATGTTATTCAATCTGTATGTCGAGCAAGCAGTAAAGGATACAAAAGAAAAATTCGGAGTAGGTATTAAAATTCATGGAGAAGAAGTAAAAACTTTGAGGTTCGCCGATGACATTGTAATTCTGTCAGAGACAGCAAAGGATTTGGAAGAGCAGTTGAACGGAATGGACAGTGTCTTGAAAGGAGGATATAAGATGAACATCAACAAAAGCAAAACGAGGATAATGGAATGTAGTCAAATTAAATCGGGTGATGCTGAGGGGATTAGATTAGGAAGTGAGACACTTAAAGTAGTAAAGGAGTTTTGCTATTTGGGGAGCAAAATAACTGATGATGGACGAAGTAGAGAGGATATAAAATGTAGACTGGCAATGGCAAGGAAAGCGTTTCTGAAGAAGAGAAATTTGTTAACATCGAGTATAGATTTAAGTGTCAGGAAGGCGTTTCTGAAAGTATTTGTATGGAGTGTAGCCATGTATGGAAGTGAAACATGGACGATAACCAGTTTGCACAAGAAGAGAATAGAAGCTTTCGAAATGTGGTGCTACAGAAGAATGCTGAAGATAAGGTGGGTAGATCATGTAACTAATGAGGAGGTGTTGAATAGGATTGTGGAGAAGAGAAGTTTGTGGCACAACTTGACTAGAAGAAGGGATCGGTTGGTAGGACATGTTTTGAGGCATCAAGGGATCACAAATTTAGCATTGGAGGGCAGCGTGGAGGGTAAAAATCGTAGAGGGAGACCAAGAGATGAATACACTAAGCAGATTCAGAAGGATGTAGGTTGCAGTAGGTACTGGGGGATGAAGAAGCTTGCACAGGATAGAGTAGCATGGAGAGCTGCATCAAACCAGTCTCAGGACTGAAGACCACAGCAACAACAAACAATTGATCACAAAATGGAAGGTGCAAGTGATATATGCTACGTGACAAATATGGGTGAAAGAACGCCATAAATCGGCCAGCTGAGGTATGGAAACTAATTAATACATCTCCAGGACCACACATATCAGTCAGCAGCGCTGTAAATCGTAAGTAACACCGAACGATAAGTTCACATTACGGAATTTGTGCTACAGTAGTTGATTCTAATCTAAAAAGAAAGAGAAAAGCATGACAAAATTTAATAGAGCAGCATAGTATATCTACCACATAATACGTTTATTGCGTCTATAAAAGGATAGATGTATTACATGCCACTGATGATGCTTCCCAAGTAAAAGAAGCGAAAAGCATATAGCAATAAACAAACTGCCTTCAATTAATTGCATAGGCGGTACAGACCACTACAAATTTCTAGATTATTTCTCCCTACAGATGGAGCTTATCATACCAAAAAACAAATTGTTCAAAATTAAGCACAAATAAAAGATAATTACAATGGCCCACAATAAATCTGGACTGGCAGAAGAATTTTTCAGCGGCATACATCACACAGAAATTAGAAGGGCATCAAACAGGCTGTCTCAGACCTTTAATTGTTCTTAACTGTTGTTACCGTAACACTATCATCATCAGACAGTGTTCAAAGTGTTTGTAGCTCACGTGCCAGGGAATGGGTTATAAGAGACACCGAAAATGAACTGGACAGCAAGTTTTGAACTTAGCTGGGAAGGTGCTTCAGAGGAAGTAGCAGTGCAGGAAGATGACGATTCATGACAGAATGGAGCCAATCCAGTGGGAAATTTAACTGACATTAAAACATTATTACACAGAAATGTAAATGCTGTACAATAAACGGAATTGATACACATGGGCCAACGATCACTGTTACTCAAGAGGTCGATGTGAGGCACGATCCAACAGAAATGATGAATCGACGTGTGTGTGTGTGTGTGTGTGTGTGTGTGTGTGTGTGTGTGTGTGTGCATGTGTGTGTGAGAGAGGGAGAGAGAGATGGCAATACAATCTGGTAAAGTGGGTTATCAGCTTACTACAGAAACAACGTCTAGCTTCTCATGACCATACAGATCTGAATGGGAAGTTATGTAACAAATTGACTTCATCACAGTCAGATGAACAGATACCAAGCAATATGGTGTGAAGTCTAAAAGACTGAAGAAAATTGTAACCAGGAATTACATTAAGTAGATTTTAAAAGTTATCAAGAGTATTTCCCGAATTTACTTTTGAGTAAAGCAGGTAAAAGTAAATTTACGTGCAATGTTTCAGAGTCAGAAATTCTCGAAAACACACCACTGGTGATGTGTTTCATTTTCACACATTAATTTTCATTTAACATAACGTTGAACAAACAAAGTTGCTTGAAGAGTTTAAAACAATGGCTACAGTTAAAAGAAAAATCGTCTTTGACATTGTAAACAATATCATCTCAACGTTTACAGTTCTTGAAACACACCATTGTGTACTGCAGACATATGCTTAAAAATAGTTGAAAAACATAGGAAATAAACGTGAGTGGGGCATACATACCTGTGATACAGTTTATAACAAAGGAGAGTGGTATGTATACATCTGCTCAATACTGTCATCCCTATAAATGTATCAGCAGCTCCTGTATGTTGGATAGGGAAGATCACCTGCTGTGTCAAAGTAGAAGGAAACTTTTGATACTCTATGGACAGGATCTATTAACACCATAGAGAATTTCAAACAAGGAAGGAGCGTAGGGATTTGATGCTTGCTCTTCCAGGATTTTATATACACTACTGGCCATTAAAATTGCTACACCACGAAGATGACGTGCTACAGACGCGAAATTTAAGCGACAGGAAGAAGATGCTGTGATATGAAAATCATTAGCTTTTCAGAGTATTCGCACAAGGTTGGCGCCGGTGGCGACACCTACAACGTGCTGACATGAGGAAAGTTTCCAACGGATTTCTCATACACAAACAGCAGTGGACCGGCGTTGCCTGGTGAAACGTTGTTGTGATGCCTCGTGTATGGAGGAGAAATGCGTACCATCACGTTTCCGACTTTGATAAAGGTCGGATTGTAGCCAATCGCCATTGCGGTTTATCGTATCGCGACATTGCTGCTCGCGTTGGTCGAGATCCAATGACTGTTACCAGAATATGGAATCAGTGGGTTCAAGAGGGTAATACAGAACGCCGTGCTGGATCCCAACGGCCTCGTATCACTAGCAGTCGAGATGACAGGCATCTTATTCGCATGGCTCTAACGGATCGTGCAGCCACGTCTCGATCCCTGAGTCAACAGATGGGGACGTTTGCAAGACGGCAACCATCTGCACGAACAGTTAGGTGACGTTTGCAACAGCATGGCCTATCAGCACGGAAACCATGGCTGCGGTTACCCTTGACGCTGCATCACAGACAGGAGCGCTTGCGATGGTGTACGCAATGACGAACGTGGGTGCATGAATGGCAAAACGTAATTATTTCGGATGAATCCAGGTTCTGTTTACAGCATCATGAAGGTCGCATCCGTGTTTGGCGACATGCCGTGAACGCACATTGGAAGCGTGTATTCGTCATCGCCATACTATCACCTGGCGTGATGGTATGGAGTGCCATTGGTTACACGTCTCGGTTACCTCTAGTTCGCATTGACGGCACTTTGAACAGTGGACGCTACATTTCAGATGTGTTATGACCCGTGGCTCTACCCTTCATTCGATCCCTGCGAAACCCCACATTTCAGCAGGATAATGCACAACCGCATGTTGCAGGTCCTGTACGGAAACAGAATATGTTCGACTGCTGCCCTGGCAAAGCACATTCTCCAGATCTCTCACCAACTGAAAGCGCCTGGTCAATAGTGGCCGATCAACTGGCTCGTCACAATACGCCAGTCACTACTCTTGATGAACTGTGGTATCGTGTTGAAGCTGCATGGGCGGCTGTACCTGTACACGCCATCCAAACTCTGTTTGACTCAATGCCCAGGCGTATCAAGGCCGTTATTACAGCCAGAGGTGGTTGTTCTGGGTACTGATTTCTCAGGATCTATGCACCCAAATAGCGTGAAAATGTAATCACTTGTCAGTTCTAGTATAATATATTTGTCCAATGCATACCCATTTATCATCTGCATTTCTTCTTGGTGTAGGAATTTTAATGGCCAATAGTGTAATTTGTTAATACCTACACAAAATTTCGTGTGTGTTGTAAACGAGATTGTACCAAAGTAGAGCAAATATTTTGGGGTAACTAATCGACTGAGACGAGAAGAAAATGTGAAGGAAAGATAAGGCATTGTCTAGGACCACTCTAAACTGCCATGTTGTTGAGATGACTGGTTTGTTGTATTGTGGATCAGAGCAGTGGAGTGTGAAATGTTTCACTTGATGTTCCTTAAAAGTTATATCAAACTATACCCATACTGCTTGCGGGTAGTAAAATAATTTTTCCTCCAAAATGCCTGGCATACTGCACACACATACTAAGAAAATAAAAGACAATTACGGGACACAGAAAACTTTCCTACTGTCCTGCGCTGTAGCAGATATGTGCCTTGGCAGTCTGAAAGGAACACCAGCTCTGGATTACACTGACATATTGAACTCCCAAGTATGTGGTTTATGCTTCTGAGTCACTGAGTTTTAATATCCTCAACTGTGTACTAATGCAAAGCTATCCACTACTACCCGCATCTGGTGGGATGCTTGTGAAAGTTGGAACTGCAAGGTGGTGGCGATGATGATGATGATGATGTTTGGTTTGTGGCGTGCTCAAGTGTGTGGTCATTAGCACCTGAACAAAGTCCCAATTTTTACACAGTCTATTTTCTTTTCCACAATCCAATCTAGTAACTCTCACAAATAATGAGGATGATGATGAATTGATGAGGACAACACAACACCCAGTCACCAGGGCGAGAAAATCCCCAATCCGTCTTCGAATCAAACCAAGGACCCCGTGATCCAGAGGAAGTAACGCTAGCCCCTAGACCACGAGCTGTGTACTGTAAGGTAATAGGTTGATTATATGTGCAGAGATTCACCTGTCAGTTCTAGTTGTCATTTTGGCAGCTGAATGGGAACTGTGAGACATAAATGTGGACCCAATGTTGACAAAGCAATATCATTTACTAGAACTAAAAGTTGTGGCAAGTCAGCATTTACAGCACGGCAACGTGAGAAATGGATAACTATGAATACGTTGCTGCCCTCCTTGATTGACTCGTTTTCCAGCGTACTGCTACTTGGTACTGGTAAAGAGAGACGTACTTAATCCTCCCCTTCAGCTTGTGTTTATGTAGTGTGACACCATTTGTGGCTAGCTTACTGCCAGCGAAGTAGTGGCAGTGAGCAATTACTTTTTTTGTGAAGAACAATTACTTTTTGTGAGGACCTGTACATCATGCAGAGAATGGTTCAAGCACTCACGTGCACAGTTTAAAAACACACAAATTGCTTTGTCTATGAAACTTCCTGGCAGATTAAAACTGTGTGCCCGACCGAGACTCGAACTCGGGACCTTTGCCTTTCACGGGCAAGTGCTCTACCACTGGCAGACGTGAAGCTGTGAGTACCGGGCGTGAGTCGTGCTTCGGTAGCTCAGTTGGTAGAGCACTTGCCCGCGAAAGGCAAAGGTCCCGAGTTCGAGTCTCGGTCGGGCACACAGTTTTAATCTGCCAGGAAGTTTCACATCAGCGCACACTCCGCTGCAGAGTGAAAATCTCATTCTGCTTTGTCTATGTCTATACTGAGCAGCACATCATCTTGCCCAAATCGAAAATGCCACCTGCTGAGTACACTATCAACATGATCTTTGTTCAGAAGCATGATGCCAAAACCCAAATAATGTGTTGTACACAAGTAGTATAACGGAAATAGTGACTACATATAAGGATGGATTGCTTCGAGGTTAATACAACCTAGGAAGCTACGAAAATATCGAGTTTTCCAAAACTTCTTTTAGCTAACTTAACTCCTAATGAAAACAGTTCAGATTAGAGATTCGATGAACGTGTTATGAGAAAGCAATGAAAATGTCGTGAACTATTAGAAAATTGCTGTTGACGATGGTCAATTTTATGGTACAGACCCATGTAAGGATAGAACTGGAAAATGCAGAGGAGTGTCTTGTTTTGTGCTTACCTAATTTCTCCAAGTGGCGCAGCAACAAGGCGAGTCACTTGAATAAAATGTTGAGGCTGGTTCAGCAATGCATCTGCCCAACCCTGTGTGGCCATTACCTGGACGTTGGCCTTCATGAAGGCGACAACAGCCACAGTTAGGTCAGTGCACGAATTCCTGATGGCGAGGACAGCTGTGGCCGCCACACTCTCTACGGTCAGCTGTGCAATCAGCTGATGTTCACACACGGCCTTTAGGGTCGAAAATCCGTACTTATCAGCAGCTGCAAGGAGCTGGGGGGCTATGCCGGGCAGCTGGGAGGCCTGCAGCTGGGAGGCCTGCAGCCAGCAGCTGCCTCAGCGTCAGTCCCTCCACGTCTGCGATGGTGACCTGGCCGCTGCTGGCCTCCAGCGTGTCGTGCCGGAACACGGCGGCGAAGACGGGGCTCCTGGCGGCCAGGACCGCTCTGTGCGCCACGAGCTGTGTCTCTCCAGGCAGCAGCGTTACCATAGCGCCCTGTCCAGCATCCAGAAGGGCGCCCAGGTCCACAGCTCCAGTGTCTCGAACCTTATTCATTGCAGACATTGTTGATGATACTGAAACACACCATCATTGCTCTTTGCTCTTACACAGCACCTTCAACTATTGCACATGCACATGAAACCTGTATGAAGACACAGTTGGTAAATGTTGTCCACTGCAAGACAACTACACACATCAAAAAAAGTTTCTCATGACCCCAATTCCCAAAGCTCCTGAAGATAGACAATGACTGTGAATATTGTATCACAGACACAGTCCCTTAGACTGTTCAGAGATGTCACTAAACCTTCCCAAAGATGTAAACAACCATACACGAGCAGTGCCTATTAGACAGAGGGAGTCTGACAGCTGATCAGTTCCAGTCATTACATCAGGAAGGAGGTACACAGTTCATGTCATCTGTAGCTCAACCATGCCCAGACGGTCAATACCGCGGTTCGATCGCTTCCACATTGATATTTTGTGGCAGGAAGGGCTCTCAACCAGGGAAGTGTCCAGGTGTCTCGGAGTGAACCAAAGCGATGTTGTTCAGACATGGAGGAGAACCAGAGAAATAGGAACTGTCGATGACATGCCTCGCTCAGGTCACCCAAGGGCTATTACTGCAGTGGATGACCGCTACCTACGGGGTATGGCTCGGAGGAACCCTGACAGCAATGCCATAAATTTGAATAATGATTTTCGTGCAGACACAGGACGTCGTGTTATGACTCAAACTGTGCGCAATAGGCTGCGTGATGCGCAACTTCACTCCCAACGTCCATGGCGAGGTCCAGCTTTGCAATCACGACACCGTGCAGCATGGTACAGATGGGCCCAACAACATACTGAATGGACTGCTCAGAATTGGCATCACGTTTTCTTCTCCAATGATTGTCGCATATGCCTTCAAACAATCGTTGGAGACGTGTTTGGAGGCAATCCGGTCAGGCTGAACGCCTTAGACACGTGGTGTAGCGAGTGCAGCAAGATGGAGGTTCCCTGCTGTTTTGGGGTGGCATTATGTGGGGCCGACGTACGCCACTGGTGGGTCATGGAAGACGCCGTGACGGTTGTACGATACGTGAATGCCATCCTCTGATCGATAGTGCAACCATATCGGCAGCATATCGGCGAGGCATTCGTCTTCGTGGACGACAGTTCGCGCCCCCATCGTGCACATCTTGTGAATGGCTTCCTTCAGGATAATGACATCGCTCGACTAGAGTTGCCAGCATGTTCTACAGACATGAGCCCCATCGAACATACCTGGGATAGATTGAAAAGGGCTGTTTATGGACGACGTGACTCACCAACGACTCTGAGGGATCTACGCGGAATCGCCTTGATGAACTTGTGGATAGTATGCCACGACGAATACAGGCATGCATCAATGCAAGAGGACGTGCTACTGGGTGTCAGAGGTACCAGTGTGTACAGCAATCTGGAGCACCACCTTTGTAGGTCTTACTGTATGACGGAACAACATGCAATGTGTGGTTTTCATGAGCAATAAAAAGGGCGGAAATGATGCGTATGTTGATCTCTATTCCAATTTTCTGTACAGGTTCGAGGAACTCTTGGAACTGAGGTGATGCAAAATTTTTTTTGGTGTGTGATAACACCAAGGTATCCTTTCTCTTCGAAACTGCTACCACAAGCGAACAGCCGAAAATCTACTACGTTTTGAGGAGTTCCCATTTTGTTGCAGCAAAATTATTTTGTACATGTTCTCAGAAAGGGCGTAGACATAATTTCCATATTTCTTTTGAGAGAGTGGTGTCACTTGACCACGAAGTCTTTCAGAATAGAGATACTAACAACGTCAGAAGGAACCGTAGTGCTACTTCATAGAACCACCGATGCCTGTAATCTGTCCTGTTATTGAGGAAATCGAAATTTTGGTATCGGAATTCGTATTATCCTGCTCATAACAACCAGTCAGGCATGTCTTGTAGGAGTTGGTTCACAAAGTAGACTGACCGTTTGCTACTGAAGTCTGGGGTGTCTTACCAGCAAATACTTAAGCAGGGTGACAGCCGCAGTCAGACAGTAACTCATTCTCACCAATTCCAGAGATTCCTCGCAGACAATACCGAACCAGCCGTAGGTGAAGTGTTGAGTCTGTCATAGAGAATATGTCTTACAACTAAACTAAAACATATGCTGTCGTTTTATTCTGTAAGCCCCCTTTCCCACCATACGAGGAGAAGTAAAATCACCAATACAGAAGACTTATAATTGGGTTTCGCTCGCAGGCAATACAAGATAACAAAAGAGCGTAACTCACTTGTCATTCATGTCTGACTTACCAGTACCAGATTGCTCCTGTGATGTAGAGCTTTAAAAAAATATCAGAAATATGTGTAATTCTTTATAAGTACTTTCTAAACTTTCTCCTACTGTCAGTCACAAGATGGGAAGTTTACATTATGGTGAAAACCGGTAAAGAAACAAATTGACTAGATGTCTCAAATAATGGAACATTGAAATGGAAGTAACAATTCATCTCTATTTTGGGGAGACTTTAATATTTTAGGAAGAACTATACAAAGTTCCAGATGGTTCTGGCACATCAACATTCAACGCAAAAGGACGTACTTCTAATTCATGAATCACAGCCGTTATACTGGATTGTAACGTCGAAATTACACTACTGGCCATTAAAACTGCTACACCAAGAAGAAATGCAGATGATAAACAAGTATTCATGGGACAAATATATTATACTAGAACTGAGATGTGATTACATTTTCACGCTATTTGGGTGCATAGATCCTGAGAAATCAGTACCCAGAACAACCACCTCTGGCCGTAATAACGGCCTTGATACGCCTGGGCATTGAGTCAAACAGAGTTTGGATGGCGTGTACAGGTGAAGCTGCCTAGGCAGCTTCAACACGATACCAAAGTCATCAAGAGTAGTGAGTGGCGTATTGTGACGAGCCAGTTGCTCGGCCACCATTGACCAGACGTTTTCAGTTGGTGAGAGATCTGGAGAATGTGCTGGCCAGGGCACCAGTCGAACATTTTCTGTATCCAGAAAGGCCGGTACAGGACCTGCAACATGCGGTCGTGCATTGTCCTGCTGAAATGTAGGGTTTCGCAGAGATCGAATGAAGGCTAGAGCCAAGGGTCGTAACACATCTGAAATGTAACGTCCACTATTCAAAGTGCCGTCAATGCGAACTAGAGGTGACCCAGACGTGTAACCAATGACACCACATACCATCACGCTAGGTGATACACCAGTATGGCGATGACGAATACGCTTCCAATGTGGGTACACCACGATGTCGCCAAACACGGATGCGACCATCAGGATGCTGTAACCTGGATTGATCCGAAAAAATGACGTTTTGCCATTCGTGGACCCAGGATCGTCAATGCATACACCATCACAGGCGCTCCTGTCTGTGATGCAGCGTCAAGGATAACCGCAGCCTTGGTCTCCGAGCTGCTATTGGATACACCATCACAGGCGCTCCTGTCTGTGATGCAGCGTCAAGGGTAACCGCAGCCATGGTCTCCGAGCTGCTATTGGAAAGGTCATCGAACTGTTCGTGCAGATGGTTGTTGTCTTGCAAACGTCCCCATCTGTTGACTCAGGGATCGAGACGTGGCTGCACGATCCGTTACAGCCATGCGAATAAGATGCCTGTCATCTCGACTGCTAGTGATACGAGGCCGTTGGGATCCATCACAGCGTTCTGTATTACCCTCCTGAACCCACCGATTCCATATTCTGCTAACAGTCATTGGATCTCGACCAACGCGAGCAGCGATGACGCGATACGATAAACCGCAATCGCGAAAGGCTACAGTCCGACGTTTATCAAAGTCGGAAACGTGATGGTACGCATTTCCCCTCGTTACATGAGGCATCACAATAACGTTTCACCAGGCAACGCCAGTCCACTGCTGTTTGTGTATGAGAAGTCGGTTGGAAACTTCCCTCATGTCAGCACGTTTTAGGTGTCGCCACCGGCGCCAAACTTGTGTGAATGCTCTGAAAAGCTAATGATTTGCATATCACAGCATCTTCTTCCTGCCGGTTAAATTTCGCGTCTGTAGCACGTCATCTTCGTGGTGTAGAAATTTTAATGGCCAATAGTGTAATTAGGTTGTATTTCTGTAATGGAGTCAAAGATTCAATACTGAGTAGGTAAAAGATGTTCCACTTTATAGTTTGAGAAGTAGTTTTTGCAATTTGTTCTGTGCTTATCTTAGTGGACGAGAAAAGTGTGAGTAGACTGCATGAATCTGCAAGTGAACGAAAATCGTTCAGTACACAAATTAAATCCGAAAACGGTAGTTCTGTATCTTAATACGTCTATGCTGCCTGATACCTGCCCTAAGCATAGAAGAATGTATTGCATTGTCGCACTAAGCTTCAGCAAAAACATTCTGTCAAACGTAAAAGATGAAAGACGTGGTCGAAAGTAAAGCGAACGAACAGTACAGAATCGGTATGGGAATCAGGAAAAATCGCCGTGAGTATTGAGGCAATCATGAGCCCGACGCGTCGGATTCAACACAGCCGTTTGGTAAAGCAGCTTGTGCTGCTGCGGGAAGAGGTCCCTAACTGTCCGCTGCACGCCCTCGTCCTACTGGAGTCGTGCATCGTCCAGGGCTTACTTTAAGGGGCAAAGGGCGTGGCGGTCGCATGAGGAGAGATAGGGACTCTGGCTCAGGTGCTCGGGTGTCTCACCCCTGAGTTGGCGTAACGTTCGCAAAGCGATGTGAAATGGCATCATAAAGAGCATAGCGCACACGAACCCCAGATTTTTCACGAAATTAAGTGGATTGAAGTACAATCGTTCCCAGATAAGGATTTCGGCTTTATTTGATTTAGTGTTCAACGTACACAAGTCCTAATTTCTCATCAACAAATCCTCAGAGTTACCTGATTTTTTATCTTTTCGTGTGACCGCTGAAGTGGAGGGTAGTGGAGTGATACCTCTCACGTTCTAGCTTTTAGAATTCTTCGTACCCAATACTGTGTACAGATCTTACTAGTCCTTCAAAAGAGGTAGTTGTACGCCGTTTTCCCGACTGCTTTTTCCCTCACATTGTAGTCTTTACAGTGTTAGCGTCGACTTCACTGGAGTAATTCTAAAGCGCACTTCTGTCAGACATCGTCGTGACTGCTTTTCTATGAAAGGAGCAGGCGGTAAACCATAGACACGGCACACAGAATTCTTCTTAATCTCAGGATTCCCCACCCCACTTCGACAGACGACGCGAGAGTAGAGTGACTGCTGTTTAAATTTCCTGGCACATTAAAAATGCGTTTCTGATCGGGATTCGAACCTGGGACTTTTACCTTTCGTGAGCAAGAGCTTTTTCAAATGAGGTATCCAAGGACGACTCAGAATCAGTCGTGACATCTTTACTTCCGCCAGTATGTCATCTCCTACCCTCCAGACTTCATTTTGGTGACTAGCGTTCATACAGAGAGACGCTTCAATCGTTTACTGACATAGCGCAAAGATCCAAGAGGCTACTGAAGGTATTCCCTTTCCTGAAAGTAAAAGGTGTCCGTGGCTTTGACAGACAGATAGAGAGACAGATAGGGGGATAGTTGCAAATTTACAGTATTGGCATTGACCTCAACGTCAAAAAATAGTTCATTATTTGTAGAAAAGAAGATTAGCTCTCTCTGTCGATGCTGTATGGAGTCTCCATCCAAATTAAAGGGGATTTGTCTAGAAAAGTCAGTGAGCTGACGAACAAAATAAACGATAAGCTAATAGGTAAGTTGTCGTTATAGGAGTTCCACGGTATCAGCCCACGAAGATTCGGTCTTGTGTGCCACACTGCCCACTTCCTATGTCTCCAGATCATCTAAAAATTTAATCCTGCACTCTTTCTGCTACATTGTACACAAAAGTAATAAGTGAAATTTAGTTGCCGCTAATGGTATTGCGATATTAAAGGCCATCAGTGGATAAATGCCAACGGCCTTGCTTCAGTGGTAACATCGGTTTCCGTCAGTTCACAGAAGTTAAGCGCTGTCGGGCTGGGCTAGCACTTGGATGGGTGACCATCCGGTCTGCCGAGCGCTGTTGGCAAGTGGAGTGCACTCAACCCTTGTGAGGCAAACTGAGGAACTGCTTGACTGAGAAGTAGCGGCTCTGGTCTCGTAAACTGACATACGACCAGGAGAGCAGTGTGCTGACCACACGCACGTCCGTATGCGCATCCAGTGATGCCTATGCTCTGAGGATGAACCAGCGGCCGGTCGGTACCATTAGACCTTCCAAGGCCTGTTCGGAAAGGGTTTTTTCAGTGGATGAGTATTTAATGTTATGTAGAAAATTTTCATTTAATGATGTAATATGTATCCCATTTTAAATGTTTCACATCAGGCTGGCCAATCGAGTCAAAAAGAACTGACCATGAAACATCAGATCTACAACCACACATCTCCTAAATACAACTGCAAAATAGACTGTATTATGCTGTTTGAACTGAGATCATGACAAAATTTGCAGTTAAGCAGTAACTAATTTCAATCAGTTACAGAATGAATACATTTCTCAATCCTGGATATCAGTGTGAGAAACACTGAAAGGGTTACGTAAGCCTAGTCAAAGACCTCAGTCGTTAGCTAGATCCATCACTCCTGACAATAAACGATCGAGATAAGCGATAAGGTGGTATGTGCCACATCCGAATGGAGCTAAGCAGACGATCGTTCCAAATTATGACCATCGCAGAATCTGGGATACCATTCCTCAACTGTGGTGCAGGACAAAAGAAAATGGTTCAAATGGCTCTGAGCACTATGGGACTTCTCATCTGAGGTCATCAGTCCCCTTGATGTAGAGCTACTTAAGCCTAACTAACCTAAGGACGTCACACACATCCATGCCCGAGGCAGGATTCCAACCTGAGACCGTAGCAGCAGCACGGTTCCGGACTGAAGCGCCTATAACCGCTCGGCCACAACGGCCGGCGCGGTTCGGGACAGACACGCTGCCCCATACACATTCTTCACTCTCCGATGGACCGGTGTTTGTCCTTCAGCAGCCAAGAAATAACACCTCGTTGGTCTTGTTTGGACGCATTTGCCAATAACATCGCCGTAGTTCACGGTTCTGCGTGTACGTCGGAAACACACAAATGACACACTGATCTTTTGCCTACATGACGGTGCTTATGTTCCCGCATCAGAGTCACGCTACGCTGCATATGTGCTGCCGATATGCCCTCAAATGGAAACATCTTGATCGCTCTCTTACACTACGTACACACGAGAGGGAGGCATAAGACTGCAGCAAAATTTGGACGTAGTGACTCCGATTCTGTCGCAGTGAGCACTCTGGCGCAAAACAGTTGCCTTTGTTATGGCCGTGCACTGTGTTCCTCTGCAAGTTAAAAATCTGCCCCACCCAGAATAAACTGAGTCTTAACTTCAAAGAGGAGTTATCGACTGACAGGGCAGTGCATCACCTGCCCAGTAATCCCAGAAACGTTGAAAGGTAACAAAAGAGACACGTCCTGCAGAGTCTCTACTCACCCCAGAGTGAGGTGGGTCAGCCCAGCACACACAGCGTCGCGTCAACAGCCCAGCCAGACCAGCACTGTAGGCAGAGACAGCCTGACCACCACTGATGCATATGTACCTCTCAGCGGGCAATATTGCGTCACCGCGTTCTTCACTTGCTCCACAGGTGGCCATTCGGATGTGGCACGTACCATCTTATCACTTGTCTCGATCGTTTATTGTCAGGCGTGATGGCTTTAGCTAACGACTGAGCTCTGTGAGTAGGCTGACGTAACCTTCCCTTGATTCTCAGAGAACACTGATACCCGGGAATGCGAAACGTTAAGTACTCGTTTTGTAACTGATTGAAATTTGGTGCTGCATCACTGCAAATTTTGTCACGATCTCAGTTTTAACTCTTTCACGTACAACTAATTTGACCAAAAACCAGCTCTAGAAGTACACGACTTGCTTTTATTGTCAAAAATTCATACAAGCAACATATTTATAATAGAATGAACATAATTATTACCATTGTACACAAAAATTCAATTTTTATAATCATTGTTGGTCACAAGGGAGGTGGTTCATTTTTTGTACCACCGTGCATCAAGATGCATGATAGTCTTGGAAGCATGTCTCCCTTTTCCCTAAGCGTTTTGGAACCTTAAACACACTACACATCCAGCCGGTGAGAATTTGTTGTTTCTTGGAACTACATGCTGCACATCTCCTCCTTGTAGATCTTTCTGGCTGATGAGATGAACTTTCAAGACGTACCGATTTCGGAACATTGGGTTTCTTCTTGTTGAACTGGAGATGGCTGTTCAGACTTCGCTTTTTACCTCTTGAAGGTACCAAGGCAGGTACCACTAAATCCCTTGCGATTTCTGTTCTGAAGTCCTTCAGAGTCATCGTAGGCAACTTCATTTCTTTATGGATGACGAAAGCATTCACCATGGTGGCATAAATAAAGTGCCAAAATATTCTGTGCGACCACTTTCTGCTCTTTCTGTCAGTTTCATATATGCCCTTCAGCTGGTCAAATTCATCTACATAATTCATGTTGGCATTGTAATCGGAGAGAGCAACAGGGCAAGAAACTTTTATTTCATTTCCATCTTTTTCCTTTCTTGTAACCTCTGTTGTTTGAGTTGGATCATGGAGATGTGAAAGCAGATGGACGGATCTCTTATCTTTCCACTTCATCACACTAAGGCCTGTATTGCTAGTAGCCCAATCATAGTCACCCCTTTTCATTTCCTTGTCACTTTTCAGCATAGGTAAATATTTTCTACTTGGATTCACTGTACCACAAGCACGTATTTTGTTTTCTTTCAAATCTCGAAGGAGATCTAGGCTACTGAAATAATTATCAAAGTAAACTCTGTGATCCTTACCTTTAATATTTTCAGTGAGGTGTTTCACAAATCTTTCTCCCAATTTCTTTTCCACAGCATTATCTTTCTTCCCAGTGTAAATATCCAATTTCCATGCATAGTCAGATTTGTCTGCTAGTACCCACACCTTGTAGCCTCTCTTGATAGGCTTCTTTGGCAAGTACTGTTTTATAGAAGATCTTCCTTTAAATTTAATCATAGATTCGTCGACTGCCATACATTCATTTGGATTAAGTGCTTTCTGAAAGTTATGTGAAATTCTTTCTAGGGAAGGATGCAACTTATAAAGTTAACCATAGTTGGTGTCCCCTCGTTGTGGCATTTTACTATTGTCATTCAAATGTAAGTTGGTGAGGAACCATTCGAAACGCCTCCTTGACATCAGCTGACTCACATAACTATCATGTAGATCAGCACCTGAACTCCAGTAGTCTCTGTAACTAGGAAGTGGTTTTATGCCCATCAAGATATTTATCCCTAAGAAAGTTTTTAATTCTTCCGTGGATGCTGGCACATAAGATTTACCAGTAGTCAGAGACGACTGTTGCGCA
This sequence comes from Schistocerca serialis cubense, assembly GCF_023864345.2. NCBI lineage: Eukaryota > Metazoa > Arthropoda > Insecta > Orthoptera > Acrididae > Schistocerca > Schistocerca serialis. Next base: position 32,577,813 of record NC_064648.1, on the reverse strand, counting down.
TATAAGTTCGTCTGAAACAAAAATAAATCCATAATAAGCTGTGGTGTATCGAGAGGTTGTAACAATGGAGAATTGTACTGAAATGCAGAAGGATCTGCAGCGAATAGACGCATGGTGCAGGGAGTGGCAATTGAGTCTCAATGTAGACAAGTGTAATGTGCTGCGAATACATAGAAACATAGTTCCCTTATCATTTAACTACAAAATAGCGGGTCAGCAACTGGAAGCAGTTAATTCCATAAATTATCTGGGAGTACGCATTAGGAGTGATTTAAAATGGAATGATCATATAAAGTTGATCGTCGTTAAAGCGGATGCCAGACTGAGATTCATTGGAAGAATCCTAAGGAAATGCAATCCGAAAACAAAGGAAGTAGGTTACAGTACGCTTGTTCGCCCACTGCTTCAATACTGCTCAACAGTGTGGGATCCGTACCAGATAGGGTCGATAGAAGAGATAGAGAAGATCCAATGGAGAGCAGCGCGCTTCGTTACAGGATCATTTAATAATCGCGAAAGCGTTACGGAGATGATAGATAAACTCCAGTGGAAGACTCTGCAGGATAGACGCTCAGTAGCTCGGTACGGGCTTTCGTTAAAGTTTCGAGAACATACCTTCACCGAAGAGTCAAGCAGTATATTGCTCCCTCCTACGTACATCTCGCGAAGAGACCATGAGGATAAAATCAGAGAGATTACAGCCCACACAGAAGCATACCGACAATCCTTCTTTCCACGAACAATACGAGACTGGAATAGAAGGGAGAACCGATAGAGGTACTCAGGGTACCCTCCGCCACACACCGTCAGGTGGCTTGCGGAGTATGGATGTAGATGTAGATGTAGATATCATCAGAAAGCAGAGCTCCTAATAACTGATATGGTGATGGTGTGCCTAACTTCACAATAAAATCACTGGGACCACACTGGGAAGTAAATGCGGGGGCATCAGCAGGGTGTTCAGTTTTGCTCCACTTATGTTCAGTCTTAGACTGATGATCAGCAATCTCAGATGGAGCCTGATGCACTGTGAAGGTTTGACTTAGCTCTGTCTCTAGTGACCTAGTCACTGAAATGGTAGCTGGGCACTCATCCTCAGAATCACTTGATGTATCAGAATCAAACAGAATAGCTTTGGATGTAGTTGGTTCCAGACAATAAGAATTGATTGTCATTGGTGTCATCACTGTCCCCAATATCAAATGATATGTCAGATGGAATATCCTCTTCAAGGGCATTCAAAATTTCAGACTCAGTCAGCTTTCTCTGACCCCTCATTATTCCTGGAAAGTAAAGAGTAAGATTTACCTATGTTTGAAGTAGACTGACTGTTGTGGTACAGAGGTACATATTTTGAACCGATGAATAGTTAGCTACATTTTAATAATTTCTCAAAGAAATAGTCTGAACAACACAAAAAACTACAATAAACAAATGTACTTACATATTCCAATATAAATTTTTGGAAACTTCCGTTAGCAAATAACAAATAACAATGTTGCACAAACAATGTCTCCACAGTGCACTTGAGCGCACCTGACGTAGACAAATGAAGTACTGGTGCTGCTACAAGAACCCAGTAACAACTGCCATCTGGTGCATACAGCTAAGAACTACAAAAAACATATCCTGCTAGTTCAAATGGTTCAAATGGCTCTGAGCACTATGGGACTTAACATCTATGGTCATCAGTCCCCTAGAACATAGAACTACTTAAACCTAACTAACCTAAGGACATCACACAACACCCAGTCATCACGAGGCAGAGAAAATCCGTGACCCCGCCGGGAATCGAACCCGGGAACCCGGGCGTGGGAAGCGAGAATCCTGCTAGTAGTTCAAGTAATCTACCACAAGAATGCGCTGTTCTACGCATCCAAATTGGTGGTACAAGTAATGTACCACTGTACAACCTCAGTGCAACATAAGGTGGTACACAAATTGTACCACCAGACTTGAAAGAGTTAACATCATAATACAGTCTATTTTGCAGTTGTATTTAGGAGATGTGTGGTTGTAGATCTGATGTTTCATGGTCAGTTCTTTTTGACTCGATTGACCAGCCTGATGTGAAACATTTAAAATGGGATACATATTACATCATTAAATGAAAATTTTCTACATAACATTAAATACTCATCCACTGAAAAAACCCTTTCCAAACAGGCCTTGGAAGGCCTAATGGTACCGACCGGCCGCTGGTTCATCCTCAGAGCATAGGCATCACTGGATGCGCATACGGACGTGCGTGTGGTCAGCACACTGCTCTCCTGGTCGTATGTCAGTTTACGAGACCAGAGCCGCTACTTCTCAGTCAAGCAGTTCCTCAGTTTGCCTCACAAGGGTTGAGTGCACTCCACTTGCCAACAGCGCTCGGCAGACCGGATGGTCACCCATCCAAGTGCTAGCCCAGCCCGACAGCGCTTAACTTCTGTGAACTGACGGAAACCGATGTTACCACTGAAGCAAGGCCGTTGGCATTTATCCACTGATGGCCTTTAATATCGCAATACCATTAGCGGCAACTAAATTTCACTTATTACTTTTGTGTACAATGTAGCAGAAAGAGTGCAGGATTAAATTTTTAGATGATCTGGAGACATAGGAAGTGGGCAGTGTGGCACACATGACCGAATCTTCGTGGGCTGATACCGTGGAACTCCTATAACGACAACTTACCTATTAGCTTATCGTTTATTTTGTTCGTCAGCTCACTGACTTTTCTAGACAAATCCCCTTTAATTTGGATGGAGACTCCATACAGCATCGACAGAGAGAGCTAATCTTCTTTTCTGCAAATAATGAACTATTTTTTGACGTTGAGGTCAATGCCAATACTGTAAATTTGCAACTATCCCCCTATCTGTCTCTCTATCTGTCTGTCAAAGCCACGGACACCTTTTACTTTCAGGAAAGGGAATACCTTCAGTAGCCTCTTGGATCTTTGCGCTATGTCAGTAAACGATTGAAGCGTCTCTCTATATGAACGCCAGTCACCAAAATGAAGTCTGGAGGGTAGGAGATGACATACTGGCGGAAGTAAAGATGTCACGACTGATTCTGAGTCGTCCTTGGATACCTCATTTGAAAAAGCACTTGCTCACGAAAGGTAAAAGTCCCAGGTTCGAATCCCGATCAGAAATGCATTTTTAATATGCCAGGAAATTTAAACAGCAGTCACTCTACTCTTGCGTCGTCTGTCGAAGTGGGGTGGGGAATCCTGAGATTAAGAAGAATTCTGTGTGCCGTGTCTATGGTTTACCACCTGCTCCTTTCGAAGAAAAGCAGTCACGACGATGTCTGACAGAAATGCGCTTTAGAATTATTCTAGTGAAGTTGACGGTAGCACTGTTAAGTCTACAATGTGAGGGAAAAAGCAGTCGGGAACACGGCGGACAACTACTTCTTTTAAAGGACATGTAGAATCTGTACAATGTTGGAAACGAAGCATTCAAAAAGCTCCAACGTGAAAGAAGAGTCATTCCACCACCGTCTAATTCAGCGGCCTTACAAAAAGGTGAAAAGCAGGTAACTCTGAGGAAACTTGTGTACGCTGAACATTAAATCAAATGAAGCCGAAATCCTTATCTGGGAACGATTGTACTTCAATCCACTTAGTTTCGTGAAAAATCTTGGCGTTGTATGCATTATGTTATTTATGTGTACATTAGAGTCATAACTCACATGCTCCAAAATAACGAAAATTGAGATGCTGACATATTCTCATATAGCTTTATACATAGAATATAATTCACGAAACAGTTATTCACATTTGGCACAAGATCCTTGAGAAAACTGGTGTTAAACTTCATGGTTAGTTTCAAAAGTCTCATGATCCGCGGGATCTTGTGAGTTTTATCCCGTACCTCATCTTGACGAATCAGCGATTAGTTCACTCGGTGCCATTTTCTTGTGTAGTAGTAAATAAGTGTTGATGCCAGCGGAGTGTGTTTTCTGTTCTGTTCAGTTATTTTCGGGAATAAAATTCAATATACTGGTTGGAATAAAACTGATTTGAGACACAAGTCATGGAAGAACACGTTTCACCCGCTGGAGAAAGAGGAAGGCCAAGGAAACGTTCACAGCACCCAGAAATGTGGAAAAATCAGGAAGCCAAACGAATGAGGTTAGAATATCCTGTTTTCTTCATTGTTTTCAAATTAAACTGATTCTTGTTATTGACTTGATTTGTTCCTCCACGTAAGAATGTATAGGACTCTTTCTTTGGAACTTAAACTGAGGAATCGCAAATTCAATATTTTAAGTCCATTTTTGAGAAATAAACAGAACCTCACAGTGTAGTTTGTTCTACCATTATAGGTACAAACCTTCAGTTCTGCCCCAGTATCCGACATGTCAACACTGTGGAGGAGCATTTAATTGCTCTTCACTTTCTACGAACGATATTAAAAACTTTCATGATTTGTTTTATAAAACAACGGAAAGAGAATCAGTTCATATTGAAGCATGTGGAAATTTGCAACGTCATCAGACGTCGACCTAGAAAAGACAAATCAAGTCAAAACCAAAAGTCACAGCTGCTTAGAACGACGAAATATTTTATACGAAGCACGCAGAAAAATAAAGTTCCAGTTTGCATGTCAACCTTTATAAATGTATTGGGAGTGTCACGATTCAGAATAAATAATATCACTAAACAGTTTCATCAGAAAGGTTTTGTACAAGACCGGAGAGGTGGCTTCAGGAGGGTGGCAGAATTTGAACCCAAGAGAGACTGTGTCATGAAGTTTATCAATAGTCTAAAGTGTGTAGAGACACATTACTGTAGAGGACGAACAGAAAGACGGTATCTGCCTGAAAAAATGAACTGTAAAATGTTATGGAAAATTTATTCTTCCAAGCCCGAAAACTTCCCTGTGAAGCTATCTTACTTCAGGTACATCTTTAACACAAAATAGAACGTAGGCTTTGGCACACCGAGAACTGATGTGTGTTCCACATGCTTAAGTCTAGCTGAAAAGTTAATACATCAGAGAGACCATAGCAAGAAAACTCAATAAATTACTGAAAAAAGGGTTCACAAGTTAAAGTATGGCATTTTTTAACACCCTGAAGGACAAAGACGTTGGAACGTTAATTCTTTCATTTGATTGTGAGAAGAATATTCCATTGCCGAAAGTTCCAGATCAGTCATGCTATTATAGCAGACACATTTATGTCCAGAATTTTACCATTGTCAAACGCCACCATTCCACTGTCACTTCTTATTGTTGAACAGAAAATGAATTCAGTCGAGATTCAAACACTATAGCCTCATGTGTGTTTGATACGTTTAACTCCCTAGAAATGTCCCATTGCAAACAAATTCGATTGGTATGTGACGTGTGTGCTGCACAAAATAAGAATTCTACTTTCGTTGCGATGTGTATGTTTTGGCTTTCCATAAAGTCTCCCCCACATATCGATGGAACTGAAATGATTTTTCCAGTCACCAGTCACAGTTACATTCCTCTAGGCCGTGTGTTTGGAAATATAGAAAAAAAAAGGAAAACAATGGAAGTAATAGTACAGCCTGAACAAGTGTATGAGATAATTTCGAGTCAGTCAACATTGAAATTGGTAGGAAGAGACCCCAGTGTTGCCGAATTCAAGAATTGTGTGAAAACTGCGTTACGAAATTCAGGGTCATGGCTTTTTCAATTTCAAAATGTAAGCGTATTTACATAAAGCGTGGAGTGGGAAATAAAATTCTTGTGTGTGGTGAACAAACGTACAGAAATGACCTTGGAGTGTTTAGATCTATGTTTAAATCAGGAGTAAACGCACTTACACATCCTGAACTCATCCATCCAAAGAATTCGAACTCTTTGGGGAAAAGGAGGGATGTTGAAAAACTTCTGACTGCCCATTATGGGGAAAACTGGAGCGAAATTGAGGATCTCAAGTTCTATAAGCACATCATTGATAAGAGTACATTGGATCAAACTGATCATGAGTGTATGAGTGACATGATTTAAGAGGAACTTAATGTTGTGATATAGAAGAGTAAAATTATTTTCAGTTTTAGAAGTGAGTCTCCTTCAAATCTTCAGTTTTATTTTAGTAGCTTATTTTCTTTTGGTATTTGATAGTTCCTTTCTTCTCAAAGACTGCTTAACAAGTTTGAATTATTTTCCGGATTATAATATTCTACTTTTCTTTGTGATCAATAATTAGTTCTCATGAATGGAATGTTTGTAAATTTCTTTGATAATTAAACTGAAGAAATGTGCATGGTAGACATTTCTTTTATGAAATTGCAAACGGTATTCCAAACTAGAGAATAACTTTTGTAAACTAACACAAGTAAAGTCCATAAAAGATGATTAATTGGTATTTATCGCGATTAACATCGGAATGTAATATTATATATACACTGTAGAAGAGAAAGTGGCTTGCAGTCAGATCAAAAAGTGTTGCATATCGAGTCGCAACACGATAGTTCCCGCGAAACCAACATCGTCCAAAGAGCTCAGTACCAAAACTCACAAGATCGAAAATGGGGATTGTCAAAACTTACATGTTCCATAGCTCATTAACAAAACTCACATGATCCATAATATAACCTTAAATAATTGCAATTTCTCAATTGGCAAACATTATCTGAAATATAGCTAATGATTTATACCCATTGTTCTTGCACATACTGATGTCAATATATGGAACATGCGCACGACGCATGTAAAACACGTTTTTAGTCATTTGTGATAAATTATGTTTTAGGAGCATGTGAGTTATACTTCTAACCTACTCTTATGATGCCATTCTATAAGGTTTTTTTTTTTATTTTCAGTACGTCATTTAACCATTAATTACTTAAGCGATTTAGGGTAAAACAAATTTTTGTTGCATAAATTCTGACTGTTGTCATACTGCAATTGTTGTTCAGGAATGGTAATAACGTGAACACGACTCTCACAAAACATTTGGGCAGCCTCCGGCTATGACTTCAGTTCTGGTAGAAGATCTCTGTACTGATCTCGTGTTTCCGACCAATGTAAGCGGTAACTACGCTGCGTTTGTGAAATAAAATCACTTTCATTGTAGAAATCACCGGTTGAAATCTCATTGTGGGTGCATCTTCTCTAGTTACTACTTTACTCATTTCTTTCAGTTACGTATAAATACGGAACGCAGTAACGTCAGACTGCTGCTGGCAGTTCAATGACTTCATTCAGTTTCTTATTTCTTCAGATAAATGATTCTCTTACGTTAGGGTTTTCTTTTCCTTAAAATTCGATGTAGTTAGCTCTCTCAACCGCGTTTATCACACGTACCAAACACTCTGTGAAATGTAGAGAATTTTTATGGTACATAAGGTGCAGTTAACGATTTCCATACGAAATCTGTTTACATTTCACGGTCTGGAAGAGTAAGATTGCAACTTGGGCGTACTTCAAATATTTACTTTGTTACCTGACAAAGGCAGTGGCTCCCACTTAGACTTTATTTGTAATCGTATCATATAAGCCATTTGAGGACGTTTACTTCACAAGGAGCTTAAGTTACAGAGAATAACACAGTTTTTTGTTTTTCTCTAAGCACTACGTGATTTTGTATGATCGAGACACTGGGACACAATTTTACTATCCTCCATTTCACTTTGGTAGTTAATCAATGTTGCAGCAGAGACACTAGTGGCCCAGAACTGGAGAAACTCGGTTGTCACTCTGTCACTGGGAAGGGAGTTCTGTTTTTAATGAGGTAAAGCGCCTCTTACTTTACTTACAGTCAGTACTGTTGTTACACAAGCACAGGTGTCCAAGTGTTTAATGAAATTCATCGTATGCAGTAACAGAATATGTAAATAATCTCATATATTAACGTTACTTATGTAAAAACCTCCTTGCAACTTAATTAGGCAAGGATAATTGCAAAATAACTGTAATACTGTAATTGTATAACATATGACAACACCGATTATATGTAAACATGTTCAAAGGTGAATAAATATTTTATTCTGTTCTGTGTCCTCTGCATCAAGGTGAATGGGTTTCAGCCACTCTACAGAGACCGTCTTCCGTTATAATCTATCATGAAGTCGTTTGGTAATCTACACAGTACTCGGAACAGACCTGTACGTGGTTGGTGGAGAGGGGGACGTACAGTGTCAGTATGTAGCCAGATGTGCGACACTGTGGCCAGATCCTCATCTGTGATAACTGCTCTGCTGGCAAGGATGCATGTTGATATGTGCCAGTCTCTCTTTTAATAAGCTACCAAATTCAGACACGAGTTCCTCAGGCGATACGTTCATAGGTTTGTTTGTCTGTCGGTAGCTCACCAGATAGATGTACTCATTTGCCAAACACCGACTCTGCCAAAGAAAGAGCTACATGTTAATTTACCGCCAATCGAAGGCCTCACAACGCCAGAGGCAAAGCTTTCATCCACTTACAACTGTGTGTCATTAACGTAGCCTTGAGAGAATGATGAAGTCAACTATCCCATTGCTTGCTGGGTGGTTGCTAGTTGTGTGTGACTATTTTGCCAGCAGTTTAGTTGAAGCCCTGACTCCAGGTGTGCTAAAGTATGAAAGGCGCAGAAAACCTCTTTCCTATGTCTCAGCAGAATGCAAGGACGTAATGTACGCTGTGATTTATCACACCATAAGCGGTAAGTCTCAACAATTTGACTTGCAAGATAACTTGATATGTTTACACTAAAGCACAAATTACAAATGTGGCGAGTTAGCGACAAAGCACATCGAGAGCGAGCACCAGAAAAACAGAACAAAGAAGAACATTCATACAGATAAAACACACTGAAACATACCACTGTCGTTTATGTCTAATGATCGATATCACTTGCCACTACATGCTTTCATTACTGGAAATGTTTACAATGCGAATTATATTGCTAGTAATTAGTAGCAGTAGGAAGGCTTAATGATCCTTGTGATTTTCCAGATGCATTTCCCACTTCGATTACTGGTTGTTCTATGTATCCATCCATATCCAGAACAGATATTTGTGAAGATTAGAGGCAACTCTTAAAAAACTCTCAGCTTAAAGGAATCATGATTGATAACGTAAGTGTGGAAAATGAGTGTTGGAACAATGTGTCATTGAAGTCATTATATGATTTGAAAGGGATGATAAATAAATATGAATTACACTGCGAGTGAATAATGAAATTTCCATTTTCCCCTTGATTAAGCCATCCTATACATCAAAATATTCCGCTGTGTAGTTAGTGGTCAGGACCTGCTAGAGTGTGATACTTATCCAACTAGCCTTCCTGCCCTGAAATATTCGTTTTGATGATAGACTGCCCTGTAGTTTAGCCCAATTTCTGCATTACATTGTTTTAAAATTGACGATGTGTAAATGAAAACAATTAAAAGCACTGAACTTCCAGTTGAAAGTGGACGTCAGGAATAGTTTTAATGTAATATTTGAAAATACACAAAAATTTAACTGTGTGGTGTACTTTCAGAATAAAATATGCATTTTGTGTATTCACTGTTGTTACACATTTGCTAAACATTACATACCAGACCCCAGGTTAAATTTTCAGTAGTTTATGTACAATATATATGTGTTATACATGTCAAAATGCTCGTCAGAGCCTTGTTCATAATCTAATATGTTTCCTGAAATTGCCCTGCAGTTCTAGTTTTTATGATGAAAAATGTATTTAAATGTGGAACAAAAATTGCAGGTCACACTATAATCTTCATTGTGATTTCATTCCTATGCCCCATACGGGCAGGAGAGGGCTGGCTGTGGCACAATCCGCTGCTCTTCAGCCAAGTGACATTACAGTTAACAAATAGAGTAAACCATACATAAAAAGGCGGCATAAGGAAAACATAAAAATATAGTGAGTGAAGACAATGTGGCTACAATATACACTGACAATGGGACGTTCATTGTGGGATAGTTAAAAAAATCGACATAAAGTTAAAAGAACATAGGTCGCGAGTCATGGAGCACATCAAATACACTGGAGTCACAAGCACAAGTTAAAAGTTGACCACAGTATAATAACACACAGAGCGAGAGACACTTGAAAAAACCATTGTAAGCAATGGAACACACACGAAGAATAAAAACTGCTGGGAAGGACCTGCCGAGGAAGAGGAGGCCTGAGAAGAGGGAAAAAAGAGGAGAGGGAGGTGCACTGGGGGAGGGGGCCTAGAGGGTGTGGAAGAAGGGGGGTCGAGTGTGCACTGAGAGGCAGGAGATGGGTGGGATGGAAGATGGAGAGGGAAGGCAAGTCAGGAGAGAGTGCAGCGACACAGAAGGGGGGGGGCACAGGAAAGGGAGTGGGGGTGTAGAAGGAAGAAAAACCTCTCAATGGAAGGGAGGAAGAGGGGAGGAGGAGCCCTGAAAAATAGGTAGGGGAAAGGTGGGGTTAGAGTTGGTAGGAGGGGTAGAGATCAGGGCAAAGCTCATCATCTGGGAGGGGTAGCTGTTGGAAGTTGTGTTAGGAAAGGAGGTGGAGGGTGTTGAGATAGAGGGTGGGATATAATGGTAAAGGCATGGCAAAAGGCTGGGGGGTAGAGAGGATAGACGATGTCATGGGGTGGGTGGGATTAAGTTGTCAGACAATGCAGAGGGTGTGAATGTGTTCGAGGAAAAGAAGGAGTCATAGGAAGGGGATGAGGTCATAGAGGATCCACATGGGGAACAGGGGGCAGATATGGAAGGCGAGAGCTTTGTATATGGGAGGGGCAGAAATCCAAGCATTGCTGGCATATCAAAGCATGGGGTGGATCAAGGATTTGTAGGTGTGAAGGATGGTGAAAGGTTGCAGTCCCCATGTCCACCCAGACAGGAGTTTCAGGAAGCAGAGTCTATTGTGTGCGTTGTGTTGGAACGTAAGGAGATGGGGAGTCCAGGTGAGGTGATGGTCAAGAGTGAGGGCAAGGTATTTCAGGGTAGGAGTGAAGTGGATAGGACGACTGTAAATTTGAGGTAAAAATTGTGGAGCCAGAAGGAGCGGGTGGTATGACCTATGATGATTGCCTGTATCCTGGAAGGGTTGATGCGAAGGAGACACTGGTTGCACCAGGCAGTGAACTGTTTGAGGTGGGTTTGAAGGGTACATTGGGACTGTTGAATGGTACTATCAAGGGCCAGGAAGGCAATGTCATCAGCAAATTGGAGGAGGTGAACAGGTGTGGGAGGTTTGGGCATATCTGCACTGTACAGGAGATAGTAGGGAAGGGGAAGGATGGAGTCCTGGGGCACGCCAGAGGTGGAATAGAATGTACAATGTATGAGAGTTTGTATTGTGGATAGTAAGATTGGAAGGACAACAGGAGAGGAAAGAAGCAACAAGATGGACAAAATTGATGGGAAGGGTGTAGATATGGAGTTTAAAGAGGTGCCCAGCATGCCAGACACGGATGTAGGCGTTCTGAAGTTTAAGGGAAACAAAGATAGCAAAACGATGGGAGTTAAGTTGGGGAGAAAGAAGATTTGTAAGGTTAAGGAGCTGGTCGTTTGCTGAGAAGGAGGGCCGGAAGGCACACTGGGTGAGGGAACAGAGGTGGTGCTGGTTAAGGTGTTGATGAATATGGCTGGAGACGAGTGACTCAAAGACCTTACTGAACATGGAGGTGAGGCAGATGGGACGATAGGGTGTCAGAGGGGGGGGGGGGTTGTTGGGCTTAGGGAACAGCAGAACATAGGAAGTCTTCCACAGGTCAGGGTAAAAGGTGGTGGAGAGGAGGACGTTATGAGGGTAGCAAGAGCAACAAGAGAGGAAAAGGGATTCCTTCAGGTGGCTGTAGGTGACACTGTGGTGACCAAGGGCAGTGTTGCTTTAGGGGTTGAGAACAATTTTGATGCTGTGTGCCGTGATGGGAGTGTGGGTTCCCTCGGTTGTAGCGTCTGCAACTGAAAGTAACTAAGCATCTCACAGAAGCTTTCGTGCTTACTAAATAACCGTATACCTAACGGTGTTGCTCTTGTTTGGCTTTTAGAATGATGAGTAGCTTTCAAGTATTTGTCAAACGATTGATTTATAAGCTATCAGTTAGCACACCTGAACTTGAGGTTCAAGTCCTCCCTCGGGCATGGGTGTGTGTGTTTGTCCTTAGGATGATTTAGGTTAAGTAGTATGTAAGCTTAGGAACTGATGACCTTAGGAATTAAGTCCCATAAGATTTCACACACATTTGAACTTTTTTTTTTAAGTTTTTTGTGCTAAATCAAGACCATTATCTTCCTGTTAATTAACCATGAAAGACGTTTAATATACCTTCCTTCACAAGTAACCACGTGAGTACGTGTTGAAAATTCCAATGGTGTGATGTAAAATTTGGCGACAGGGTATTGTACCCAGCACATTATCAGCTGGGTAAATAAGTAAAATCGCCTGCAGCGAGATTTATCAATATGTAATAACGATACACTTATTTTCTGCCCCCAGAAACAAACCTGGCACCCAGTGTCCCCTTTATCCATCCATACACAGATATAAACATTAACTCCTTACTGACCAGTAGTAAGATGCTCATACATTTGACTATCGTTATTGTTGACAATTCATGAAGGGACATTAAAAATGAAAGTTATTTTTTGCTGATGCTTCGGTGTGTACACACTATGGCTTACAAGGAAACTATAAATATGGACCAGGTTTCGAACCCAGATACGTTCCATTCATAGAGACCCGAATTCGAACTCCACTCCATCACCAGAATTTTCTACGTCTCAAATTTACATTAAATATGAGCCCTGTGGAAGTAATGCCCATTGAGTCATTAAATGAAACAAAATTTTAGTGCAGGTTTACCCAAACAGAATTTCTGTCTTCTGCGACTACCGCCTTTCTTGTGGCGCAATTTAAACACTCTGGCCCTGTTGCTGGCGAAGGGATATGGTGTTTATACGGATTCTGAACTATGGGGTGACATAATATTCTTCACTTGGTGTCACCAGAGATGCAGTAGATCCGTTAGTGAGTGTTAAAAATGAACGACCTATGTGAGAATCGAACCCACACCACGCAATTATCAAACTAGGATCCAAAACTGTACCGTAACAGTAATTTCGTGTGCAATGGATACATACAGATTGCAGAATTTAAGATTTTAAGGCTTTGCGGTTCAGGCAGTGCAACATCATACACCAGCAGTAAGCTCGTGATGCCAACTGCATTGTTCTTTTCACTTGATTCTGTAATCACTTAAATAAAATCACGTAACTTCCCAACACGAGAGGTTTAACTTCGTTTCTCCATTCCTGCTGGGAAATTTGTTGTGTTATTGTGAAAGGTCTCTGTTGGATTCCTTTCATGTTAATTTCTTAAATCTGATGTCATTTACGGCATAAATTCCTCTTCCAAATTTACTGTGGTATTTCTGACTATCTGGGAGGAGACTGAGCAGTGAAACGTGTTACTTTTACACATAAACAAGAACGATCTGTCACACTACTACACTTTAAAACACAGTTTATATGTAATTCATGTCACACAGTCTCATACAGAACCTACATCCGCTTTCTTTTATATACTGTATATGATAAGATACTGTCATCCCGCTTCCCTTCTGTGTGAGAGGATGAATGAGCAAATGTGTTTCTAGTTGCATGCTTGAGGGTAGCAGACAAGCCTGTCTGCTAGAGAACATTAGGACCAACGTCGGAACAGGTAGCTACGCTTTCTAAAAGGAGAGAGGTTTCCATTCTTAGCATGTTTCTGTCCGTCCCTTGTCATGTTGGCATAGGAAGCTGCCCCTCTGGTCACTCCCGTTTGTATCTGTTAAGCACGCTCGGTAGGAGCCCAGGTCAGTCTGTCCGCGGCGAGCGTCTGAAGTGGTAAGATCTCCGGCTAAGCGTGTGTCTGCTAAGTCCGCAGGACAATGGATTTCTTAAGTTCAGCCTAACTGAAAATTTAATCACCTTTATTTCAGGTTTATCTCTAAAATATCTAATGTTATCTTAAATTTCAACGCAGTGTAATTCGCGTGTGAAGTTCAGAATATCTTCCGGTAGTTGCTTTGTCACTACTTTGTGAGTAAAGTGGAACCACGTGTTGATCAGTAACTCTAACTAAGATCACCAGTCTTAAATGCGAATGCTTGTGTGATTATAACGTCTCGTCTTGACAATATTTTTCAATATAGCAACTTTTCTTTATGTTCAACCCACGTGGGGTGTACTTTGCGAGACCAGTACCACTTGATTGACCCATCAGGTTAATAGTAAGACGATAGTAACCAGTTCAAGGTTTTTCTTTAGTAAATTGCGTTTCGATGTAATTTATTTTAATTATCAAAATTATTGTGGAGTTACACTCTTTGTGTAAACCAAGTTGACCACGTGAAGCATGTGGTGAAAGCATCAACGTAACCCTCAGCTATTCTTTTCGGGAAGATTTAACAGAGAGTTAGTATGAATTTAGTATATCAGTGTGTGGTAATTACATGACGGACAGGATTGCGCTACGAACGTAACTTCTTTGGGTGAAAATTGAATCGGTTGGTTGTGGTTAATTTCCCCTTGCATATGTTTCAACGTTCTTTGTGTGTTATTTTATGAATGCAGTGTTGTATGTAGTCTCCCAATCTTGGCTCCCTATTTGATGTGTTCCGTAAGATTACAAACTCACATTTTCACAGTCCTAAATAAGGCACCAGCTTAGTTATGACTCACGTTTAATATGCTGAAATTTCAATGATCAATGTTAAAATAAATTTCCAAATATAAACTGATTTATTTCTTTTTATTTAAATTCTCTTTTATATATATATGTATCAGCGGTTGACGTATGACTATTAAAAGATTATAATTAATGGTAGTCTGGTTGGGAATTCGGTAAGCTAGACTGGATGCCTTGTGAAACAGTTGCTCAGTAATGCAAGGTTAACTTCCCCAGACAGCTCACAGCTTTAACCTGCTTTTATTGTCTATCAGTACTGCTTTCATAGCAAATTAATGTAACAACATTACAATTGATCAGCTCTTTTCCTTCCTGCCAGTGAAATGTGACATAATGTGGCCTGTAATAGATCCATAGCCCGCTATTTTAGTGTTGTTGTAGGTGAAGGAGTTTAGTTTCCTCTTAAAACGAGCAACAACGTTCTCCGATTTCCCTAAAATGAAACGCTCTTTGTCGAGGTAGGAAGACCTTTAAATCAAAGGTATGTCTCTTTGTCTGATGGCAATGCGTAAGTACTTATCCTAAGAGGCATCACAAGTTGTGTTCGTATAGCTGTAGAAATCATTAGTTGAAGTATAGTTTAGCACCTGTAGGTATGGTACTGCTAGAAATACAGAAGTATTATGTACTGAAGGCGGAGTTCATCTTGGAACTGAGGCGTATTTATATTACGGAAGCAACTGGAGATTAAATGTTCTTGATTTCCTCCACAGAGCATTCGAAGGCGTATACACACAATACTACAAATAATGTAAACGATAAAAGTGGCATTTTCCATCTAAACTAGTAACTTGATGTTTACATCAAATTAAAAAATAATTGTAATGGCAGGATTCGCACCTAATTCTAAGAGTTTTGAAACCTAGCACTTTAGCCACTACGCTAACCCGCCACTGGCTGAATGTGTTGTTACAGACGTGTAAGGCGTGCTGTAGCGAGAGCACCATGGCCTGAATCACTACATGATTCTAAATGTCGCTTTAAATCTCCGAAAACGATTTCATTATTACTATGTATGAAGATTAGAAACAAGATAATTGCCATGATACTCAAAATAAAACTTAAGAGAGCTTTATTTATGAAATATTTATTAGCATGTAGACGGGAATGAATGTGACTTCGGAGGTGAAGAAAGTGCTGTCTCGCTTGTATAGCACCTCGTCCTCTTGCCTTGTCACTAGGTTCTTACCTGCAATGTCTCAGCACAAGGAATTCGATAAAGGTCGCTTTCTTGCACTTTATGAAGATGGATACTGTATCAGCGCCATTTACCATGCCCTAGGATGTAGCAAATCGACGATTCATCTTTGGATAAAGAGGATGGCGGATGAAGGCCACGTGAACCGCCGTCGTCTCCCTGGGCGTCCACGGACTACCACGGAGTATCAAGACAACAGTGTACTCCGATGAAGTGGTGACGACCCACTCAGGAGCAGCAGGGAGATAAGGAACATCCTTCAGCTAAGCGAGAGCAGGTCGACCATACGACGACATCTCAACGAGAAGGGAAGGTATGGACGAAAATCCGCGTTTATGGAAACGTTGAAAGAGGAACATAGGGCTGCCAGTTTAAACTTCGCTCTGGAATACAGAAATAAGTCACTTTCATACTGGGAGCGAGTTATATTTACTGACGAGAGGGTGTTTTCTACTGCGCCAAATAGTTCTGTCCTTGTACATCGTCCCCGTGGAGCGAGATTTGACAGAAACTGTGCTCAACAGAGGCAAAGGTGTGGCCGAACTTCTGTCACAGTTTGGGGATGGATATCAGCAGATGGTTGTGGCGTTTTGTGGGAACTGGACCGTGCGCTTGCTAGTCAGTACTACTGCCAAATACTGCAGAACATAATGCTTCCTTCTGTTCGTCAGAGGTTTCCGGGAGGCAGTATAATATTCCAACATGACCGTTCCCCAGTCCATGCAGGGAATTGTGTAAAGCAATGGTTTCAAATGAATGGAGACATCGATCTCCTGGACTGGCCTCCAAAAGGTGCTGACATCAATTCTGTAGAGCACGTATGGGCAGAGAGGGAGAAAATTATCAGGAGTAGAAGACCTACATCAACAACCAAGGCATCGCTGCCCAAAGCAGTTCATGATTCATGGAAGATCGGTCGCAAGATAACAGATTCATCGGGAAACTTGTTGCCTCTGTTCCCCGGCGGCTAAATGCTGTTGTAGAGGAGGATGGAAACTGGACACAATATTGAATCCATTTTGTCATTAGGGAGGAAACTTCATGGCAAAAGAACGTTTTGTTTACCGTTCGATTACTCTTACTGAGCATTTACGTTACTATGAGCAAAAAAGAAAATGTGTTTCCCTGAAACTTTTTTCAAATGAAGGTGTGATATAACTAAATCGAAAACGACTGATCATCACCAGCTAAGATATTTAATTGAAAGAAGACGACCATAATATACACGTAACTCAATTACTCTGTTTCACTCTTTTTCAATCATTCAAAGGACTATTGATTTTAAATTATTTTGTGATAATTGATCAAGAAGAGTGGTTCATGGTGTGGGTTCCTGTAGTCATGTCCTAGTTCATGAACCACGGGCAACGTATGAGTGGCCAAGTAAGTGGTCCCGACAGTCGGGATACCAGTTACTTTGGAATAAGGCTGGGCATCTTGGACATATTCTGAGTCGTGGTCACTTTTGTGCTCATATGGCAAAGACTACCAAATCCACTGGTTAGTCCCTCAGCCGTTACGGGTAATACCCAATGGGACTCGGGGCAGGTAAGGCTAGCAACCTGCTTCCCTGGTACTTTAAATTTGATGCTGGCAACAATCAGAGCAAAATGCCTCGGACCTTTGGAGGTGATGGAGTCCCACCTCTAACTGGCAAACCAGGGACTCCTAAGATACGACTTGGCAAACAAATGGTAATGAGATGGGGAGCTATTACTATCAATGGGGGCTACTCTGGGAAGAAGATAGAGCTGGCAGAGGCTGCAAGTAAGATGGGGCTGGACGTTTTAGCTGTTACTGACATTCGGGTAAGGGGTGAGAAAGAAGAGGAAGTGGGAGAATACAAGGTCTACCTGTCAGGAGTCAAAGCAGGAATAGCACAATGGGGTGTAGGGCTTTACATCAGGAAAGAAATGGAACCCAGCGTAGTTGCAATAAGGTATGTAAATGAACGACTGATGTGGATAGACTTGACAGTGTCTAGCAAGAAAATTAGGATTGTGTCAGTATATTTGCATTGTGAAGGGACAGATCAAGGTAAGATGGATAGTTTTTATGAGGCACTCAGTGATGTAGTTGTTAGAGTAAAGGACAAGGACTGTGTTCTGCTCATGGGTGATTTTAACGCCAGGATTGGAAATCGAACAGAAGGGTATGAAAAGGTTATGGGTAAATTTGGAGAGGATATGGAGGCCAACAGGAACGGGAAACAGCTCTTGGATTTCTGTGCCAGTATGGGCTTAGTAATCACAAACTCCTTTTTTAAACATAAGAACATTTACCGGTATACTTGGGAAGACAGGGGAACCAGATCTGTCATTGACTATATAATAACAGATCAGGAATTCAGGAAGGCTGTAAGGGACACCAGTGTATTCAGGGGATTCTTTAATGACACTGATCATTATTTAATCTGCAGTGAAATTGGGATTGTGAGGCCGAAAGTGCAGGAGGTCAGGTCCATATGTAGGAGGATAAGAGTGGAGAAACTTCAGGATAAGGAAATCAGGCACAAGTACACAACAGCGATCTGAGAAAGGTACCAGTTAGTTGAATGTAGTCAATTACAGTCATTGGAAAAGGAATGGACAAGGTACAGGAACACAGTACTAGAAGTGGCTAAAGAATGTCTTGGAACAGTAGTGTGTAAAGGTAGGATGAAGCAAATAGCTTGGTGGAATGACACAGTCAAGGCAGCCTGTAAAAGGAAAAAGAAGGCGTATCAAAAATGGCTACATACTAGAACTCAGGTAGACAGAGAAAGTTATGTTGAAGAAAGAAACAAAGCCAAACAGATAATTGCAGCATTCAAGAAGAAATCTTGGGAAGACTTTGGAAACAGGTTGGAGACTATGGGTCAAGCTGCTGGAAAACCATTCTGGAGTGTAATTAGCAGTCTTCGAAAGGGAGGTAAGAAGGAAATGACAAGTATCTTGGACAGGTCAGGAAAACTGCTGGTGAGTCCTGTGGATGCCTTGGGCAGATGGCGAAGTGGCCGCGCGGTTCTGACGCTGCAGTCTGGAACCGCGAGACCGCTACGGTCGCAGGTTCGAATCCTGCCTCGGGCATGGATGTGTGTGATGTCCTTAGGTTAGTTAGGTTTAACTAGTTCTAAGTTATAGGGGACTAATAACCTCAGCAGTTGAGTCCCATAGTGCTCAGAGCCATTTTTTGGGCAGATGGAGGGAATATTTTGAAGAGTTGCTCAATGTAGGTGAAAATTCGATCAGTAATGTTTCAGATTTCGAGGTAGAATGGGATAGGAATGATGATGGAAATAGGATCACATTTGAGGAAGTGGAGAAAATGGTCAATAGATTGCAGTGCAATAAAGCAGCTGGGGTGGATGAAATTAAGTCGGAACTCATCAAATACAGTGGAATATCAGGTCTTAAATGGCTACACAGGATAATTGAAATGGCCTGGGAGTCGGGACAGGTTCCATCAGACTGGACAAAAGCAGTAATCACGCCAATCTTTAAACATGGAAACAGAAAATATTGGGACAACTACAGAGGTATCTCTTTAATCAGCGTTGTGGGTAAAATCTTCTCAGGTATTATTGAAAGGAAAGTGCGAGTATTAGTTGAGGACCAATTGGATGAAAATCAGTGTGGGTTTAGGCCTCTTAGAGGTTGTCAGAACCAGATCTTTAGCTTACGGCAAGTAATGGAGAAGTGTTATGAGTAGAACAGGGAATTGTATCTATGCTTTATAGATCTAGAAAAGGCATATGACCGGGTTCCTAGGAGGAAGTTATTGTCTGTTCTACGAGATTATAGAATAGGAGGCAAACTTTTGCAAGCAATTAAAGGTCTTTACATGGATAGTCAGGCAGCAGTTAGAGTTGATGATAAATTGAGTTCATGGTTCAGAGTAGTTTCAGGGGTAAGACAAGGCTGCAACCTGTCTCCACTGTTGTTCATATTATTTATGGATGATATGTTGAAAACAATAGACTGGCTGGGTGAGATTAAGATATGTGAACACAAAATAAGCAGTCTTGCATATGCGGATGACTTAGTTGTGATGGCAGATTCGATTGAAAGTTTGCAAAGTAATATTTCAGAGCTAGATCAGAAATGTAAGGACTATGGTATGAAGATTAGCATCTCCAAAATGAAAGTAATGTCATTGGGAAAGAAATATAAACGGATTGAGTGCCAAATAGGAGGAACAAAGTTAGAACAGGTGGACAGTTTCAAGTACTTAGGATGCATATTCTCACAGGATGACAACATAGTGAAAGAACTGGAAGCGAGGTGTAGCAAAGCTAATGCAGTGAGCGCTCAGCTACGATCGACTCTCTTCTGCAAGAAGGAAGTCAGTACAAAGACTAAGTTATCCGTGCACCGTTCAATCTTTCGACCAACTTTGTTGTATGGGAGCGAAAGCTGGGTGGATTCAGGTTACCTTATCAACAAGGTTGAGGTTACGGATATGAAAGTAGCTAGGATGATTGCAGGTACTAGTAGATGGGAACAATGGCAGGAGGGTGTCCACAATGAGGAAATCAAAGAAAAACTGGGAATGAACTCTATAGATGTAGCAGTCAGGGCGAACAGGCTTGGATGGTGGGGTCATGTTACACACATGGGAGAAGCAAGGTTACCCAGGAGACTCATGGGTTCAGCAGTAGAGGGTAGGAGGAGTCGGGGCAGACCTAGGAGAAGGTACCTGGATTCGGTTAAGAATGATTTTGAAGTAATAGGTTTAACATCAGAAGAGGCACCAATGTTAGCACTGAATAGGGGATCGTGGAGGAATTTTATAAAGGGGCTATGCTCCAGACTGAACGCTGAAAGGCATAATCAGTCTTAAATGATGATGATGATGATGATGATGATGATGATGATGATGATGATCAAGAAGATCAAGATGACTATGGGAACAATATTTTTTTTTCACATGGAAAATGACGTCAAATCCGATGAGGCCATCAAAGTGAGAGAATTAATTTTGTTTGACGTCAATGAGAAGGCATATTACTTTCAGTTATTTGTGCAGCCAGGACTCCAGTGCCGACGGGAGCATATAAGAGATATTATTTTTATTTAATACTGAGTGGAAAACACAATACCGAAAGCGAATAATCAGAAACGTGCGAGAATGATTCGCACTATGTGAGTTCTGTACAAACACTATTATGTAACACACATAACAGTAATTCCTTTTGCTTAGTGCCCTGGTGCCAGTTTTTGTATTGGACATCACTTCGACGACGTGTGTGTCCCTAAACTACTCTAGTCATCCAAGCGGGGAGAAGCCAACTACAGTTAAATAGGTAAACCGAAACACGCGATGTTTCTGGTCAATCGTTACATCATTGAGAGGTCAACTCTAGGCTAAATTGAAGACTGAAAAATCCATGGTATAAACGACATTCGATCCTGAGACTTTCCTAATTGCAGGCGCGCACTTATGTATCAGAACGTTTGATATACCAGGCTGTATCTCTCAAGAGAAGTAACTTAGGAGCTTAAATTTATTTACACAGCCACGGGACCGTGGACCTTAGCATGTAGCACAAATTTCTACTTCATATCAAATACTTGTCCCGAGAACAAGAGGTCTTAGCAGACGCAAAGACAGGCAGATGGATAGCAAATGGTAAAGAAAATGTATTTTTCCGACCATATAATTACAAATCAACTATTTTCGGGTTTATTCCTTTACTTGTACTTTATTACTTTATGTACCTGCACACACTGCTGATTTCAAAAATTTTGTGGTAGTTCTGTAACGTTCCTGTATGACTACGGACTCAATATAGACAAAGAGCATTTCGCGGCGAATTTACATAATATGTTGATAATCCTTAGCGACTTGGAGTACTTTGAATTAATCGGACAGACGCTTTTTGTACCTTTATCGTGATAAGCTTTATTTCATTTTTCTGGGTATAGTACTAAACGTGGACTTCAGTTACTTCTGTAAACGAAACATCGTCCCCCCTATAAACAGTCGCATGAACGACAAAATAGATATGGAACTACGTGACCACGGGATAGTAAAGCTCATCAGAAGAATGGGCACTGCACCTGCAAGTATACCAACTGGATTGTACGCAAAGTATGCGAAAGAACTTGCTCCTTTCCTAACATCATTTTACCGTAGATGCCCTGATGAGCCTTCCTATTGATTGGAAAGAAGCACAGATTATTCTCATTTTCAGGAAGGGTCGTCGGAAAGACGCACAAACCTATAGGTCCACATTTGTGACGTCGGTCTGTTGTAGACCTCCGTAATATGTTTCATGTTCGCACATTGAACAAGTTTCGGAGTTTCAAAATCTACTCTGTAAGAATCAACAAGATTTCTGTAAATAAGGATCGTGTGCAATTCAGAACCAATACGTAAATACTGCTCATCATTCTGAGATCTGTACCAAGTCGGATAGCCAAAATAGAGAAGATCCAAGTAATCCTTTAGTTACTGGATTATTTAGTAAGCACGAAAGCGTCAGAGAGCTGCTCATTCAATTCCAGGTGAAGACGCTGCGAAAGAGACAGCCTCCACGGCAGTATACTCTACTGTTTGATACGTGGACCGTAGGTAACTTGAATAGTAGGGCAGTAAATTGCTTCTGCCTACTTATATCTCGCAGAGAGACCGTGAAGATAAAATTAGAGAGATTAGAATGCACATAGATGCTTACCAGCAATCGTCCTTCCCACGAAACATTCGTGCGCAGAACAAACGATTGGAGAAGTGATAGTGATGTAGAAAGTGCCCTCTATCACACACAGTAACACGGATTGTGAGATATAGACGAAACAATGTGTAATTTGCAGTTTAGGAAATGTCTTTGTTGATGTTCGCGTCTTGTAAGCAGTGTCATGTAGTGGTTCCATCTGTTTCATTATGTGTCAGTAGTAGTGCCAAGAAGTCCTACGTAATAAAAATTATTTTCACGTATTTAATAGCAAAAATAATATTATTCACTCATTCTGTTAACGGCGTCAGGTGATACTACAGAACATAATCGCTTCTGGAGAATAATTTTCTTTAGTTTGCACTTCTTATAAGACATAAGAACAAAAATTGCTAAAACAGCTACTTAAAAGGAGGGTCCCTTAAATTATTCCCCTGATATTTATATCTGATGTTCAAGTTGCAATCGGTAACTAATTGCGCTTACGTTTGTTAATTCAGGTCCCCGCCAACGCCATCCCTGCCACGTCTGTGTTGCGCGAGCTTGTCCTATGGCTACAAGCTGAAGAGACTTTTCACGTTAGCAGGCGTCTTCTGCTTATCACTAGACTGATAGAGAATTGGCAACATTGCACCATACATTTGGCAGCAATGTGGCCTTCGAATTACTTCCTGAACTGGTGCAAAAGTTTCTTTCTCGCATCTCACATCTCACATTGATACGGCTCGCTGCTGGTAAATAACTTCGATTTCTAACGTCTGATTTTACTTAGTCAACAATCCGATAACGTGCTGGGTAGAAAATCCCGTCACAACATTTTAAATCATAGCATTCCAATTTTCAGTACATGCATACTTAGTTACTTGTGAAGGAGAGTATATTAAACGTCTTTCATGGTTAGTTAACAGGGAAATAATGGTTTTGATGTATCAGAAATAATTTCGTCATTTCGTTCAAAGTTCAGACGTGTTAACTAATACTGGTGAAAACCTTTACATTTCACGCCTCTTTAAGGCTAGTTAGCAATTATTATCGTTGCCTTGATCAAGTCCCTGGCAGGTGCGAAAGTGTATTTTAGTTAGTAGTGGCTACGTCTGCTGGGTTTCTGTCCAGAACCAGAACAAAAAAATTCGTCATGTCAACTATAGTTAAAACGTGTGGGCAAATAAAACTTCATGAATAATTAGTACAGTGACATTAATAATCTTACTCCATTGATATTGCGGTTTCTATAGAGCATTTACTGCTGTTTATCGTGTTTTCTTTAACTAGTTCCTTTAACGACCAGTTTATGCAAAAACTAATCGTCACTGGGACATTTAGCAGGAGCGCAGAGGAAAAATACTTCGAACTATCATAGACCTTTATTAGTCCAGACATTGTCTCGTAGTATATTGTTCACGCAAACATTTACTTTGTTTAAGGACTGCTACATAGTTTATGTGCCATAGTTAGTTGTTTCAGATTGTAATGAGATGGTAATGCTTTTGAAAATCATTGTAACCTGTACAGGCGTTAGCGACTAACTCATCTCTAATTACGTGTTTTTCTAATTTTTGCAGTATCATGGTGTGATGTTAGATCGCACTGATTGCCTTAAAGAACAGTGTTATTTAGTGGTCTCTCGTGATATCCTTTTTGTATAGTCGAACGACTGTACCGCAAAGCGGTTAGAGGACCCACTAGACAGCTACGTTATGTTGGTTGCATGCAAATCAGGTGGATCACAATTCAGGTCGTTAGGATACTTTTGCGCATGAGATTACCACACAAGTGGCTTGCAGTGAAATTGCGTGCTTTTGGAATCTCTCAGTTATGTGACTGGATATGTGACTTCCTGTCAGAGAGGTCACAGTTTGTAGTAACTGACGGAAAGTCATCGAGTAAAACAGAAGTGATTTCCTGCGTTTCCAAAGCTAGTGTTATAGGCCCTTTGTTGTTCCTTATTTACATAAACGATTTCGGAGACAATCTGAGCAGCAGTCTTTGATTGTTTGGAGATGACGCTGTCGTTTATCGACTAATAAAGTCATCAGAAGATCAAAAAAAATTGCAAAAAGTTTCAGAAATCTTATCTGAACGGTGCGAAAATTGGCAATTGACCCAAAATAAGGAAAAGTGTGAGGTCGTCACATGAGCGGTAAAAGGAATTCGTTAAACTTCGGTTACACGATAAATCAGTCAAATACAAAGGCAGTAAATTGAACAAAATACCTAGGAATTACAATTACGAACAACTTAAATAGGAAAGAACAAATAGAAAATGTTGTGGGGAAGGCTAACCAAAGACTGCGTTTTATTGGCACGACACTTGGAAAATGTAACAGATCTACTAAGGAGATTGCCTAGGCTACGCTTGTCTATCTTCTTTTTGAATACTACTGCGCGGTGTGGGGTTCTTACCAGATAGGATTGACGGAGTACATCGGAAAAGTTCAAAGAAAGGCAACACGTTTTGTATTATCGCGAAGTATGGGGGAGAGGGAAATGATACAGGATTCTGGCCGGACATCATTAAACAAAGTCGTTTTTCATTGCGACGGAATCTTGTCACTAAATCCCAATAACCAACTTTCTCCTCCGAATGCAAAAATATTTTGTTGACACCGACCTACATAGGCAGAAACGATCACCACGATAAAATAAGGGAAATCAGAGCTCTTTCCGCGCGCTATACGACACTGGAATAATAGAGAATTGTGAAGGTGGTTGGATGAACCCTCTGCCAGCCACTTAAATGTGATTTGCAGAGTATCCATGTAGATGTGGATCTTTCGGATCTACAGAATACTCGAGCCATTTCACTCAGTTTCTTAACACATCTTTCATAATTGCTGGAGTAATTCTGGAATGCTCGTCGTGTATTCGACCATTTAAGTGTTGCCAACTTCTCCGCCCGGCTGGAGTACACGCTCGCCTTCAAAGAAGGTAACAGCCTGGAACAGTTAAGTCAGGCGAAAGAGATGACTGTTAGACGCAAGTGCGTTTCGAAAAGTGAAACTGATTACTGGATCCATATGCCCCTACAGGCTAGCTATGCAAATCACATGCTATTGGCAGGCTCTACACCTTTACTCAGAACAACTTACAGCCAGAATATTCTCCAATCCATAGCTACTTAATACACAAGGTCCATTTCCTGGTGCACAACCACCTCATACAACATCAAGACTTTCATCTTTTTGCATACTCCATTACTGCAACCAGATAAGTTCTTTCAAACACCGCAACCTTCCTTCCTAATCCATAATCAATTTCCATTCTTCTAGGAGAAAGACATCCAGTCACCCAAATAATGCTCTGAACAAGTCAAATTTTTATGTAAAGATAGTCAGACAATTATTTTCCAACTTGGTATTTAGGAAACTCACCATCTAAATTTTCATCCTTTATTCTACTTCTGATCACTTTTATTTCTTCCAGTGGTACCTCTTTGTATAACTACCTCACACCTGTCAATTCTGTCCAGAATTCTCTTTTATTCGATGAATTATTGTGAGATTCTCTATTTATGTTGTCTAACAAAAGTTCTATTAATGTCACTCTATGTTAATATCGAGGGTTCTCCACCATTTCGAATTAACGTATTCTAACATCTCTTTAACAGCATGATGCCCCTGGGACCAATAAGTACATCTTGATCCTGTACAGGATAAACCTACCTGTCCACAGTTCCTACATTACTTCATGTATGCCAATGTCTTTCACCTTCTATTTCGAACTTTTTATTCCTCATCCCTTTTCTTATACTTCTTCTCCACTTGTATGCACTGAATCTTAGTCGACACATTAATTACATATTTCTCTTCATTTTACTTTTTGCATCTTGAAAAAGCCTTTAACATTCTCCAATACTTTATTTCATCAAAGATTTGTTTATCTCCCTTATTGTTATATTCTCCAGCTCCTCATTAGTATTTTCTAGACCCAAAATTGATATTATAACCAATCTCATCCATTTACAAAAGCTTTCATCGCTATCACTACCGAAATGGAGAAAACAGTTTAATTTTCTCTTCATTCTATTTCTTATTTTGACTAACCACTCGAATTTCTTCTCACAACTAGTAGTACTGCTTACCGTAATTCTGTATTTCTGTCTGAATATTCTTACTACTACTATTCTTACTACACATTCTGTGTTCACTACCTTTTGCTGACGCCCCAAAGCATCTGCTAATTGAATTTGGTTCATTAATATATGTTTTACCCTTCTCAAAGGAATTCTTTGTTTGAAAGCTGTGTTACTTTCTGTCACTCTCTCAAATAACTGCTAATGAATTTTCTACAAATTTGCATTTAGAACAGCTCAAAGCATACACTTCGTTGTTGCAGTTTGTTTCTGATCTATTCTATCTACAAAAAATTATCTTCCTTCTTTTTCTTATATCTCTTAACCCTGCTGTGTGTCTTTCTCTGGTTAGTTTTCACTATTTCTTTAAGTTCTTCTACTAACTGTTCCTGTTCTTCAGTCACCTTATGAAACATGATCTTCAGATTTTTACTTTTTCCAAAAACAAAAATTTACTTCTTTTTATTAGACATAAAGATTCCTCCTTATCCGAGATACCTCCATCCACGACTATCACCATGTGATCAGGCCAGTGAAAAAAGCACATGCAAGAAGAAAAAGAAGAAACACACTATGGGAATAGTGTCTTTCTCTCAGTTACAATCACAAAAATCTAAAAATCCATGACAAACAAATAACAGTGAAAAATTGCTATCAGAAAATATAGTATTATCCTGATAGTTGGAAGTCTACAGTTATGCTTGGTTGACGTGTCACCTTGATGATGGATGCAGGCAGTTGGCAATGATGTATTTATCATCTCCCATTTGTGATCAGGCTGGGTTCACCTCGCAGCTTACTCATTCCTGTATACATTCCTCAATACATGTATACTAGAAACCCTGCACTTAATAATATTTTCCAGATAACTTAACATGGTCACCAAGTTTGAATGCTCTTCTATATTCCCTGAACTCCCGCTAAATCATGCAGGGCTAGCAGGTAATTAGGACTGTGGAAAGGGCCAAGGGAGTTGCTGTCAAATTCATTTCACAATTGTAATTTATTATCATTTAGTTCACAAATAAACTTTTGAAAGAATTAAATTTGCTTCACTGCTGAAGAACTTTAAACAGATGCCTTGGAATAAGTTCAATTTTGATAAGATATGACACACAGTTAAACGTACGAAAACGTAAATCGTATACATATATGAGATCAGCATGCGGAGCGGCAGAAGGCCGCCTGATTAAATCTTCAAAATTCCAAATATACTATGAGGATTGCCTTGCCGCAGTGAATACACGGGTTCCCGTGAGATCACCGAAGTTAAGCGCTGACGGACGTGGTCGGCAATTGGATGGGTGACTATCCAGGCCGCTATGCGCTGTTGCAATTTTTCGGGGTGCACTCAGCCTTGTGATGCCAATTGAGGAGCTACTCGACAGAATAATAGCGACTTCGGTCAAAAATACCATCATTACGACCGGGAGAGCAGTGTGCTGACCCCACGCCCCTCCTATCCGCATCCTCCACTGAGAATGACACGGCGGTCGGATGATCCCGGTAGGCCACTCGTGGCCTGACGACGAAGTACTATGAGGATTACTGAAGGCAGAAGGAAACAATGTTTCGAGATGCTAACAGGGTTGATGGCCCACAAGGTGCACAGAAAGAAAAACAAATGCAATAAGATGGCTGAAGGCAAGGAAGTTCAATTCTGCAAATTAAGGAAATATATATTGCAACAATAGGTAAAGCAATACATTAAGCTTAAAAATTTCCTTATGCAACACCAACGGTGGAAGGCTCACAATAACTTGTAAAATCTTTCAGAGAAAATTACAATAACCTTTCAAGAGCAAAGCCAATAATGTTTGGACTTGAAGGAAACTCTGAGAACATGTTGCCAAAGCTGAAGGCGCACAACTAACCTTGCCAAATTAAAAATATAAAATACAGTTAAATTACAACATTAACACTGCCAAAAGGATAAATAAGAGAACGGCACTCAAGAGTCCCCAGTGGATTGGTCTGCCCTCTTTCACTTAGGCGAGACAGGTGGTGAGTTAAACTACACTTGATTCGTGCGAAACCAACCAAGGGACAGTCACGGACCGACCGACCAGCTGCTTGCTTGCTACGACGGAGTACACGAAGATTCAAGGCCCCAAAAAATTACACGTATCACTATCCCCGAACAAACACGTATGTGAACTGAGGTCCCAAAACTACACACCATGTTGGGAGTAGCAATAACAGGTGAGGAAAAGGCACTGCCTAAAATCTACGTTAGCGGCTAGGGTAAGTAACCAGAACACTAATGACTACAAGGCAGAAAATTCCACTGGTTCACTTAACTACAAAACAAGATAATACAGTTGAATTCATCCAAAATGAACACTGCCTGCACTTACGTTAGCGGCCAGTTCAGGTAACCAGAACAGTAACGGCCACAGGGCAGAGAACTCGGCTGGTGCACTTGACTATGGGTAAATTAATTTGATCAATTCCACCAGGCGGCGGCTATCTAGAACAAAAAATGGTTCAAATGGCTCTGAGCACTATGGGACTTAACATCTGTGGTCATCAGTCCCCTAGAACTTAGAACTACTTAAACCTAACTAACCTAAGGACAGCACACACGTCCATGCCCGAGGCAGGATTCGAACCTGCGACCGTAGCAGTCGCGCGGTTCCGGACTGAGAGCCTAGAACCGCTAGACCACCGCGGCCGGCGGCTATGTAGAACACTTCACTTCACTCGTTGTTGCTCACAGGAAAACCTCCACGACAGCAACGCCGGAACCTACAACATAATGCTCAAAACCACTCAACCTTCACGTCCTGGCTCGGCGAGCGACGATGCTCATACCGATCGGACAGCTCCAGACAGAATCCAGCACTGTGCAGAGACCCCAAGCAACCCAGTCGACTAAGCCGCAAGGAGATGTCCTTGGAGCAACCGACCGACAAACAATGCACCAAAATTCAGGCCCAGTTTAAGTGATGTGTGGCGGTAATGGTTGGGCAGGTGATGTCCACGCAGGGCACACTGCTGCTGGAAGCTGGCGAATGGCTGGCATGGGCTGCACTCCAGATGTGTTGCAACTGACTGGCATCTGGCATGGCCCAACTCACGACCTGCCATGAACTCTCCTTCTCGCACGTTCTGACTCACTCCACGACAGATGGAAACCGGGAAGTAATAGCAGCTGACCAAAGATCCTATCAGGGGGGATACACACTACTTGCACTGATGACGGTCAGGCAAAATACCAACTCAGTAACGCCAGTAATTTAAATCAATGTGGTGAGATGGAAATACCTTAAAACAGTGTGTAAAATACCAAATGGTAAGACGGCGAGTCATGCACGGCTCAATCTCCCCCGCCCCCCCCCCCTTAAACTTAACCCAGGAAGGGGTTAACTCCAATCGTGAACTTAACTTGACTGACGTGAACCTGATACTGCTTGCCTGAGCTGTTCTTCATAATCAAGAGATTGACCGGGCCTAATACACGTATAATAGTGCAAGGCCCCTGAAAACGATTAGTAAATTTACTAAGGTTGTCCCGATGCACCTGCCTCCCACGGAAATTGAGGACATAAACTCGGTCCCCGGGCCTACCCTTAAAGGTTTCGCAATTACGATTGTAACGCTGGGCTTGCCTATGATGAGCCCTCAGTATATTATGCCTGGCCCCAATCCAATTTTCCTTGACGACTCGCAGATTAACCTGGGGTGGAATAAGATCCTGAATTTCCCACAAGATGGAAAGTGGGGAATTAACTGGGTAGGAAAAAATCAAGGATGCAGGCGTAACTCGTGAGGCTTCATGAATGGCTGTATTAAAAGCAAAACTGAGCCAGGGAAGATTGGAATCCCATTTGCTGCGTGTTTTCTGATGATAAATAGTCAAAGTGGATTTGAGATTGAAAATAACCCGTTTCGCAAAGGACCCTTGGGGTTAGTACGGGGTGGTGGTAATATGTTAAACACCTTTCTGGAAGCAGGAGGTCTTAAAAGGGCCCGAAATAAAGGTAAGAGCGTTATCACTAACCAGCTGCTTAGGTGGCCCGAAAACACTAAAAACACTAATCAAGTGATTAATCGCGGTGGTAGCGGTAACGTTTGGCTAGGAATAAGCCAAGTAACCTAGAAAAGGCATCAGTTACTACGAATACATATCGATGACCCCTTTTAGTGCGAGGCAATGGCCCCAAATAACCTATGTAGAGCTTGTGCATAGGAGAGGACTCTTATTCGGAACTCAACCAGCCTTGTTGAAGGGCATTGTTAGGTTTGGCTACGTTACATAAGCGACACGGAGCTACCACCTGCCTAACATCTTGGTCCACGAAGGGCCAAGTTAAATGCTCCTTGATTTTTGGAGTGTCTTATAAGTACCGAAATGACCACCCACCAAGGAATCATGAAAATAACTGAAAACCGGACGGACCAAGGTAGCTGGCAAACAGATTTTGGACTGCCGAGCATCGCCGACCTTCCTGCACAGAATACCTCATATTCTTCCTCGAGCTCTCCTGCCAACACAAGCTGCTTAATGTTTGGACACGCAGGGTCCTGATCCTGATGTTGTGCAGAAGCGGAAATTGACCTAATACGCTGTATCTAAGAGTGTCACAACCCATCTGCTTCCCTCCAGCACTAGGCAGTTCTTCAGCAAACATCCTGCTGAGAACATCCGCCAAGACATTTTCGAAAACCTTTAACATGCTCAACTTCGAACTTAAATGCTGGAATACGCACTGCCCATCTGCCAATACGTCCAGTCTTACGCGGCCTCGCCAATACCTGCTCAAAGCTTGGTTGTCGGTTTCCAATTGGAAAACCCGATGCTCGAGGTAGAATCGATAGTTCTCTAACGCTAATAAAACGGTTAAGGCCTCGCACTCGTAGACTGAGTACTTACACTCGGCATATGTTAACCGCCGAGACGTGTAAGCTAATGGTTGTCGCTGCCCCTCGAATTCCTGTAGAAGAACTGCCGAAATTCCGGCATTAGAGGCATCAGTCTGCACAAACACCTCTTGCTAAAATCCGGTACATCAAGAACCGGCGGATTAGCTCCGGCAGTTTTAATATGCTCGAAGGCAGCCTCCTGGGCAAGTTCCCACTCAAAACGCACACCCTTATGGCGTAACTGATTTAAGGGTGTCGCCAGCTGAGCAAAATTGGGGCAAAACGCCTAAAGTAATTTGCCATGCCTATAATTTTGGCGATTCCCCGCTTATCAACAGGTGGAGGCAACGCCTGGAGGGCTATCGTTCGCTCTTGATCAATACGTATACTCTGACCGGGACTATATGCCCTAAGAAGAATACCTCCCGCTTAGCCAGCGTGATTTTACTATATTTCACCGTCAGACCAGCTTGCTGTAACCTCAAAAGAACTTGCCGAATTTCCTCCAAATGATCCACGAACGTAAG
Organism: Schistocerca serialis cubense; assembly: GCF_023864345.2. NCBI lineage: Eukaryota > Metazoa > Arthropoda > Insecta > Orthoptera > Acrididae > Schistocerca > Schistocerca serialis. Next base: position 32,545,876 of record NC_064648.1, on the reverse strand, counting down.
TCTGTAGATAACCAACTCGTCCAAATAATTGTAGACACAAACTAACTTCAAGTCCGCAAGAATATTGTCCACTAAACGAGTAAGCACTGCCGCTGCGGTGGCTAACCCAAAGGGAACTCTGCTCAACTCGAACAATTTCCAATCCGTGCTAAAGTCGGTGACATGTTTAAATTCTTCAGCCAAAGAAATTTGATAATTGGCCTGATTCAAATCGAGAAAAGTAAACCAATTATCCCCAGTAAACCAAACGAAAGTATTATGCAAATTGGGCAAGGGTACTGACTCGAGTACAACCTTTGCGTTCAAACGCCAGTAATCCACAACTGGTCTGAAATCGCGCCCCTGATCCTTAGGTACCAGAGAGATTGGAGAGGCATAAGCAGAAGTAGAGGGTCTAATAACTCCCTCTTCCAGCATCTGAGATATCTTAGTCCTCAGTAATTTAAACTTCGGGGGTGAGAGGTGATAAGGAGCTTGCCTAATGGGGGTGTCATCAGACAAACGTATATGACATTCAAGAACGCTGGTAATTTCCAGGTTATCGTTGAGGAGTTGAGAAAACTGTGTAACAAGTCGCGCAGCTGGGACGCCCAACTGGGCGAAAGGTGGTGTAGATCAAATTGATAAGCATTAACCTCCATGCCGAAAGTCCTGGCGGTTCAGCTTACTCCAGGTTTTGTGCACTCACAAAGGTCAAACATCTCACTAGAAGGAAATTTAAAGGAAAAGGTGCATCCAGAATAAACCAAGATGAGCGCGGTTTTATAAATGTAATCAAACCCCAATATTAAATTAACAGGGAGTCCCTTAACCAAGGCTAAGGATACAGGCCAGGAAAAATCGGCAACCAATACACTACCCCGGACCCAACCCTGCAAAGGCAATTCCTGGCCATTGGCCTCTCGACATTTCTGCACTGGAGATGGGACTGAACGAAGCCTAGTAAGACGCCCAAATTCCAAAAACCATTCAAAACTCAATAATGACAAACAATTGCCTAAATCCAGGAGAGTGCAAAGGGGCTCGCCACCTACCCGAACACAAACATAAGGCAAAAGAGACGACGCGGGGCTGACCACATGGGCATATCAAGGCCTAAACTTTCAAACCCAGGTTCGTGGGGCAACCCGGCGTCTTCTATTGGCTCTAGGATCACGAGGCTGAACACAAGAGCGTACCAAATGAGCTGAACTTCCACATCGAAAACAACGCACAGGTTCACTTTTACTAATTTCTACTGATGTGGGCAATCCGTAATCGACACCCATGTCGCTCATCGCAACCTCCCGAAGTCCGTTGCTCTCAAGGGGCAATGTGGATCCTGCTATAACGGCATCATGGAGTTCTCCCCAGTTTCAGGCTGCTTTCCCAAAATAAAATGCGACTTATCCACCACACGCATTCCTTTGAGGACGATAGAAACTAATCCACTTTCCAGTAGTTCAGTCAACAAGACCAAAGAGGCTCTGTCGACTCTATCAAGATATTTATATACTGCTCGTTACCTCACTGCACTTCCCAAGTGTGGCGGCGCTTGTGTTGTTTCCAAATCCTGGTGTTTAACCATTGATTAATTACAATTCCCCTTAACTGTTCCAAGGAATTTCCTTGGGCTATAGCTCGTGAGAGGATGCTCTGCAACTCGCCTCTAGTTAGCTGGTACAGTAACGACAAAACGATGCGGTCCGGGACGCAAAAAGCGGCCTCGTGCTGTTCAAGTTGACCCAACAACCACAGAAAATTTTCTACTTGTCAATCCGCTGTACCATCAACTCGGTCAGACCTTGAAAGCAATAAACCAAAGAGTTCGGCAACTTAGCAAACACGCCGTCTATCTCAATGGGCACCAGACCCATGCGACTCCTGGGCTCGCCTCCATGCTCCCCTTTAAGGCGCAAGTCAAAATCCTCAAACTTCATCCAGTTGTTGTTGTTGTTGTTGTGGTCTTCAGTCCTGAGACTGGTTTGATGCAGCTCTCCATGCTACTCTATCCTTTGCAAGCTTCTTCATCTCCCAGTACTTACTGCAACCTACATCCTTCTGAATCTGCTTAGTGTATTCATCTCTTGGTCTCCCTCTACGATTTTTACCCTCCACGCTGCCCTCCAATGCTAAATTTGTAATCCCTTGATGCCTCAGAACATGTCCTACCAACCGGTCCCTTCTTCTTCTCAAGTTGTGCCACAAACTCCTCCCAATTCTATTCAATACCTCCTCATTAGTTATGTGATCTACCCATCCAATCTTCAGCATTCTTCTGTAGAACCACATTTCGAAAGCTTCTATTCTCTTCTTGTCCAAACTATTTATCGTCCATGTTTCACTTCCATACATGGCTACACTCCATACAAATACTTTCAGAAACGACTTCCTGACACTTAAATCTATACTCGATGTTAACAAATTTCTCTTCTTGAGAAACGATTACCTTGCCATTGCCAGTCTACATTTTATATCCTCTCTACTTCGACCATCATCAGTTATTTTACTCCCTAAATAGCAAAACTCCTTTACTACTTTAAGTCTCATTTCCTAATCTAATTCCCTCAGCATCACCCGACTTAATTCGACTACATTCCATTATCTTCGTTTTGCTTTTGTTGATGTTCATCATATATCAACCCTTCAAGACACTGTCCATTCCGTTTAACTGCTCTTCCAAGTCCTTTGCTGTCTCTGACAGAATTACAATGTCATCGGCGAACCTCAAAGTTTTTATTTCTTCTCCATGGATTTTAATACCTACTCCGAATTTTTCTTTCGTTTCCTTTACTGCTTGAGATTGAATAACATTGGGGAGAGGCTACAACCCTGTCTCACTCCCTTCCCAATGGCTGCTTTCTTTTCATGCCCCTAGACTCTTATAACTGCCATCTGGTTTCTGTACAAGTCGTAAATAGCCTTTCGCTCTCTGTATTTTACCCCTGCCACCTTCAGAATTTGAGAGAGAGTATTCCAGTCAACATTGTCAAAAGCTTTCTCTAAGTCTGCAAATGCTAAAAACGTAGGTTTGCCTTTCCTTAATCTATTTTCTAAGATAAATAGTAGAGTTAGTATTGCCTCACGTGTTCCAACATTTCTATGGTGTCCAAACTGATCTTCCCCAAGGTCGGCTTCTACCAGTTTTTCCATTCGTCTCTAAGAATTAACGTTAGTATTTTGCAGCTGTGACTTATTAAACTGATATTGCGGTAATTATCACGTCTGTCAACACATGCTTTCTTTGGGATTGGAATTATTATATTCTTCTTGAAATCTGATGGTATTTCGCCTGTCTCATACATCTTGTTCACCAGATGGTAGAGGTTGGACAGGACTTGCTCTCCCAAGGCCTTCAGTAGTTCCAATGGAATGTTGTCTACTCCTGGGGCCTTGTTTCGACGCAGGTCTCTCAGTGCTCTGTCAAACCCTTCACACAGTATCGTATCTCCCATTTCATATTCATCTACGTCCTCTTCCATTCCCATAGTATTGTTCTCAAGTACATCGCCCTTGTATAGACCCTCTATATACTCCTTCCACCTTTCTGCTTTCCCTTCTTTGCTTAGAACTGGGTTTCCATCTGAGCTCTTGATATTCATACAAGTGGCTCTCTGTTCTCCAAAGGTCTCTTTAATTTTCCCTTAGGCAGTATCTACCTTACCCCTAGAGAGATAAGCCTCTACATCCTTACATTTGTCCTCCAGCCATCCCTGCTTAGCCATTTTGCACTTCCTGTCGATCTCCTTTTTGAGACGTTTGTATTCCTTTTTGCCTGCTCCATTTTCTGTGTTTTTATATTTTCTCCTTTCATCAATTAAATTCAATATTTCTTCTGTTACCCAAGGATTTCTACTAGCCCTCGTCTTTTTATCTACTTGATCCTCTGCTGCCTTCACTACTTCATCCCTCAGAGCTATCCATTCTTCTTCTACTGTACTTCTTTCCCCCAATTCCTGTCAATTGTTCTCCCTGAAACTCTGTACAACCTCTGGTTTAGTCAGTTTATCCAGGTCCAATCTCCTTAAATTCCCACCTTTCTGCTGTTTCTTCAGTTTTAATTTACAGTTCATAACCAATAGATTGTGGTCAGAGTCCACATCTGACCCTGGAAATGTCTTACAATTTAAAACCTGGTTCCTAAATCTCTGTCTTACCATTATATAATCTATCTGATACCTTCTAGTATCTCCAGGATTCTTCCATTTATACAACCTTCTTTTATGATTCTTGAACTAAGTGTTAGCTATGATTAAGTTATGCTCTGTGTAAGATTCTACCATACGGCTTCCTCTTTCATTTCTTACCCCAAATCCATATTCACCTACTATGTTTCCTTCTCTCCCTTTTCCTACTCTCGAATTCCAGTCACTCATGACTATTAAATTTTCATCTCCCTTCACTACCTGAATAATTTCTTTTATCTCATCATATATATCATCAATTTCTTCATCGTCTGCAGAGCTAGTTGGCATATAAACTTGTACTACTGTAGTAGGCATGGGCTTCATGTCTATCTTGGCCACAATAATGCGTTCACTATGCTGTTTGTAGTAGCTTACCCGCACTCCTATTTTTTTATTCATTATTAAACCTACTCCTGCATTACCCCTATTTGATTTTGTATTTATAACCCTGTATTCACCTGACCAAAAGTCTTGTTCCTCCTGCCACCGAACTTCACTAATTTCCAATATATCTAACTTTAAACTATTCATTTCTCTTTTTAAATTTTCTAACCTAGCTACCCGATTAAGTGGTCTGACATTCCACACTCCGATCCATAGAACGCGAGTTTTCTTTCTCCTGATAACGACGTCCTCTTAAGTAGTCCCTGCCCGGAGATATGAATTAGGGACTATTTTACCTCCGGAATATTTTACCCAAGAGGACGCCATCATCATTTAACCATACAGTAAAGCTGCATACCTGCGGGAAAAATTATGGCTGTAGTTGCCCCTTGCTTTCAGCCGTTCTCAGTACCAGCACAGCAAGGCGATTTTGGTTAGAAGGCCAGATCAGTCAATCATCCAGACTGTTGCCCCTGCAACTTCTGAAAAGGCTGCTGCCCTTCTTCAGGAACCACACGTTTGTCTGGCCTCTCAACAGATACTCCTCCATTGTGGTTGCACCTATGGTACAGCCATCTGTATTGCTGAGGCATGCAAGCCTCCCCACCAATGGCAAGGTCCATGGTTCATGGGGGGAGGTGGGCGGGGACTTCATCCCATCCCATTCCAAATATGTAAGTTCAAATTGCAACACACTTACCAGAGATCCCAACTCAGCGGCCTATTTTCTTTGCTGCTCTCCCACATCTTAAGTATTTAAGTCAGCCACCCGATTGGTTGAATGCGCTAACTGTGCTCGGATCCGACCCAACTGGCTGTCACTAGGTTGAGTTCCTTCTAAGAGTCGAATAGTGTCTTCAGGGCCCTTAAGAGCCTCACCAAGAAACTGGACTGCCGCATTTGTCTCGCCAATCACAGTCAAGGTGAAAAACGTCAAAGCTTTTAATGTTTATAATCAAAGGAGATAATTGCTTTTAAAATCAGTCATTAGTTTATTGCAATATATGAAGTGTGATGGAGGTGAATTATTGCGTCATTAAGCATCGGTAAAGGGCTATGGTTCTTCTCTTTGCAAACTCGGTACACTTTGTGCATGAAAGGAACTCTTCTGATGCTTTCCTAGCTGGGAAGGCCGGCGACCAGGTGGACACAGGTAGTGCCCTCGGGCGAACGGCGGTCGCGCGTCTATGTCGGCACGCTTCACAGAGGGCAGGTCCCCAGAGGATTAGCGACAGGCGAAAACGCCGCATACATCGACACGCTGCCAAGGGAAGCCGTGGACATTCGCACCTGTGCCCTAGGCTACAAACTTAGAACGAAAAACAGCTTTGTCACGATTCTAGGTAACGCGGACAGAGCGGCGAGTTGAATAGCAACAGCACGACTTTTGGGTGTCCAAGAATCTCTAGTGACCCGGGGAATTTTGGCCGTTTCCCGCGAGCAGAACACCTGGGAACGTAGCGGCAATACTCAGGGGGAGAACTCTTAATTTATTTGTATTGTCTCTTTTCCTCGTGGAATGCGATGGCAAGGAGGGAAGAAATTTTGAAAGGGACCTCTTCATTGGCAAGAATCTAATGTTCGCTTTGAAAAATAGTACGAGCTACGTAATTTGCAGAAGGGAGGAGACGAGACGATGGAGGGGAGCGGCTCTCTCTCTCCAGGTGCGAGGAGCACACTAGCATTGGGCATTCCGAATATTGCTTATGAGGAGGCAGGAGTTCACTATTGACTACTTCCGATAACTTGCAAGGATTCTCTTATCGCTTGTCTTGAGACAATGCATTTTGCATTCGTCGCAAACAGTGTAGAGAGCAAAGTTTGTTAGATCTAAGTAGGCGAGCTTCAATCACTGTGCGCGTTATCAAGAGCCTAACTCAGGATCACATTTTTATTTACTACATGTCCGATGACGGTAGTAGTGTTAAAACAGTTTTGAGCTTTGTTTAATACAGCTGCACGTAGGTCTGCACTTGCAGATGGACGCATACCGTCGTCCAGTAATGATAACTTTCAGTAGCAGCTTTCGGTCACTATTTTCAGCGTAGGGCATGTTAGACGCTATCAACTACGTCGCCGGCAGAGCGTTGATGCAGCCGCACTCGATCAGCCGATTCCACCGCCACGCCGAGCACGTTATGAACATGGTAATAAAGAAAACGCCCGCTTTCCTAGCTGCGCATTCTTCTTTCGCTTTTTTCAATTTCTTTGCAATGTGTTAGATGCCCATAAAGACGCAAGGCACAGTATTCACCGTTTGCCCGTTAAGAGAGTCATATGTTCAGCTGTTGTTTTCATTCCTTCCTCATTTATTACACCAGGTCAACCCGTCTCGTGTAATTTATTTATATGTTAAATAAGAATGAGTTCATACAATGTTCATGTTAAAAGACAAATACCTTAGCAGGCAGCTTATATAATTCACTCGTTGTGAGCTCTTGGTGCCAATTCAATTCTATTTGTTGCCTTTTTTTATTCTTTCTACAGTATCTGCCGACCCAAATTTTTAAATTTTTTTTATCATAATTTGAATAATTTGTGAGTGATTGTTAAATGAATTTGATAAAATTTCAATAAATATTGTATATGCAGTTTAATGCAGTTTCATTGAATAAGCCACTTACCTGTTGAACAGCTCTGCTTGCATTTCATTTATAGCATTTAAATAAAATTCACATCTCTTTCTCCCTCCCACACGAGGTATCTTGTATATAAATGTACGATCCTGCCAGGATACGAAATGACGTGGTTCCCTTGTGAAGTAGTCAGATTGCTGTTATACACAATTTTTTTTTTTTTTTTTACGGGAGTTTTCATTCATTCTAAAGAAATTAATGCAGCGACAACGGTGAATTACTGCACTCTGTTAATCTTTTAGTTTATCTTCACCTAGCACAGTGTACTAACTGTAAAATCTTCTCTTTCAGCTTGGACTATTGTAGGTTCTGACCTACAACACGTTGCTTTCCAGCGTTGAGGTTGTAAGTAAGTTGTTTTACTGTGTGCAAATCAGGCAACTTTTGTACATTCGAGATAGGTTTTGTTTTGTCTTCTGGGGGTAAATTCCTGCGGTAATTAGTCAATGTTCACTAGATGCAAGGCTAAACTTCTGGCTAATAAAGTAACAAATTCTCATTTCGAGATGTCAGAAACGGGCGACGTAAATGAAATCATATTAATAGGTCAGGAGCCGCTAACGCCGGCTGAGCTCGAACAAATGAAAAATCCTGACGTACAAAACACGGATGTCGACATCTCGGCCCCGATAGGCGCTCCGCAACTTCAGAATAAGGTCGTTATAACGGAGGCCCAACAACACGTTAAGGCTGTGGTTAATTTTGTAAATTACTGGGAAGAAGACAGCGAGGACGAAACCGATAGGGCAGTGTCGCCACGACAGTACCACATAGGTGTCCAATTAGACAATCGTGGTGAAGCGCCAGAAAAAACAGAAGCAGATAAATTTATGATACTGATGAAATGTATGCAGGAATTGAAAGGTGAACTAACAAGTCAAATCAAAAACGAATTAAGGACTGTGAGAGAAAGAAGGCCAAATGAAGGAAAATAACGAAAGCCTAGGACGGAAAATCAAAGGCGATATAAAGAACATCCAGGTAGGTACTGAACGTCAAATGAAGGAACATAATGAAAGCATAGAAAGCATGAAGATGGATCTGGAATGTAGGTTAAACAATTCCACAAGGAGATCACAGACTCTCATGAAGATATGTATAACAAACTGCGTGGGGAAATTGAGCAGCTCGACGGTCAGACTAGGAATAATGAGGCAAAGATCTCTAAATTAGCGGTATCCGTAGAGCAACTTCCGGTATTGCAGGGGAGGTAACGGTGATAGTAGGCGAGCTGTCGGCGAAATGGCCAAACTGGTTATTGCAAGCCAAACGTGCAACACGCCACAAGGAAAGGAAACCATTGTAGACAGCGCGAACTCGAATTCGGGAGTGCAAATGATCACCGACATGGATTACAAACACCTGCTCTCTGTGCAGGGTTTTCACCACTATAAAGACAGTGGAAACGTTCTGCATCCTCAGGCCTTTTACAGCAATTTCTAGTGCCAATTCCACCAAACTGGCTCCTCAAATTTAAGCTATCTTTCATTTGCGGATTTCTAGAGGGTAGCGTATCCGAGCGAATGCGAGGTGTCGGAGATAATTTCACCTCCTATGAGGAATTCAAGGAGATCTTTTTGGGCACTTATTGGTCAAAGGCGACCCAAGAACGTATCAAGCAGGAGATTATCCTCTGTAAAGACTGGCAACTCGGGATTCACAAACCCTTTCAAGTTCTTCGAGGCTCTAATTAAAAAGAATGTCTTCCTCGATGCACCATGTAGTGATACCGAGCTCATCCGTTATTGCTATATGAAACTGCCATTGAATTACCAACAGTCGCCGATAGGACGATGCGGCAGTGATATTGAGGAGTTTAAAAACCTTCTCAGAGAATTAGAGTTTGCATTAGAGAGAGAGATGGGCAGAAACCGCAGAAGGCAACAAGTACAGGCGAACGGTCGGGCTGAGCAAACGGGAAGAGAGCAGCGCAGGGACCGTAGGCATGACAATAACAATTATAACAATTCTGTCGGAGGAGGTCCGCGCCAACAGCCGTACAGGCGTAATAGCAATTACAACGGCAATGGAGGCAATGGTAGGAACGGAACGTCGTATCGGAACAACGGCAGGCAATGGCGTCAGTCGCAAGACGGCGACGACGATACTAATAATAAAATTATAAACAGTCGACCAGTTGCAATGGATAAAGAAATTCTTTACCTAGGCTTCGACAAGTATAAATTTGTCTTCTTCAGAAGGTAGCAATTTTACATTAGTAAGGGCTAATGTACCATCGCCGTTTTTACAATTGTCGGCATAGATCCATGTGTCAAAAATAGTCGTTTGTGAGCGCTGCAAGATCCATCAGCTATTTTATATCTACGCGACAAACCCTAATTCTAGGGTTATATTTTATTTTTGACACATGGATCGGATCACGACATACGTGGATGATATCATTATCGCCGAAGCCTCGTGGGAGAACCATAATGAAATACTGAGGAACCTGTTGAGCACTTTGAAAGCATATGGTGTCACGGTAAATTTAGGAAAATCATACTTTGGAAGGTCACAGGTAAAGTTTTTAGGCCACATAATCTCGGCCGAAGGGATCTACCCCGACCCAGAGAAATTAGATGCAATTGAACAGTTATCCACCCCCACCACCAGAAAGAAATTAAGGGGTTTTCTACGTTTATACAATTTCTACAAAAAATTCATAAACCCAGCCTGTCTGGCTACCCCTCGTCTCTGTGCCCTTATGGGAAAGAAAACACCTTGGGTGTGGGAGGAGACAGCTGAGAATGAGTTCCAAAAGCTAAAGGCTGCGTTAGTAGAAGCTCCCCAATACTATGGCATCTGGACCTCACCAGATGTTGTTGTATACCTACAGACTCAGCGAAAACAGGATTGTGCATAGTAGTGTTCCAGGAGTTCGAGTCCGAGAAGGGCACTGAAAGACGGACACTCGGTTTCGGCAGCAGAACCCTGTCGAAATGCGAAAGGAACTACTCGGTAACAGAACTGGAGGCATTGGCGGTTGTATGGGCGTTTGAGAAGATCAGGTATTTCCTGTTCGGGAGAAAAAATCGCGTCTACACTGACCACAAAGCGCTACAATTCCTGTTAACAGCCAAATTAAACCACAGGAGATTAGGAAGATGGGTACTTTATCTGCAACACCACGAATTCTCGATCGTACACATCCCGGGCTCGACTAATATTATCGCCGACGTACTGTCCAGATCCCCTATCGGATTAATCTCCACTGTACAGGACGACCTCGAGGAAAGTAATTTTAGCATCTTCTACATGAGAAAGGTTGCGTTCGAGAATTTCGTAACGGCCTCAATGCAAGATATTGCAAGAGAACAGGATAAGGACCCAGTCTTGCGAAAGATTAAGGAACAATGGAGAGATAAAGAACAGGTCGGAGCTCGACAATTTTATATCGTAAGAAAAAACATCATTTTCTACCGTAGGGAAATCGAGGATGCGCGTTGGGTTTTGTGCATCCCCGAAGAGACGATCAATAAAATAATATGGTACACGCACCTGAGCTATGCACTTTTCGGCGGCAGAAAGTGCTATGTAAAACTAAAAACGCTGTACAATTTTAGGAATATGGAGAGGCGCATTAGGAAGGTGTTCTCCGTCTGCAAGTTGTGCCAAAAGTCCACGCACAACAACTAGAATTTCCAAGCTCCCTTGTATCGGATAATCCCACAAAGATCGAAACAATTAGGTGCCGCGGATCATCTCGTTCCATTACCAGGGGCGAGTCGGGGTTATTGTTTTGTGCTCGACGCGGTCGAGCTTACGTCAAAATACGTAACGTTCACCCCATTACGTAAGGCAACAGCAGCGACGGTATCAGAGGCAATCTGCAGGGGCTTCTCATCGCAAGTAGGTAAAGTTGAGAGCATCATTACCGACAATGGGCCGCAATTCAGGGCGAAGAATTGCGTTGAAACATTGGAACGACGCGGTATAAAGCCGATTTTCATTTCAGCCTTCCACCCGTCTTCGAATCCGCCTGAGCGCGTGATTAAGAATTTAGGAAACCTTTGCCGAATGTACTGCGCTAAGCAGCACGCCTACTGGGAGGTTTTCTTATCTCTGATTTTCAACAGGTTATGAATGAGCTGCCTCACGGGACAACGAAGTTTCCGCCGTCTACGGTTTTAAGAAACAGGCACCCGACAGACCGAGTCAGGGGGCTAGTTGACTTCCCTCATCGAGAGCGGACGCAGCACAGAGCTGTAGTTCAAAAATGGCTCTGAGCACTATGCGACTTAACTTCTGAGGTCATCAGTCGCCTAGAACTTAGAACTACTTAAACCTAACTAACCTAAGGACATCACACATATGCATGCCCGAGGCAGGATTCGAACCTGCGACCGTAGCGGTCGCTCGTCTCCAGACTGTAGCGCCTAGAACCGCACGGCCACTCCGGCCGGCTAGAGCTGTAGTAAACATGGCATTGGAAAATATAAAGGCGGCGGCAGAAAAACGCAAAAGGTTCGCAGACAGAGGGGCGAAGGTCAGACACTTTGAGGTCAGACACTTTGAGTCCTATTGAAATCCCACTGACTGTCATGCAAGCAAACGGGGCTCTGCCAAAATTTTTTTCTGTTTATATGGACCATTCAGAGTAAGAAGGGTGGCCCACCTGAACTCATACGAGTTAGAGTACTCTGCTGGTCAACTTCACTGTGCTTCATGCAACAGGATATTCAAAGCGAAATTCGGATTCGCGAGCCACATCCGAGCCTACCACAAGGACAGAGAAGACTGACGGAGTCGCTGTCGCCGGACACGGCGAGGAGGACATCATACCAATCAGAGAGCGGATAAAATAAGGAGGTTGCAACCGTAGGAGAGTGGAATAATTATAAATGGTACTGTGTGTGAAATTGTGGGCAAGGATTTCAGTCTTCCAGCATCGCGTACGGGTGAAACAGCTTTAACTTTGTCACAGGGAATGTTGTTTTATCCGAAGGGGTTTCAGGAGATATTAACAACGCAGAATCTGACATATTTAAACTCCACGTTAAATTCAGAGTTTTCCGTAACGTTGCATTCCTTTATTAATGCACAGGAGGATCTATGGGAATACGTTCGAAAGTTACAACAGCATCAGAGCAACAGGATAATGACAGTGAGCATTTCAGCCACAGGGTCTGTGGTTTTTCTATTTTTCTTGAGTATAGCTGTGTGGAGAGTGTGGAGACGTGCACCAGTAGAGGAGGTGCCTACACTTCAGTTGCCTATGGCATGGGCAACCAGTGTGTATAGGCGTAGAATTAATGTTTTGATGTTCTCGTTAGTTTTATCTGTAGAATGTAAGTTTTGTGAACAAGGTATGTTACGCAGCCACAGGCCACAGGCCACGTCTGTTATATTTCGATTCGGGGCGAATCTTGTTCAGAGATTGCTAGTCTCAGAGTGTTGTAACAGTCGACAACTAGTGGGCCAGGAAATGCAAACATGGCACTCGCGAGCGCGTTGCTGTGACGACGGTATTGCGCGCACGATTTGCTTTCAATGAAGCAACATGAGGTAGCAAACTGTTGTGTTGCTTGAAGTTATGGCGATATGAGGCGAGGAATTAGGCCAGAGCCGAGTGAAGATTTGTAGACGGCTAAAATTTGAGATTTTATCCCTGTCATAGTTTCTGTCTCTCTCTGACACCACATCAGAAGCGAGGGGAAAAATTGTATAAAGAGAAGTGCAATTTGAGCTAGTGACAGTGTGTCCCAGGTCAGTCGAGAGTTGGGTCGCCTGTGCTGGTCTACGATTATAGGGGCCAGTCTGGCAGCGATGTTGTAAATATTCTATGTAAATCTGTAGTTTATTTCTATGTACATGTTCAGGTTGTATTCCACCTCTGGGGACCCAATACTGGGACGGAATGGCAGCCACGTACTTGGTGACTGCATGGTCTGCCTGAAGGAGGGCAGTGACAGCAGTCTGCAGCATCTCCAGGACAGGCCATGTTAACATCCCACCTGAGGTACCGAGGTCCGGGCGAGGCGTACACTGCGGGAGGTGCAGCAGTGCTGAACAGCATTGGTGACGACGGCGAGTGTTGCCATCTGGCAGTCAGCACTAGCGGAAAGTTGCACCACTGCATCCAGGAGGGCGCGGGTTCGAGTCTGGCCCTGTCTTAGGAGCAGCAGCGGCCAAGGGCCACGGGTGACCAGTACAACCACCTTCATCCCATGGTCAGACAGAGCAGGCCAAATGGGGCAGAGGGCGGCGAGGACCAGGGACTGTAACAGTCTCTGAAAACGTGGGCACCAGCGCGGTGCAAAGCGCAACGCATGCCGGGCGGTGAGTGGACATAGCGTGGCCGACTTACAGCTGAGTGGCCTTGTTGACACCAGCAGCGGCGTCGGTACAGCGTCGGCACACCAGCAGTTGCTGAGCCAGCTGGATTCATGGAACAGCGTGCAGGTGGCACACTGAAGCTCTGCTGTGTTCATCAAAACACTGTAAATCAGGTGAATAAAGATATTCTACCAAATACCTCTGTATCACTCTGAACTGCCCCTGGATGCTATTGAACATGCTCGGCCTCCTGACGAGAAGCGCCGTGGTGGGTCCTGGCTTCAGTTCGGCCATTTAAAGTCCCAGGTTCGACCCCTGCAACCCTGCAACACTACTAACAGTGAATCATATACCTAGACGATATAATCGTGTATTCAAAGAGTATTTCTGAGCATTTGGAGCGATAGCGCGAAGTGTTTCATCGTCTGTGTCCAGTATGGTTAATGTTCAGTTTAGAGAAATGTCATTTTGTATTGCAGGATGTTTGGTATTTGGGTCACATTGTAGGGCAGGACGGAATTTGTACCGATCCAAAGCTACTTGAGGCCGTTCAAAATTTTCCAACACCCACCATGGTGAGTTTCATAGGACAGCTAAGCGTGAGGCGTTTTCCAGAAGTTAAAAGATCTGTTGACGTATAGTCCCATCTTTGTCTACCTGGATTCACCAGAGCACAGCGTTATCCCTATAAGAAGTAATTTTTCGGTGCAAGATGCCAACGCCCTTTGAGTTTTGCAAAGCCCCGCCACAACAAGACATCTCATCAGTGAAGAATTTTGTTACGAGAGGGAAACTTAAATGGAGACAAGTGCAAAATTAAATACAAACGCTTTAGAGAAACTAGTATGACAGCAGTGTTTCCTAAGTACCATGTGAGTCAGTGAGTTACGTTAGAATCCTTATGTGCCGAAGGGAAAAACTAAGAAGTTTGTATCACAGCATAATAGCCTCTACCAATTAACAGAGATGATGTCGCTGGTTAACTCTGAATTGCAGCTGCCCAACTGCCCTTTGATAGTCACAGAATCCGAATTCGGCTGTTTAGGAGGGATATGGACAATTTGCCTAGTCTGAACCTAGATTCCGTAGAATGGGGGAAAGGAACACTGGATGAGGAGAAGAAAAAGGAAAAAGCAAAGTGAAGGAAACAGGATAATATAACGATTTATCAGTATATGCTAAGACCTAGAGCATGGATGTGGGACTAACATTAGGATTTTCTTTTTGCTTACCAGCCGCGATAATGGGAACCATAGCCATAAGTATGATCCATTCTTAAATTTATGTACCTGACCTAATTACCTTCCTCAGTTTGCTCCCCAAAAATCTTTCATTTCTTAATGAGTCCATTCATGAGGATTTGCTCACTCGTCTGGATCAGATGACTGCCACCAACCATGGTCGTGTTAGCATGGAACACCTGTTACATCACATGAAAAGCTACAGAAGTAAGCAGAAGCATCAACAGGTGGTCATCAGTTCATTAACGCCAGCCACTTGTGTATTCCCTGTGGTTATTGGAGTTGTGTGTTTCTATCTCAAAAGAAGAGATGCCCAAATTCAACCCCTACCAACCTTCAACCTACGATTTTGAACTGAACAGAACAACAGGGGAGTGTAATGAGTGAACATTCATGAAGGGAAGGACTAAGTATGCTCAAGGACCGCAAGGAACAATAGTTTATGTGAGAGAGAACTGTAATGTAGTTAGTAGTGACAAGCCATATTATGTAGTTTCAGAGGAAGTTGACTGTGTAAATATCATACAATTGGTAGACAGTTCAAAATGATGTAAATAGAGTCATGTGTAAATAGATGTAGAAGCGGAATGAGGAGGCGCATTCTTTCCATAGAGGGTGTGGGTGTAGATGGTCAAATGATTAAAGCGATTAAGTTGCATAAAGGTAGGACTTTCACAGTAATGAAGTTAGTGACAACGTGCAGAAATCTTGGGAGCCAGAAGTCATATATGTGCTGCACTCTTTTGCGCAGATTAGTGCTATGATACCACTGTGTAATTGGGTCGGAGGAGAGACGAGTTCAGCAACACAAAGGAGGATGCTGTGTAACCATCCAGCTCGCTGCACACCTGGGTGTCAACATCGAGGGGAGTAATCAGGTCAGTTACGACAGCCCAGCAACACCAAAATATTCCGCCGTTCCATTGGGGAAGAAGAACCGCAGATGTCAGTTGCAGAATGCCATATTTAAGGACAGGCACTCATCTCGTCAACATCGAACATCGTGAAGGGTTGGAATGCGTAGACTCTGTCACTTACTTCAGACACCAGTTCGGTGTCGTCACTGTCAGTGCGATCATCGTAATAGTCACGCCCATAATGCAAGTCGTCACCTAGAAGGCGCCAGAGTGACGCCGCCGGCGTAACTATCGTCAGATGCCGTCAACAGACAGGCACCTGTCATGGGAGTCATCACTTGGGGTACATTGTGGTAACGCACTGCCGACATGGTCCTGGGGCACTGCCACCTCAAACGCCGTGACCGGTGTCGGAGACAGGGACCATTCCCCACCGACACCAGACAGCTGCCACTTGGGATAGTCGCAGAGATGCAGAGATGGGACACTGGGACACTAGAGCACTGATCCATACCACAGCTGCCACGCCCCAGAACCACGATCAAAGAGAGGCCAATGGCATATGGTTCCAGCTGTCGCAAGTACAATCCACCTTGGCCGGAGCGCCGCTGTCGAGGCAGCAGATTCTAGTTACGACAGCGCCGCTACAGACCCAGCGTAGGGCGGCCACGTCAGTGGAAGCAAACCTCGCCCAGACGACCTACAACCAATATGTGGCAGATGACTAATAAATGTTGTTATTTTATCATCAGGAGCAATCTGTGGAGACACCCGATAATCCTCGTCTTTACCCCCAGCAGCAAACCCACGTTCGATCCTGGCAATGGGCAGTGGACTCCCACGCGTGTTAACATGGCCTGTTTACATTGGTATCTGATGTTTCCATTTACAGTGCTATAACCCACAAACATGTAATTTCTTGTGTTTAGGTACCCCACTTGATAATCAGCTGAATGCCTTTAAAATGATAACATAAATTTCATGTGACATGTTTTGTTACTCTTGAAGTGAGTATTGTGAGGTGGGAGGAATGGATAGTGCATTGAAAATTTTATGATGATACTTTTCTTCACGATTTTTTAAGGTTTTATGAAAATTTATGTTGTTTTAGGAGTTTTATAAAACGATGATGCTAACGATATTCAGGAAAGCTTTTAAAATGTTTTATAAATTGTTATCATAATGATGTTAAGATGAGTACATTCAGAAGTTATTGTGATCCTGAGGTAAATGCGAATCTTACACATGACATTACAATGAAACTTTGAAACAATTACAATCATTTCATTAAAAAAGCGATTTCCTGTACTACAGCACTAAATAACAACTATTATACTTGATTCCTTGGTTACAAATCATTTATTATTTAGTTTGCTTTTAAAGAAGTATTTTGTGGGTGTACCTTGGGCCTTTTTTTTAACAAAGATTATTTTGTGCATCTATTTGTGTTGTTATTTCAACTGTGATGGAGAGGAATACATGAGTACACTTTGTTTTTTTGCGCCCTAGTTCCATCTTTCATAGCAACTACCTCCTGCAACCACAGCAATCAAATGATGTCATAGATAGGTGTCTCAAGACCTCTCAAACACAGAGCATGCTGAGGCATGAACAGTTAGCTGGCGCAGTAGAAAACACCTCCCTGAGCCTCTGAAAAGAGGAATCACTACGTGTTATGGCACAGGCGGGGCTTCTGGAGGTACCGAGATGATGCGAAACCTGGGCCAAATAATGTCATGATTGCCCAACAGAAATTCCTGGCACCTCCAGCCTGTTCTGTTGTAGTGGCCAGGAGCATTGTGGTTTCAAAAACTCTACCTGGTCAGGCTTGTTATTATACCATTTCAATTCAAACAGACATGTGGTCGTCACTAGCTGTTAGCTGTGAAGGAAGGTCTATTCCAGTCTTCAAATTGATATGAAACAGGGAGCTACCATTGCTGGAATCTGTCTACAATAGCCACATGTCTCTGCTCCTGCTAAATCTGGATGCTGTCCACTTGGTACTTCTCCACTTGTGGGACCCCCACTCGGTATCTGTCAACTGACGTTAGTTGCCTTCCTGGCGGCCTGGGGGTTTGAGACTGGGTCTTCTAGATGTCCTGCCGTCACAGCCTCAGCAGGAAAACAACGTCACTGTTCATCATCCTGAGTAGGGACCCACCACTGCCGTCATCCATGCTGGGTGCCATGGTTTGACTCCAGCTGCCCCAGTGTGCTTCGAACTGAACAGCATAAACAGAGCAACTGCTGTGACTGCCTTTTCTATCCACCACTGCCTGCTGCACATCAGCTGGCGTTAGCACTTCTGCTATTGTGCTGACCGCACCATTCCACTGGATGTCCTCAATGCCTGAGGGAACATGCAGTGCACTGTCTGTGTGATGGGCCACTGATGACACCAGAAGGCCTCTGCAAAATGAAGCACCATACATAACGAAGAATGGTTGCCACCTCTTCAGCACCATCTCTAGCGCACTAGCTCGATAGGAAATATAGGGATTATTCAACCAGTAGTGTTTCCATGATGAACCACCACGATAACCACCACCATCCCACTGGAACCAGGCCCAGGGTAGTGAACTGCAGACATCGTGACCTGTCACAACTAGCCACATGTCCACCATGGTGATCATGCACCCCAGCTGCTACAGTTTCAAGTTATAAATATATTTGAGTGGTGTCTGCTCCGTCAGACACGTCGAACAGGATAGACAGCACTGAGATATATACTTTTCTGTAAAAGCACGACGACTCCTGGACGTTTGCCTCAGTACAGATGCGCTAATATCATCCAAATTACTATGGCTATCCGTAATTTGTGAGTAGATGGTTAATGGAAGGGGGACACTGTGTTGCAGCGTGCGATAAGTCATAAATTTGAGTCGGTCAGCGACTGTGTCCGGATGGCCGAAGCGGTTAAGCAACCACTCACACAAAACAGTAAATCTGGGTTCAAGTCCTGGTCCAGCGTAAATTTTCAACATTTCCCATTGCATTACCACAATATGCAGTGCAGCTGAAAGTCAGAAATTCCCACCAACCATTTACCTTTCTTTCCCCGTTCTCTGTTTCATATAAAAGTTTCAAGTTATTTAAGTAGCAACTAAAATACTTGTGCATATGCTTAGAAATCATTGTTTTTTTAGGTTACTCTTGCAGAAGTGTTTTACACATGTAGCCTTTGAACTTTTAAGCGCAAATACTACTTTGTTTATTTAGTTGCCTCGAATTCCATTTCTCGTGGAAGAGAATCCGTCAGTTTATTCTGTTTCAAAATATTTTTAAGAAGTTAACCGATTTTCAGATTCAATTTGCCAAACGCCAGTCACATATCGAATGCACCTCTTGTGCTGCGTTTTGCTGTTTGTTAGTAAGTATTTTACCTTATTGTAAATTTCGAGGTGGCACATACGACAGGTAGTCCTTTTTTTCTGCTTTCTATCCTGCTCCTTCTGATAAGATGTTTGCTGAAACTCGTCTTGTGCTGGAAGTCCAATATACACTCCTGGAAATTGAAATAAGAACACCGTGAATTCATTGTCCCAGGAAGAGGAAACTTTATTGACACATTCCTGGGGTCAGATACATCACATGATCACACTGACAGAACCACAGGCACATGGACACAGGCAACAGAGCATGCACAATGTCGGCACTAGTACAGTGTATATCCACCTTTCGCAGCAATGCAGGCTGCTATTCTCCCATGGAGACGATCGTAGAGATGCTGGATGTAGTCCTGTGGAACGGCTTGCCATGCCATTTCCACCTGGCGCCTCAGTTGGACCAGCGTTCGTGCTGGACGTGCAGACCGCGTGAGACGACGCTTCATCCAGTCCCAAACATGCTCAATGGGGGACAGATCCGGAGATCTTGCTGGCCAGGGTAGTTGACTTACACCTTCTAGAGCACGTTGGGTGGCACGGGATACATGCGGACGTGCATTGTCCTGTTGGAACAGCAAGTTCCCTTGCCGGTCTAGGAATGGTAGAACGATGGGTTCGATGACGGTTTGGATGTACCGTGCACTATTCAGTGTCCCCTCGACTATCACCAGTGGTGTACGGCCAGTGTAGGAGATCGCTCCCCACACCATGATGCCAGGTGTTGGCCCTGTGTGCCTCGGTCGTATGCAGTCCTGATTGTGGCGCTCACCTGCACGGCGCCAAACACGCATACGACCATCATTGGCACCAAGGCAGAAGCGACTCTCATCGCTGAAGACGACACGTCTCCATTCGTCCCTCCATTCACGCCTGTCGCGACACCGCTGGAGGCGGGCTGCACGATGTTGGGGCGTAAGCGGAAGACGGCCTAACGGTGTGCGGGACCGTAGCCCAGCTTCATGGAGACGGTTGCGAATGGTCCTCGCCGATACCCCAGGAGCAACAGTGTCCCTAATTTGCTGGGAAGTGGCGGTGCGGTCCCCTACGGCACTGCGTAGGATCCTACGGTCTTGACGTGCATCCGTGCGTCGCTGTGGTCCGGTCCCAGGTCGACGGGCACGTGCACCTTCCGCCGACCACTGGCGACAACATCGATGTACTGTGGAGACCTCACGCCCCACGTGTTGAGCAATTCGGCGGTACGTCCACCCGGCCTCCCGCATGCCCACTATTCGCCCTCGCTCAAAGTCCGTCAACTGCACATACGGTTCACGTCCACGCTGTCGCGGCATGCTACCAGTGTTAAAGACTGCGATGGAGTTCCGTATGCCACGGCAAACTGGCTGACACTGACGGCGGCGGTGCACAAATGCTGCGCAGCTAGCGCCATTCGACGGCCAACAACGCCGTTCCTGGTGTGTCCGCTGTGCCGTGCGTGTGATCATTGCTTGTACAGCCCTCTCGCAGTGTCCGGAGCAAGTATGGTGGGTCTGACACACCGGTGTCAATGTGTTCTTTTTTGCATTTCCAGGAGTGTATTTATGTCAACCTCTGCAATGCCTGTATACTATTTTCTGAAGTCTCTGTATTGTCAGACTTTTAGTTTGTCTTTTTCTGTTATCCCAAAAACCGTTAGATTTCTAATATTTTACGCATGAAGAGTTCTTATGGAATGAAAAACATGTGTCAAGTTTATCTTGCAAATTATTCCTCTGTGATGTCTGCTATTTATAAGGGATAGTTTTAGAGTGATGGGAATAAGTTTTCATAATTTTGCCTGTCAGAAGAATTTCGACGTTTATCTGCTGGGCTACCATCCCATTTTACATTCATTGTTTCATTTTTTGCCAAGTATCGGAGGTGGAGTCCACATTTCCGAACAGTTATTTTATTTGATTAATATGCAGACTACCAGTGCCTCAAGATAAACTGCAGCAAGCACCCCTTTGTGAACGCAATGCTGCGTTGCTTTGAAGTTAAATCCATTCTGTTTCCTGTTCCTATTTTAAAGCGTCTTGCACTGGAAACGAAAGTATTACACATTGCTTCGCATTTTAAAATCCTCCCAAATAGAAGACTATTTACTGGCAGCTCCAGTGGTTCTTTGTAACATTCACGCCCGTGTCATCTCCGTTCCTGTGCTTAGCGAAATCACGTGGACTCTTGCACTGGTGGCTTTGCCTAAGTGGTCCAATTTTACCTGACGACCAAATTGGTCTTTTCTCTGGCAATCCTTAGCACTTCACTGTATCAAATCATTTTTCTTTCCGATGTGTCTCCACTGTGTTTTAGTTTATGCAACAACTATCGAAAATACGATATTAAAATACCTGAGTTGTTCAGAAATACGATACAAAGCTCCTCTGGACATGTACACAAGTCCGTAGGAACAGGCACAGTAGCGACTAAAGCAGTTATGAAACACACGAAATCCATTCACAGTTGCAAATATGGGCATTCGTCAGCTGTCAGCCCAAATGACAACAGGGAAAATTTGTGACAGACCACGGCTCGAACCCGGATTTCCCGCTTATCGCAAGCAGTCGCCTAACAAATAGGCTATGCACGCACGAGTCATGGCCAGACCCAGGCTTCCATACGTCGTCAACCATGTGCCTACAATATGCACTCGTATATCCATGATGTGTATTCCCACAGAGGAGAGACATTTTTAATTGAAAGTCGCTGGCCCGGTTTCGGTCTGTGTTGTTTACAAGTACAATAGAAAGTGCAGACCACCGTCTTCTTGAATTTCCTGCTCACTGTGATTACCCGCAAAAATTAAGCCAGAATGTGCCTCGTTTCCGTCACATACGACTGCAAATCGTTGTAAAGTTACTAGTCATCGTTTGTCACAAATCTCTCCTGTAATTGGGATTATGCGCTCAAATAACTTATTTCTGTGCTGTAGGAAACCTGATTTTTTCTGTTTTCGTTATTGGCATTTCGATGTTCATTTTTATTTCAAAGAATTTCGTGCTTAATATCCCGTAGGCCTTCAAGCTCGAGAAATAGATAAATATGAAACAAAACATGAAACGCCTGTGCAATTCCTTAAGGTCAGTTTTGGATACAGAATAAGGTAATACTTTAGTTTCCTTTTCTTTTTTTTTTATAATACATGACAAACAAATGACAATGGTTTATTCTATGACTACTACTGTAGTCATCTATTTGTTGCTTACTTAATTGGGTTACATTGTTTCTCATGTACCTAAATGTCACTATGTGATATATGATGGTTATGATGATCGATAGAGAGATTTACTGATTTTTCATACTTGTTTACATTTATAATGACATTTGCCTTTTACATAAATGCTCTGTTAAATTGTGCTTGGTCTAGTTTAAGTTGAGTATTAGGTCTTGCCCGTAACAGGGTTTGATAAAATGTTCACAGTGAGGTTAAGCTTTTTTTGTGCTGCCACTGGGCGGGAATAATTCTCTTTTTTCATTTCCAGGGATTTAATTATATGATGGTTATGTAGTGGCAGCTATTAAGGTCAAGAACTTTGGCGATACATACTCGTATACACTTGTTCCTCAGTTTCTGTGAACTCTCAGTAATAATTTCTGCTTTCATGTTAACGTGTTGTGCACTAAATACCAGACAAAAAAAAATCTTAAAATTCCACCAATTTTTAAAGGTACTCTATCTTCTGGACAGTGTAAAGTATTCTCTTCACAGCCGCGCCGGATTAGCCTAGCGGTCTAAGGCGCTGCAGTCATGGACTGTGCGCCTGGTCTCGGCAGAGGTTCGAGTCCTCCCTCTGGCATGGGTGTGTGCGTTTGTCCTTCGGGTAATTTAGGTTAAGTAGTGTGTAAGGTTAGTGACTGATGAACTTAGCATTTAAATCCCATAAGATTTCGCACACATTTGGACATTTGTTTTTCTCTTCACAGTACGTGCCCTGATAGTTTTATGTTTGTTGTGTGGGTCCTAATTAGTTTTGATTAATGTTAATTCCCACTCTTAAAATAGAAATTGCTTAATATGCTTATTCATTGGTATTGACAAAGTGTATTTATTTGTCTTACAATTACGAATCTCATTATGATCATCCGAGTGTTTGAGATATTGTACCTTTTGAGCAGCTCACTTTAGAATTCACTTTAGAATATCATATTACCTAAGCCAGCTACTGCAAAGGCCAGGAAATTATTTTATTATGCACATATGTTTTTACATTTCTGTTATTGCAAAGTGAAGTGAACTGTGTCTGATCAAAAACAGTTACACTTTAAATATAAGTTACTTACAGGACCTATTCATCAATGTCTCATATGTCTTTTCGAAAGTGTGAATGATAAACAACTCTAGATGTCAGTCGAAACAGTGATTCCTTAAAGTTAATTTTTATCTTTTCGTTTCTCATTAAGTTTCACCTTCCGTGCCCAGTTGTTGTAGCGAGGAACATATGCCGCTACGTGAGTATTGTTTTGGTGTATCAAAGCTGAAGGGCAGCACTGAGACCTTACAAAGTTACAGCATAGGCCAGTATTTATTCAAGAACTAAACAGAATGGGTAGGGAGAACGCCTCTCATACCTACCTGCACATACTTGTGAGTTCTTCGTTTGTAATTTGATTCAGCTAAAGGGAAGATGTCTTACGCCAAGGGTTTTCAGATTAGCTAGTACCACAAGCCACAGACTCCTCACTGTGACTATGTAAGGGTCGCAGCCAGGGAAGGAAATTCGGTGTCATTTTATTTGTTTTTTATGGTTTTCTTATTATAATACATGTTCAGTGGGCTAATGATTAGGGTGAAGAAGCTCACTGACACAAAACATGTACTGTAGAATACCCAACCCACTGACGACTAAACAATGTTGTTCGCCACAGACCCACGTGCAGCTCTTGTTACTGGAACTGCTCTGTTGTGGAAGTGTGCCACTTCAGAAATAATTTCCAGTAAAATAAGTTATTATTTCGAATATGGATCCCTCTTCCGCAGTTCCAGCTAGAATGGGGTGACTCAAAAGTTGCTTAAGGGCTGAGCCACTCCTTTCCAGGCAAGAGTGAAAGGTAGGTAAAAAGTTTACTAGAGTGTACAGTGAGCGGCGTGCCACCATCATATGAACTGTGAGAGCTGTGGTTTGTCCATCCCTGGTTTAGGCCATCTGCAACAGCCGCTTTCGTCTTTGTCTCTGTTATAGAGCAGAAGGCACAGCCTTGATGTTCATGAGATGGAGAACACCTTATGGAGTGTCCCAATGTAACCTATATTAGTGCTATAATCACAGACTATAGTGATAACTCTCAACTGCCAATGACACAGAATTCTTTGATTGTAATTATGTCTCAGTGAACCTCGTTATAAACAATAGTTCTGTTCCACCCTCAAGCCACTTGGCATGCTTTACATTGCAGAAACTCGTATGAACACAGGTGACAGCATTTCATGCTGAAGTTTGATGAGTTTTTCCTAAGGATACAATGTTTCATTGTTGGTATCACAATGCTGCAAGTCCGCTACTGTAGTGTCTCTTTCACAAATGATACATATTTCTTCTCCAGAAGTTATTATTTTAGACGAAGCTTTAATTCTGTCTGAAGAGAAAACGGTTACAGGTAGCTATGTAAAAAGCTAATGGATGTTTAACAATTTGCGTTATAACAATATCTGTTGAAAATCAACTGATCAGATGCTACAAAAAGAAGCTTAACTTAAATAACCGCTACAGTGGGATACTCATATACCCTGATCATATATTTTTACATGAAATGACTATATCAGATAGCTCTCTCATGTGCCATGAACTGTAACCAAAGACATAACACTACATAGACGTGCACCTTCACTGCTCGACCTCGCATAAATTTATACAAATAATAAATGCGTGGCCTATGTATGTAGCCTATGCGGTGCACAGCATTATCTTAGCCCTTACAAATGAAACACAATTAATTAATTGAATAATTAATTTAACCTTGTTAAATGGGCAACTACCTCATAAATATCAATAACAGGAGAATTTTAATAACAGGAACAACATTTATACACAAAACGTAAATGAGTAACATGCACCAGAAATTAATTTTCTATTTTTATATTCTAATGAGGAGCTGTGTTTTAATTTTAAGTGACACTTGTATCATCTCCCGGCAAACTTAATTCAATCAAGTAATTCCAAACAAAGCGAACTGCAGTTTTGCAAAGGACACAATGTCCGAGGGTAAGTCAAAATGATCCAAATCTTCCTAAAAAAAAAAAAATAATTAGAAAAAGTATCTGAATGGTGCGAAAACTGTCAGTTGACCCCTAAAAAACGAAATGTGTGAGGTCGTCCACATGAGTACTGAAAGGAATTTATTAAACTTCAGTTACACGATAAATTTGTCAAATTTAAAGGCCGTAAATTCAACTAAATACCTAGGAATTACAGCTACGAACAACTTAAATTGGAAGGAACACACAGAAAATTTTGTAGGAAAGGCTAACTAGAGACTGCGTTTTATTGGCAGGACACTTAGAATATGTAACAGATCTACTAAGGAGACTGCCTACACTACGCTTGTCTGTCCTCTTTTAGAAAATAGCTGCGCAGTGTGGGATCCTTACCAGGTAGGACTGACAGAGTACATCGAAAAATGTCAAAGAAGGGCAGCACGTTTTGTATTATCGCGAAATACGGAAGAGAGTGTCACTGAAATGATACAGGATTTGGCCTGGACACCATAAAAAGAAAGGCGTTTTTCGTTGCAATGGAATCTTCTCACGAAATTCCAATCACCAACTCACTCCTCCGGATGAGAAAATATTTTGTTGACACCGACCTACATGGGAAGAAACGATCAACACGATAAAATAAGGGAAATCAGAGCTCGTACGGAAAGATATAGGTGTTAGTTCTTTCAAAGCTCTATATGAGACTGGAATAACAGAAAATTGTGAAGGTGGTTCGATGAACCCTCTGCCAGGCACTTAAATGTGGTTTGCAGAGTATCCATGTAGATGTAGATGTAGATGTCGACTCTGCAGTACGCTAGCGGAGGATGGAAGCCTTTCCTTATTTGCAACTATAGAAGAGTCTAGAGTACGTGCTTTAAGCGTTTAAGTCCTCAGCCATTCCCATTCACGTACTAAATGACTCAGCCTAGACCACGAGCCTGTGACACCCAGAGCAACATCCCAGAGTGCAGTATGGGGTCTGCTGTTCGACCACGACACAGGGCAGCCTGCCATGAGTCACAAGGGAGGCGCCAGAGATGTGACTGACAGCAGCAATTGTGTGATGTCATGCTCAGCCGCACTCTCTGCGCATTCAGCAATGATGGACGTCTATTTTTTTACATGAGAAGCAACTGGAGGCCTCCACCAAGCTGTTGCTGATGTACTACGGCCGAGGGCCAGAAAAAAGAAATTAACTGAAAAAATCTACTGTCATACTGATGTCTCATTTCACTCTTCATGGGAGACAATCTTAAGGGTCATTAAGCACTGGTGTCAGAACACTGATGTCACCTTCTCAGGCAATGTATGAACCTGCAATATTTTGTATAGTGATTCAAAAAAAATGAAGAAGAAGTTTGATGTTCATGCATTTTGTAAAGTAGATATTACTGCAAGTGTAAGACACCAAGGATGTGCAGGACTTTGTGGGAAACTTTCGAAATCTGGCTCAGATGGAAGGTTGGCCTGATCAGGAATGATAGAGTGTTGCAAAACTGAGACTAACAGGGGAAGCAAAATCTTATGTAGGGTATACAGAAGCACTTAAGGCAGCCACAACATTCGAAGGATTTCAATAAGGGTCAGTTCAAAGATATACGAAACGAAATAGTGCCAGACACTATAGAGAACAATTAGGGCTGGCAATTAAGAAGAATATGCAAATTGTGGAACAATTTGCATATGGGATACGAAAAATTAATGGATGTACCTATGAACTGGGACAGGATGCTGCACTTAATGAAATTGTTTTCCAAGAAACTGAGCAGACGGCGCTCGACACTTTTTCACGAAAGTTGCATGCAGATATATCAAGACATGTGTAGACAGGAGTAAGACGGATTTGTTCACAGCAGTTCAGTTAGCTATAGAATGTGAAGAGATAGATTTGGTGATTGGAATGCTTGGTAAACGGACAGTGTTGGCAGCAAATATGAAATGTTTCAGGTGTGGACAAATGGGGCATGTAAGGAGGCAATGTTGCCAGCCTCCAGATGATGTGAATAAAGTAAGAGAAAGTAATAGTTTTAGAAGTAGAAAACGAGGCAGCATGCAACACCTCGGTTCAGTTTACAGTGACAAAAGCCATAGAAAGAATAATTTAAAATTAAGAATAGAGTTTCTATAGGGGAAAATAGTGTAGAATCATAGTTCGGTAATTGCAGATGAAAATTATAGTGTATCAGCAAGTAGTTTAACGTCTAAGTACAGCAAAGCCATGGACGCTCCGTCATGGAGAAGGCAGTGACGTTAAATCCTTGTGATGCAAAACCTATAAAAAGGCCTGATCGTCATTATTGCCGCCTTTTTTTCCCTTGATTGTTTCGTTAATGGATGGGGAACCCGTGTCAGTCAGCGGGACAATAATTAGATTGGACTTTATTGTGTTAAGATTCACGATAAACTGTTAGAATATTATGGAGATTAAAAGTGTTGTAGTGTACGATCTCTGACTGTTGGTAGCAACAGAGTATTAAGGGGATTTTAGGACTTCAGTGCCAGATTGGAACTTTCCGGACATATAGACGACAGAAACAAATTATCTGCTGATACGAGTGAATTCAGAGGTACCATTATTCAGATATTAACGTGTGGACGTTTGAAAGTGTCGTGTGCCGTTAATTGCGAATCTGGACGTAGAGCGCGTGCATATCGGCATTTACGGACTATTTAGATTCCTCCAGGCTAGGAACCTTTTAAATAGGTCATCGTCCATCACCATCTTAATCCTTGAATATAGAGTGAAAGTGAAATACAAGAGTGTTGTACTTATTTCATTTACCTAGTACTAATCAGTGAAGGTTTTGCGGAACCAAAGCTATTCAGCAGTAAGTCAGCACCATCTACCGGAAAGCGTAAGCATTAACTGACACGCTAACTGAAGTGAACGTTTACGTGTTTTACAGACTGCTTAATATGAACTTTTGTGACTCTTTGATGTCCCCACTCCCTCCGAAAGGTGGCGCAGGCTGTCTTAATCATAAAAGGGGAGAGTTTTAGCCAGGCAAATTACTAAGTAAAAGCGATATTTACAAGACTCGCAGTAATAGCGAAACACAAGGCCCACGCCTCATCGAAGAGTCTTCGCTGTCACGTCGGGAAGTAAAGCCGGAAAACCTACCAGCGATACGTATCTACGAGCAGACGTCGCGGTGGAGTACCTAAAAAGGGAAACACAAGAGAGTTGGGGATGCTTCAAGGCATAGCCCCAAGCGCACCTACGATGCATCCCAGTAAGATTGAATGCTACGAAATCGTATGCAGAGGGGTAATAGTAGGAAAGACAGGTCGCAGGATATATTGTTGGACACAGGGGCTCATGTGTTGGTCGCCAGTAGTGATCTGGTGAAATGTAAGCGACACAGTACAGACTGAGTGGAATTGGCGTGAAAAGAAGTGACACTATTAGAATCGGTGGACACAGACTTCTGCCTAGATACAGTATAGTTTAAGCAATGTCTAGAGACTGTGCCACACATGAGTGAGGGCTATGACAGGATTCTTGGATTAGATTTCTTATTTCAGCATCGCGCCATACCCGATCTCCAGCTACATAGGGTGGAACTTGATCGAAAAAATTTTCAGTTACATGAAGTCATTGTCAGCGTAGCGATGTCACGACAGAATTCTGTCATGAAAGACAAACCGACTAAACCACAGACGATCACACTGAAGCTTGATTAAGACGATTGTTTACCTAATGGTACTGCGAAACCGCTTTGGTTGATTACTGAAACTAGCTTGCCAGTAGGACTTTTGTGTGTGGTGCAACTGTTAGAAGAGAATGAAGTATTAGGTCAGGTGTGGTGCTTAGTCAAAAGAGGTATTGTACGCACTCAAGAAATAAAGCGTGAAGAGAAGAACCTGTTTCTACAGATAATTTCAGCGCATAGGACATAGGATTAACAAAGGGGTTGCTAATCGCTAACATGGATGTCCTGAAGCAAGAAGAATGGGACACGAGGGGTGTCTTCCACGTCGTGCACCACTGAAACTGCACTATGAGAAAAAGTGAAGCACCTAGAGAGCAGCTATGCAGAATGAATGGAAAAATTTCTTTTGGAATTTAAGGGTTTATTTTTTTCAAAAGAGTCATTAGCACTTACGCATATTACACAGCACTGCATACAAATGGGAAATAAATCACCATTCTAGTGAAAATCATTCAGGATAATAGCTGCTTGCAGCCAATTTTGGAGGAATTTATCGACCAACAGCTGAAAGATGGAATAATTGAAGAAACTAATAGTCCATGGGGTCATGAATAGTTGTCATGTCAAAAAAGTCATTGAATGGGTCGCAGAAATACAGGTTTTCCTTTGATTACAGACACCTAAATGCGAAAACCATAATGGACGCCTACCCTTTACCAAGCATTTAAGAAATCTTTGATCATTTAGCGTAATGAAAATTTCTTCAACAATGTATTTGAAGAGTGATTATCACCAGGTATAGGCTTCATCCAAGGATCGACACAAATCAGCATATTCAGCATAGTGTGGACAATACGAATTGAGACAAATGCCATACAGATTAAAAAATGCGCCTGCAACATTTCAGGGATTGTTGGACAGAGCACTCAGAGGTTTCAAACCATGGCGGTGCTTAGTGTATCTTGATGACACAATCGTGTATGGGAGTAATATGGAACAGCATATTCAGCAACTAAGGGAAGTCTTCCTAAGGTTAAATGCAGCGTACTTAACATTGGGTACAGCAATGTGCAATTTTGTGCTTGAACAGCTGGCATACTTAGGTCACATCATAAATAAAAATGAGTTTCAGACATACCCAACATTAATTACGACTGTATGTGAATTTCCTGCACCAGAATCTGTAAAGGAGCTGCAGTCGTTCTTGCGACTAGCGAACTATTATCGGTGGTTCATAAAAGGATTTGTGGATACTACCATACCATTGACAGAGTTAAATTGTTAAAAATGATAACTAAATTTATGTGGTAGGAAGAGTGCCAGTGAACTTTGAAGGAGATAAAAGAAGCTGTAACAACGAATCCGATGTTGATATTTCCGGATTTTAATAGAAAGTTTCTTTTATCATGTGATGCATGAAACCATACACTAAACAGTGTGGTGTCACAAGAGGTAGAAGGCGTAGAACATCTGGTAGCCTATGAATCAGGGCAACTAAATTCTGTGCAAAGAAATTATTCCACAAAGTAGAAAGAGATGTTAAGCCTTACATATTTCAAATGTTATCTGTACCATAAAAAGTTTCCAGTAATAACTGATAATGCGGCATTAAAATGGTTGAAATGGTTGTTGGAATTAAAGGATACTTCCAGTAGATTTTCACAATGGGCAGTAAGACTAAGTGAATTTGATTTTGAAGTTGTGCATAAATGTGGGAAGAACCACAGAAATGTAGAAAAGTAGCAGTATTTCATGTTGGGGGTCATAATCATGAGGATGGGAATCTGCACAAAAAGCGAATGAAGAATTAAGCAGTATTTTAAGCAATCATAGTTTTGTATGGAGGATGGGTTGCTATGCAGAGAAACCAACTTGGGGCTGCATGAGAAGCTGAGGAACAGAGTGCTACAAGAAGCTCATAATCACATATTAGCAGGACATGGAGGTTGCAAATCTACCAACAGAAGAGTAGTGGAGAAGTATTGATGGAGGAACAGGCAAATAGAAGCAAACCAGTACGCACGGAATTGCATACAGGGCACACAGAGAGCGGATTTGTGTCCAATGAGAGTACCATTGCAGGGGTTACCTGAAGCATTAGCACTATTCGTATTTCTGGGGATTGATGTTTTAGGTCCCTTCAATAAAACACCATCAGAGGATAAGTACGTACTCACAATCATACATCATTTTTCACGATACTTAGAAATGTTCACAATGCCAAACTAGCAGGCAGAAACAGTGGCACAAACTCTTTTGAATAATGGGATATTGAATTTTGGATTGCCTGAAACAATAACAACAGACCAGGGAGCGAACTCCATGTCAGACCTATTCAAGGATTTGTGTAAGTTACTGAATGTGAAGAAGTTAAGAATGAGCTCTCTCCATCAACAAGCCAATGGAAGTGAAACAATGCACAGGATGATTAGGAAGATGCCTGGATTCTACACTGACTCACATGAAACCAGCTAGGATTCCTATTTGAAGTACATCGTCTCCACCTACGACTTAAAGCAGCATACAAATCCAGGATTATGGTTATATGAAATAGCATATGGTCGTAAAACTACATCACCATTTTACATACTGGAAGTGAAAAAAGGAAGTCTAGAGTGTCTGTTAAGAAATTTGTCAGAGCGATTAGGGAAATTTGGAATACAGTACAGAGGGCAAATACACGAGCACTGGAAAACCAGGAAGAAGCTGTGGACCATACAGGAAGAATACCACAGTATAAGGTTGATCAGTGGGTGATGCTGTCAACTTCGTATACGCCAAAGGGAAAGATAAAGAAGTTTTTTTGCAAAGTATCAGGGGCTGCACGAAGTGCTACATACTACCTCCTGGAAATCGGGTTTTCTGCCGGATATCAGCGTCTTCCAAACACAATACTTCGATGTCATTACTTGACATCTTCATCAGGTGTTCCCTGAGACTGGCTGCTTGCTGGACCGGGTCGCATATTTATGCCTGCCCGGTGCCTGGTGTTCTGTTTGCCGTTCCCTAGTCAGTCCGCGCCTGCGAGTCGTGCTATCCTGCCGCTCTAGGTGTTCCCTATTCCGTCCGCGCCCCCTCTAGCCGCCTCCAACTGCGGTCGTGGCCTCCTGGTGTTGCCTTTTCGGTACGCGCCCGTGAGTGGCGCTCCCCTGCCACTTTGGACGTTCTCTATTCCGTCCGCGCCCGCTCTGGCCGTCTCTATCTGCGGTGGTGGCCTCCTGGTGTTCCCTTTTCGGTCCGCGCCCGTGAGTGGCGCTCCCCTGCCGCTCTGGACGCCGCCGTGCACCTCCAGTCTGCGCTGAGCCGCCCGCCGTAGCGAGAGGACGCTCTGGCTCATCGCAGCTGCTATTGTATCGCTCGCGCTATTGTTCTCGCGCGTCTTTATCTGCTCGCCTTTATTAATGTGCGTTGGTCAACGGCGTTTGCATGGCAGAAGCAAAGGCATGTCTCTCCTGCTGACCACTCGCAAGCGAGTTTGTTAGCGGCAGAATTGTCATGTAAACTGCTACCGGCTGTGGCACAAATCGATTCAGGAATCGATTTGCGTCATGCCTAGGGAACGTTAGGGCACGCCGTGATCCAGGACCCCCTTCACGTGGGACCAGTCCGCGATCACTAGAGTTAGAAACCTCCTTCTATTCTCTCTCTATTACAGGTGCCTCATGGACCCGAAAAATAGCGGCCTAACCGCCATGGAGGATTCTGTCCCAACAGAGCGCGCTCTGACGGCGGTAACATCTGCCACACAAACCGCCTCTGGCGAGACTACGTCCTTAGTCGAAACTTCTTGCGCCCCCCCCAGGCTACCGCCCCCTCTCTGACATCGAACTGTTTGCGATTATGAATCGCCTGACAAAAGCAACCACAGTTCCAGAACGAGAGGCCGCAGAAAAAGCGTACGAAATGTTCGTGCGCTACGAGCAAGCCGCCGTCAAGGCACAACAGCCGCAAACCGAGTCGCCCATGTTGCCGAGTGAACTGCTGCGCTCGGCCACAGAAGAGGAGTTTGTTCCGCCGGGAGTCCTGCCGGGTGTAGCAACTCAAGATGGTGTTGCGTCACCAGACCTGGCTACCCAAGAAGCCGGTGCGCCGCTGATCGCCCCAAAGGACAATTCCAATCAAGAAGCCGCTAGTGCGCCAGTTCTCGCCGCGCAGGGACTGACTGACAGTGACTACCCAAACCCAACAGGGCCCTCAACAACTCCCGTTTCTCTGGAAATTCCGGAAGCCAACCTGGAGACGCTTCTATCGACAGAAGTGCCAATGGAAGTGCAACAGGCATCACGTAAATGGCTGGCCACCTCCGACTCCAACGAACAAACAACAGACGCCCCCCACGGCACCTCCAGCAGTCGAGGAAGACGGTTTTACCGTACCGAACTGGCGGCACACCACCAAGCCCAAAAGGCTTGAAAATGTGCTTCCTCCACCTCCAGCCATGTCAAATCGATTCGCAGTGGCAACTGAAGAGGTCATGGAAGCGGAACCCGCCCCCACCCCCCCAGCGCATAAACAAACACGCCCGCCACCGGTAGTCATGAAGTGGTACAACGACTACATGAACTTCCGCTGCATGATTATGGAATTAGCGGATATAAAGTTGTTCAAAGTTACCAGGAATGACCTCTATAAGGTCTTCCCATCATCCATAGACGGGCACAAAAAGCTCATGGAATTTGTTATGGATCAGCGACTCCACTGTTACACCCACAACACCGAGTCCCTGAAGCAACTAAAGGTGGTTATATGTCACCTACCAATCAAGACGGACCCCGCCCACTTTAAACATGAACTCGCGGAGTCGGGTTATACCGCACGCATGGTAGAACTTATGACATCGCCTCGAATACACAAAAAGATGCCGCTGTTCCTCGTCGTCCTAGTGGACAACGAGGACAACAGAAAAAATCTTCCAACTCGATAAAATTGCGGACATCGACGTTTCAGTCGAACTGCTCAAGGCCAAGGGCAAGAGACCTCAATGCTACTCTTGCCAAGGCCTAGACCATGTTGCACACAACTGCACCATGCCCGCATGATGCATGAAGTGTGCAGGTGCACATCAAAGCTGTGAATGTGCAAATAAGCGTGACGAACAATCCAAATGCTGCAACTGCAGTGAGCTCCACGTTGCCAGCTACAGGGGCTGTAGCGCATTCAAATCCCGCAGACGTGGCAAGGCTGCCAAGATAGTGCAGCCTGGAGTTAGTTTTGCGTCCATTGCCAGGGGACGGGCTGCTGAACAGCAGGCCCTGCCTCGCAGTGAATGTCGCCCACCCACCCGCAACCTGCAACTGCCTACCAACCCACAGCCGGAACCCAGTGCCGCTGGGCTACCCCCACCGCCCTCCCCGACTCGCACCAAAAATGGACAGGCTGCCCCCACTGCGCAGAGTCCCGTTGCAAAACAGTGCCAGCCTAGTACTGACCCAGCGCCCCCCGCCCCCGCGGCCGCAAGCGCTATCACCGACGATCTGCAGATTCTACTGCAAACACTAAACAAAATCATGACCCAACTCCCCAATTCTAGTCTCCGCAGCTGCAACGGCCCTCCAGGCCATCGCCCAGCCCCCCAGTCATGGATAACGACCATACCCATGGCCTGACTATTTGCGTTTTCAACGCAAACAGTCTTGTACCCCAGCAGGGCGAATTTAGGGAATTTCTACACAGCGAGGCAGTGGACATCTGCCTCGTCTGTGAAATCTTCCTAAAACCTGGTGTACACGTCCAGGTCGCAAACTACAGCTGCTACCGCTCCGACCGGCCGACCCACGGCGGCGGTACGGCGGCATACGTCAGGTCGTCCCTGCAGCACTATCCCGTGCAACTGCCACAACTCGATCACCTTGAAGTCACTGGTGTGACCGTTAACACGTCCGTCGACAAGATCACTTTCGTGGCGGCATACCGGCCGCCGTGGGGTGTTCTGCCAGAAGCTGATTTCAACGACCTACTGTCCATGGAGGGGCGGCTGTTCATCGTGGGGGACTTTAACGCAAAGTCCGCTAGCTGGAACTCCCGCCTTACCAACGTCAGCGGGCGCCGCCCTCAGACACGGCGCCATCATTCTAGGGCCCAACGACCCGACCCACATCCCAGTGCGCGGACAACCTGACGTGCTCGACATTGCTATACTGAGGGGGGTCGATCGGTTTACGACTGCCGAGACGAGGACAGCTTTGTCATCAGACAACTTGCCAGTAATCTTTGACATAGACGTCGTCGGCGCGGCGGTGCGGGCTGGTCGTCCATCCTTCAGGAAAGTCAACGTCGAGCAATTCCAAGACGAGGTACAGGCGTACCTCACAGATGCCCCTGATCCGGAGGAGGCGGGGGCGGAAGCCGTCATCACCTCCCTAACTCAGGCGCTCCTGCGAGCTGCAGAGGCTGACACACCTGGTCGCACTCGTCAGCCACAAGACAGGTCACGTCGCCTCCCACAAGAAATATGGGAGCTTATAGTGGCGAAAACCAGTCTTTTCCGCAAGTGGCAAATAACGAGCAATAACAGCATGCGTCGAGCCATCACTGCGGCCGTCCGCGAACACCGCAACAAAGTATGGGCCGACCTTGTCGAGTCCCTCGACCCAGATGATGGCAGTGCATCGTGCGTCATGAGGGGCTTCCTGCGCCGCAAGCAGTGCATTCCTCCCCTGGAACTCGGACAGGACCACGTCTGTGAGCCGGATGCCAAGGCAAGTGCCCTAGCGGACACTTTCGAGGCAAACTTCCAGCCCGTACAAGACGACATTGACGAGGCCCACGTCCGGCTCGTGGAAGAACGTCTCCCAGCCTTCCTCGGAGCATGAGAGGAGGGAGACAGCATAGATCCCATCACCGCCGAAGAAATCGCACTGCAACTCAGATCACTTAACTCCCAGAGGACAGGCAGCATCGACAGCATCCCAAACTCACTTCTTAGGAACCTCCCTCTGGAGTATCAGCCATACCTAGCCACAGTCTTCAACCAAATCCTTGCTTCGGGTGTCTATCCCTCGGTGTGGAAACATGCCGAAGTGGTGGCCATCCCGAAGCAGGATAAGGACCTCTGGTCGCCATCCAGCTACAGGCCCATCAGCCTCCTTCCATGTCTCTCGACGGTTTTCGAGAGACTTTACGTGAGGCGACTCCTACAGCACATGGACCAGGATCAAATACTGCCAGACGAGCAGTTTGGTTTTCGCGGTGGTCACTCCACGACCCACCAGCTGCTCTGTCTCGTGGAACCCGCGATGAGGGCGCTGGAGACGAGGGAATACCTTGGGGCGTTATTCCTGGACGTCTCACGCGCCTTCGACTCAGTGTGGCATGACGGCCTCGTCTACAAGCTGTTTGTACTCGGGGTACCAACGTCGCATGCAGTCCTTCTCAGTTCCTACCTCTCTGGCAGATCCTTCCACGTCCGAGCAGAACAGGGAACGTCCACCAACAGACTTATCCGTGAATAATCTATTCCCCCCAACAGCATCAGGACATACACTATACCTTAGCATGGACCCCACAACCAGACAGGACGTCGTTCTAAACTTTTTTTTCAGGATCTGCAGGCACAGCATTCAAGTGCTTATCCTGCCCTCACACGTGCTTCAGGAAGGCACGACAGTATCAGAGTCGGAGTCGGACGCCGCCGTAGCGTGAGGTAGTCTGCAAGCCGCGCCGCTCCGCCACGCAGCAGCTGCAGGCGTTTCGGCCGCCGCCTACACTGCCAGGAACGCCGAAACAAGAGGCAAAATTGTCATGTCCAGTCAGGTCGCAATAGAAGACAGGCGAGATATTCTGGAGAGCCAGAATTATTAGGGACTGGATAGCATAGGGAACGCTGCAAGGTCAGGGCCCCTGCTGTGGCAGGACAAGCCCGCGCTTTGCCAGGCCAGGCTCAGAAAAGTAGGGCAGAAGTGAGTCTCGCGAACAGGGAAAGTAATTCTCCCACACTAACCACAACGATAGGAAAAATGCCCTCCCCGTAAGGTATCACCACCTCTACTAGCCAGGAAAATGGGGAAAATAGGATCCCACACAAAACTGGCAAACAACACCACCACACCAGACGCGGAAAAATGACAAACAGAAGGCACTACCGTGCCAAACTACACACCACCACGACTCCTCTTCCCCGCTGAGCGGCGGGGACGAGAAAAGGAGAGTGAAATACTAGAAAATGAAATGGCGAAAAAGAAAAGCGCCAAACTGATGATAGCCAAATACAGCACAGCTCGACAGAGCCGCCAAAACCGCGCTCTGTCCGCACCACAAAAAAACACTCGCGGCACCCGCGCCAGCACCTCGAAAGTCACACAAAAAAGCCCGACCAACCGCGTCGCGTCGACCTCCGCAACTGCGAGCAGACCGACGACGAACACACCAGAAAACATCACCCCACGACACCAGCAAGGGGCAGGGAAATGGAAGTCTCAGATCCCCACAAGGATACCACACAGCTTTCTAGAATCCCAACAGATTCGACGCCTTAGGGGACTCGGATGAGGAAGGCGAGACTACCGCCCCACTAGATGACAACCCGCCACCACAACGAACACCACCAGGGGATACACCAGCAGTCCTCACCGAGGACACCGCTACGTC
The DNA here is from genome assembly GCF_023864345.2 of Schistocerca serialis cubense. Lineage (NCBI taxonomy): Eukaryota > Metazoa > Arthropoda > Insecta > Orthoptera > Acrididae > Schistocerca > Schistocerca serialis. Next base: position 32,508,513 of record NC_064648.1, on the reverse strand, counting down.
ACACGACGACAACTCGACTCCCGCCGTCGAGGGTCAACAACAGCCCACCGACAGTGGAGAGGACGAGACAAACCCCAGAAATGTACCACCAATAGCGGTCTGCCAATTAGAGGGGCAAACAAAACTCAACAGAGAGATAAAAAGTAGAATATCAGGCCCCTTAAAGGCCATCTTCCGTGGTGACTCGGTTAAATACAATTTGGAGTCCTTAAGTGACTACTATGCCACAGCATCCTTTCTAAGACAAAGGGATGTACCGCATTTTAACCACCAACCGCCTGAGAAAAAGGAACTAAATGTGGTCATCCAGGGCCTCCCAGCCGAAGTCCTAGAGGAGGAACTAAGAGAGGCCCTTGTAGAAGAAGGTTTCAGACCTTCATACATCCACCAATTTAAAAAACGAGCCCGAATGTCACGATGCCCATCAGAGAGCTAACGTACAAAGTCACCCTTCCCAGGGGCTTGGACGGTGAGAGGATATACGAAGTGCGGTACATCCTGCACACAAAGGTGACGGTAGAAACCTACTGTCCCAAGGAAGGTCACCTGCAGTGTCACCACTGCCAGTGCCTAACGCACACGGCAAACTATTGTAACATGCCGGCGAGGTGCGTAAAGTGTGCGGGCCTCCACGCCACAAAAGACTGCCAAAAACCAGAGAACGAGCCGGCAAAGTGTGTGCTGTGCTCCGGAGTCCACCCAGCATCTTGGAAAGGCTGCCCAGAACACCAAAAGTACATGCACCGCCACAGACAATGACAGAGGGACAGCACAAACAGCGCGCGCCCTCGGGAAACAGAAAACCCCAACAAAACACAATTAAGGGCGAAAGACAGACGAGGACAGACCCCATCCACGAGTTACAATACACACCACAGACAGAACACGACCAAACAAACAGGGTGAACCCCCAGAAAGAGGCCCCACTCCTGGGAAAACAATACAAAAGGCGACGAATGACGAAACAGGAAGAACGTCATGTGCAACAGACAGACCAGACACACCCAACAGAGGGCGCACGCTCACCACGCTCCCAACAAACACAACCACAGTCAAGACCACAGTTTCCACCCCTCCCTGCACGACGACAAGTCCATCCGGACATTGCCGCAGCCGCACAGGCGGAAGCGGCAGGCACAGACACGAACACACCAACACCTCGCCGCCGCTCCTTCAGAGAGGCATTAACATCACCAACGACCGCTACAAAATCAAACAACAGCCCAACTAACACTACAAAACCAACTCAGATGCAAAAAGAGACCACACAAAACAAACAAACTGCCACACCACTCACAAATGAAAAAGTACTGCTCGTGGACGCCCTCTGGGAGATCAGAAACACGATTCGTACCCTCGAGCAGGACTCAAACATCATCACAACAATATTTAACACAGCAAACACGCTCCGTCAAACATTGGACAGGACGGAAAAAACACACATAATCCTACAGGGTCTGCTTAGTTAGATGGCGCAACGAGGCAGAGAAAACACTGACACAACACTTTGCATCTGGAATGTAAACGGCATCAGAAACAAGAAAACAGAACTACAGACGTTCATATAGGATCACAATGTGGACGTCCTGTTAGTCTCCGAAACACACCTCCGGCCCTGCTATACATTTAAGCCGTGGAACATGACAGGTTACCGCACCGACAGACAAAATCAACGAGGAAGCGGTACGGCCGTGTTCCTAAAATGGACAATTCCGCACGATGTGGTGATCGCACCTCCAGTGCAGGACATCGAGGTCACTCTGGTTACAATAAACATGGAAAGAGGGAAATTGACGGTGGGGGTAGTATATCTAGCCCCAAACAGCCAGATGCTGGAAGAAGACCTCAGAGTGATCTTCGACAGGCACCAAAGGGTGGCGTTGGGAGGGGACCTAAACGCCAAAAATCCAGCGTGGAACTCCCGCACAACGAACCCAAAAGGAACAAAACTCCTGCAACTGGAGGATGCGTACCACTACATCATCCGCGGCCCAGATGACACGACATACTTCCCAGTTATAGCCGGACACAGACCGGACGTCCTGGATGTACTGCTGACGAAAAACATCGGAGACGACGTCACGCTAGATGCGATCCAGGACCTAACGTCTGACCACAATCCGGTACTAGTGAGGCTCCTCAGGATAAACTCTCTCCCGGACGTCCCAATAAAAGTGATACAGATGAACTGGGAACAGTATCGCAGGGTCCTCATAGACACAATAAACCCAACGCTGACCAGTCGTCAGAGGAAAAGCTGGCTGGACGATGCTGTCGACTACCTGACATCCAAAATACAGGCAGCCATAAGGCAGACCAGCATAACTGCAATACTAGCGAAAGGACACGAGACAGAACTCCCCCCACTACTGTGGGAGCTCTGATGCCAGAAAAACAGACACATAAAACAGTGGCAAAGAAGCAGGGACCCGCGGGAGCAGAGAGAAATGAACAGACTGTCTCGTGAACTCGGAAAGCGTCTGAAAGAATGGCACGCAGAAACCTGGGAAGACAGGATGAAGACCTTCTGCCTGCAAACCCAGAACGAGTGGCAACTGATCAAAAACATTCGACAGCAGCCACCAGCCAAAAGGGCAATGCTAGGACCCCAGGGAATCGTATTTGATGCCTTGTCGAAAGCCGAACTGCTTGCGGACACGTACAAGGAGCAAAACACCACAGATCGACCTCACAGCCGCTGAGCAGCTTGAGGAAGAGAATACCACACAAAATCTGCGAGATACACCGACACAAACAGCACCAGAACTCACAACACCGACACAAATAAAGAAAATATTAGCCTGCAGAAAGGGCAGATCCGCACCAGGACTAGACAAAACTTCAAACATAAACTTAAAGAACCTCTCTAGGAAACCACTAGTCCTGCTAACACGCATAATAAATAGCTGCATGCTGCTACAGGCAGCAAAAGTTATGACTATCCCGAAGGCAGGGAAAGACCCAAAACTACCAGCGAACCATCGCTCAATCAGCTTACTCTCCACAATGGGGAAAACGCTTGAAAGAGTAGTGTTGGACAGGATCAACAAATGTCTCATAGACGATGAAACCATCAGACCGGAACAATTCGGGTTCCAGAAAAAGGTCTCTGCAGAGCTACAAGTCCTTCGACTAACAGAACACATCACACACCATTTCAACTACACAAATTCCACAGCAGCAGTATTCCTCGACTGGGAAAAGGCTTACGACAAGGTTTGGCATGACAACCTGACCTTCAAGATACATCACAACACAACAATCCCCGATGTGTACACAAAATTGATAGACAGCTTTCTGACAGACCGGAAACTCCTTGTTAAGGTAGACGGAAAACGCTCCTCAAGAAAGACCCTGAGGGCCGGCATCCGCCAGGAGTTGGTTTTATCACCCACACTCTTTAACATATATGCAAACGACATCCCCCTGTCACCACATGCCAGGATAGCCCAATTCGCGGATGACACAGCCTTCTACACGAGTGGCAGGCAGCACCACTCAAACATAGCACGCCTCCAAAGGCAGCTAGACGTGGTAGAAGACTGGTGTAGGGGAAAAAATGTCATTAAACGCAGACAAAACTACAGGTGTCTACTTGACAAGAAAGCGGCCAGTACTCAGAAACCAGCTATCTCTAAACGCCCAGGAATTACCGTGGAGAGACTCCGTGAAATACATGGGTGTAACATTAGACAAAAAAATGCTGTTTCACCTCCACATCGGGGAAAAGAGGAAGAGAGGTATATACCTTGCAAAAGCCCTCCTGCTCTTCTTCCTCAGCAGGGAGATGTGGATGGAAACAAAGAGAACACTATACAAGACAACAGTCCTCCCGGCACTAACGTACGGGTGTTCTGCATGGGTAATCACGTGCCAGACCAACCACAAGAAATTGCAAATGGTGCAAAACAAGGTACTAACGTGGATTCTGGACGCCCCACTATGGACACCCTTACGCGAGCTCCATGAAACAGTTGAAATCGAAATGATACAGGATACTGTTAAAAGATTAGTAAACACACTATTTGACAAATTAGAAACACTAAGAGAAAACTGTAGACAACTCAGGGGCACAGGTACTGTGATACCCCAAACATGGCACAGACAGAGAGTGCCATGCCTAATTGTACAAGACCCGGTAGATTAGATGAGTATATTAGTAAGAAATAGTGAATAGCTTAATCGGTTAATATGTTTTTTGTTCTAGTTTAGTCCATTAGTATTCCCCTTTGATATAATATACCCTTGTTTATTTTGTCCTTGCTAATCCTTGCTCCCTTTTTGGAACGAATAGGAAACAGATAAATGTTTAAATTGGTTTTGCTTTGGTTTGTAGTTACTTTGTCTAGCCGATTTTTGCTCCCTTGTTGAGATCCAATAGTGTTTAGATAAATGTTTAAATTGATGTACCTTGTTTACCGCTTTGCTCCCAAGTAATTACTAGCATAGGAACCCAAATTAAAGTAAGACGTAGTGACTAAGCCCACTCCCCCCCCCCCCCCCCACTCTCTGTTGGCTGTGCGATCACCTTTAGCATCATAGATTAAACTAGAGTAAACCACACTAGACTAGATGATATAGAGTATATGTTAAAGTGTAGACGCAGACCAGCTGCAGACCTACGACTGCATGACGCCCATCCTCAGTGGGCAAGCAGCGGGAAACACCGTCCACACCAAGGTAGGGAGACCATCATCACGCAACAACCAGCACAGCGACCGCCACGAAACGACGACAACATCTCGCTGAGCGGCCGACTGGCGCAACTGTACAAAAGAAAGCAGTGGGGAAGCAGCACCCACTGCACCCACTGCACAGAACCCAACAACCATAAACCCACGCCCCATAAATCGAGGATGGTCGGGGGCCACAAGGCCTTATTGTTGCCGACCATGCCCTCCAAAGCGCACGATTTGTTTTTGTCAAATAAAAATATAATCCCAGAGAACAACAACAGAAACCACACACAAGTAAACGTAGATTCGGTGAAGCCGAAGGAACTGTAAACACCACGTGACAAAAAAAAAAAAAAGAATGGACGTTCCCTATTCCGTTCGCGCCCGCTCTGGCTGCCTCCAACTGTGGTCGTGGCCTCCTGGTGTTCCCTTCTCAGTCCGCACCCGAGAGTGGCGCTCCCTTGCCTGAAGCCTCAGCCGCAGTCGGAGGCGGCCAGAGCGGGCGCGGACGGAATAGGGAACGTCCAGAGCGGCAAGGGAACGCCACTCGCGGGTGCGGACCGAAAAGGGAACACCAGGAGGCCACCACCCCAGATGGAGGCGGCCAGAGCCGGCGCGGACGGAATAGGGAACGTCCAAAATGGCAGGGGAGCGCCACTCACGGGCGCGGACCGAGAAGGCAACACCAGGAGGCCACGACCGCAGTTGCAGGCGGCCAGAGGGGGTGCGAACGGAATAGGGAACACCTAGAGCGGCAGGATAGCGCGACTCGCAGGCGCGGACCGACTAGGGAACGGCAAACAGAACACCAGGCACTGTGTAGGCATAAATATGCGACCCGGTCCAGCAAGCAGCCAGTCTCAGGGAACACCTGATGAAGACGTCAAGTAATGACGTCGAAATATCGTGTTTGGAAGACGCTGATATCCGGCAGAAAACCCGATTTCCACGAGATGTCATCAAATCGCCGGGAAAGTCTAAGAAATTACATGGTACATACTACGTCACCAGGAAATATCTAGATTCAGTTGTTGATGAGACCAATAATTGTGTGTGTAGGGCGGTTGAAAGCGTTTCGACTGAGTACGGAAGTTATTCCAGGGATACGAATGTGAACCAGAAAGGAAGAGTGGGGCAAAATGTATCAGAAGAGGAAAAAAGAAGTTGTGAAAGAAACAGTAATGAGGAACCCATATTGATTAACGCCTAGGAAACAGACATTAACATTTTTGCGGTTATGTTTACATTTAATGCATTTAATATAAGCAGCCGTGGAACAGTAAAGAATTAAAGGAGAAGGGTAGTAATAGGTACTCCTGCTCATAGGTGAGGTTTAGAGAAGGACGTATTGAATAACACACGACTACTACAGCTCACCTGAGAAGTATATCAGTATGCCGGAGCTGCAGAAGAGGCACTTAATCAGAATACCAGGGAACTACAAACTGAAGTAGAACTCTTAGATACGGAAGTAGTGACGATAAAGTGGTTGCAGTTCGTAGATTTCAGTGTTTGGGAAGCATAAGGGAAAGAGACAGAACTATAGGAGGCTATGTAGCAGGCTGTAAAGGGTGAGCTAGGAGTAAATTTGCTATCGGCAGAGCAGTATTTAAAGGGTCTAATTAATGTACAGAAGGAACTACCACCGGAGTTGAGGTTAGTTTTAGAATCCAAGCGCAAAATGTCACCCTTTTATTTCAAGACAGCCACAGCATCAGTGAGAACTGATGAAGGGAAAGTTTATATTTCCGTTTCTATACCAGTTACCACGAAACAAGCACATTATAAGTGCTACATAGTTCATGCAAGTCCAGTAATGTGGGGGACATTGAAGAAATTTGTATGAGTAAAAACGCACCAACTGCTGTTAATTACAGAAGACAAGGAAAGATATGAACAAATGCAGGAAGGAAAATTACAAAAATGCCACTGACAGGAAATCACAATCTGTCCAAATATGGTAATAAGAGAGGGGCAGGATTCCTGCACAGTGAAATTGCTAATGGGACAAAAGGAAGAAAGAGAATGCAATAAAGAACGACTCGAGTCACAATTGCACTTTTAGCAGGTTGAGGCGCATTGGTTGTACCCTACCTTTAACAAGATGGTAGTAACAGCTAGTTGTTTCGATCAGGGGAAGCTTACACCAGCGAAGAGGCTAGAATTCTGGTGGGAGTGATGTGTCATTAAATTGAACAGCGTGCGAGATAATGGGGCCTACTTTCTGTCTGCCTGACACCATTTCAGGGGTAACTCAGCTGAATATTTCGGAGCCTCACATGTATTGGCCAGTGGAGCTCAAGGAACTGCTACCAGCCGGAAATCTTAGCAGTTCAAATCAAACTCTAGGGTCGGAATTAACGCAGACTATAAACACGTGTATAAACCAGCAGGAGGAACGAGTCTCCCTGGAAACCTTATTGCAGCATGTAAATTCATATCGGGAAAATTAGTACAGGAAAGAGACAATATTTACTATTGTTCTACCATCAACTACAGCAGCTCTTGTTCTGCTGTGTAGTCCTTGTTTTGGTACACGTAAGATGAAGCACAACACTGAGGTTGGACCCAGTGGCTTAGATACCCGGAGCATAAAAACAACAGAATGGAGCTGAACACACAGGAGGATAGTATTAAGAATAATTGGTTTAGTTAAACTTTTAAGTTTGGCATAGAGCATTAGAAGTAATTGTGCAAAAAGCATATGGAAATGTCGTGTGGCTAGGGCCTCCCATCGGGTAGACCGTTTGCCTGGTGCAGGTCTTTCGATTTGACGCCACTCAGGCGACCTGCGCGTCGATGGGGATGAAATGATGATGATTAGGACAACACAACACCCAGTCCCTGAGCGGAGAAAATCTCCGACCCAGCCGGGAATCGAACCCGGGCCCTTAGGATTGACAGTCTGTCACGCTGACCACTCAGCTACCGGGGGCGGACAAAAAGCATATAATGAAACAAGTTCCGAGGTATTTGAGTTAATAGGCAGGACAAGGAACCCTGTGGCAATGTGTAAGATTAAGTGATCGGAATAAAGGAAACAACTGTTAGAATAATTTTTAAGAGACAATACAGGGCTGACAGAATAAGGCGCCAGGAACTCTTGTGTAAAGGATAACCTAGCTTGGTTGGCTTGCGGGACGGGATTTGATAAAAAGGAGGGCAGTCTAGTGTATCACCCGAATTTGGTCAAGAAATAATCTAGAGCGGAAGTCATCTGCAACAGAGACAGCCGCAGGTAGGCGAGAGTGTTATGCGTTGTGTTGTGGCCACATGTAGTAAGCATTGCTTCACGCAGTGGAGAATGGCAAAACAGAGGCACGCTGGCGACTGAGGTGTTGCGAAGTAATCACACAAAGATAGCCTTGCTGACAGCAGCAGTCTACCAACAGGCTGGCGCAAGGACGCACACAGACTGAGTGCCAAGTGAAGCCTGGAGAGTGCTGAGTAAGGGAAGTGAGAGCAGCACGCTAAGTTACACTGCAATATACTGTGGGAGTAATAACAAAAAGCTACCACCGAGGGTAAAAAACGTCCTCCTGCCAGATACACTCCTGGAAATTGAAATAAGAACACCGTGAATTCATTGTCCCAGGAAGGGGAAACTTTATTGACACATTCCTGGGGTCAGATACATCACATGATCACACTGACAGAACCACAGGCACATAGACACAGGCAACAGAGCATGCACAATGTCGGCACAAGTACAGTGTATATCCACCTTTCGCAGCAATGCAGGCTGCTATTCTCCCATGGAGACGATCGTAGAGATGCTGGATGTAGTCCTGTGGAACGGCTTGCCATGCCATTTCCACCTGGCGCCTCAGTTGGACCAACATTCGTGCTGGACGTGCAGACCGCGTGAGACGACGCTTCATCCAGTCTTAAACATGCTCAATGGGGGACAGATCCGGAGATCTTGCTGGCCAGGGTAGTTGACTTACACCTTCTAGAGCACGTTGGGTTGCACGGGATACATGCGGACGTGCATTGTCCTGTTGGAACAGCAAGTTCCCTTGCCGGTCTAGGAATGGTAGAACGATGGGTTTGATGACGGTTTGGATGTACCGTGCACTATTCAGTGTCCCCTCGACGATCACCAGTGCTGTACGGCCAGTGTATGAGATCGCTCCCCACACCATGATGCCGGGTGTTGGCCCTGTGTGCCTCGGTCGTATGCAGTCCTGATTGTGGCGCTCACCTGCACGGCGCCAAACACGCATACGGACATCATTGGCACCAAGGCAGAAGCGACTCTCATCGCTGAAGACGACACGTCTCCATTCGTCCCTCCATTCACGCCTGTCGCGACACCACTGGAGGCGGGCTGCACGATGTTGGGGCGTGAGCGGAAGACGGCCTAACGGTGTGCGGGACCGTAGCCCAGCTTCATGGAGACGGTTGCGAATGGTCCTCGCCGATACCCCAGGAGCAACAGTGTACCCAATTTGCTGGGAAGTGGCGGTGCGGTCCCCTACGGCACTGCGTAGGATCCTACGGTCTTGACGTGCATCCGTGCGTCGCTGCGGTCCAGTCCCAGGTCGACGGGCACGTGCACCTTCCGCCGACCACTGGCGACAACATCGATGTACTGTGGATACCTCACGCCCCACGTGTTGAGCAATTCGGCGGTACGTCCACCCGGCCTCCCGCATGCCCACTATACGCCCTCGATCAAAGTCCGTCAACTGCACGTACGGTTCATGTCCACGCTGTCGCGGCATGCTACCAGTGTTAAAGACTGCGATGGAGCTCCGTATGGCACGGCAAACTGGCTGACACTGACGGCGGCGGTGCACAAATGCTGCGCAGCTAGCGCCATTCGACGGCCAACACCGCGGTTCCTGGTGTGTCCGCTGTGCCGTGCGTGTGATCATTGCTTGTACAGCCCTCTCGCAGTGTCCGGAGCAAGTATGGTGGGTCTGACACACCGGTGTCAATGTGTTCTTTTTTCCATTTCCAGGAGTGTATAAATAGTGGAGCGCAGGCAGAAACAGACAGAAGCCATTAGGAAGCAGATTGGATCTGAGGACGGACGTGGTCCATGTCCGAATGTTCAATCTCTGTAGGTGACGATTCCGGAAGTCTGTTCCAGATTGCAGGAGTCATCTGTTCACCGCCAGATGTCAACTTCAGCTCTGGAGGTCGGTCCGAGTTTGGTCGGCACCATGGCTGACTAACTACAGTGAGAACTTCCAGCAGGACCGACCTCAGCGTGGTCTTGGTCACAGGCGCCGCCGGGGACTGACGCCCAGACTTCACGGCAACCCGGCCCATGGTGCGTGGTCCATCCAGGACGGGACCTTGCAGACATCGCGACTGATGGCTTCCCTGCCGCCGGTGCAACAGGCGTCGGCAGCTGACCTCACGACGATGCGGTTCCGTGGGCGTGCCCATACTGGGACGCCAAGCGGCGACAAGTTCATCTCAACCACAGGGCGTCCTGGCTTCAGCGGAGCACTGGTGGCCTGAGGCTCCCGAGTGCGATCAGTGGCGCACGTTGCGTGCACTGTCGGAGAATCTACACAGCAGCAGCCAGGCGGAGGGATTCGCAAGGCTGAGCAGCGACGACGAGGGAGAAATTGTAAAGAAAGTTCAAGAAATAATTGTATGACTCCACGCCGTCTCAGTCTTTGGCGCAGCCACTGTGTCTGCTGCTAAGAAGTGGTGCAGAAGTCGTAACAAGTGGTGTCAGGCACACCCACGCCACGACTTTGACAGCACTGTGCGGAGCAACTGAGAAACACCGAATAGGGTGAGTCCAGCAACTGCCTTCTCTCTCTGTTTTCTGTGTAGCTAGACACGCCGAGGGTAACGTTACGGGATGTGAGAGTGTCATTTTAAAGGCCTAGCAGCCCTGTAGACTTACCGCAGTTTCGTGGGAATGATAGTCACGTTAACTTAGTAACATCTGAATGTGTAGTATGTGGATTAACAGGTCATGTCACTCCTTGCAATGAATTTGTACCAAGCACTTATGATGTGTGTGGCTTCTATGGTAATGTAACGGGGCAATGTGGTAAGTCTAGATGGCTTGCCATTAGATGTGCTACGAATTAACTTGCTTCTGGGTAATACAATTTTTTTTTGTGAGGTATACCACACGGAAAATGCTAGAGACACGTGCAACTGGGACAAGTGACGCCATAGTCGCATTGACAGAGCAAGTTAAGAAACCGATTGAAGAAAATAAGTTGCAAAAGCAGCACATGCAGGGGATGGAGCAACAATTGTTGCAAAATACTCAGTCAGGCTCGGGAAGCAATAATGTAGAATGCAAGGGGTCTTTTCCGGTGTGCAGATTGTTCAGCGGCTAATTTGATACCTTCCTTCTCGGGTGAAACATCAGAGGATGTGAATGTTTTCATTGGTGACGTATGTGCTACGGCTAGACTGTGTGGCTGTTCGGATGAAATGTGTTTGCAAATGGCGAGGTTACGGTTAGTAGGTGACGCGAAGACTTACGTGGCATACCACGAAGGGTTAAAGGATGCTACTACGTTCACAGAGTTGGCTGAGGGATTATTGCAAAGGTTTAGGAAACAAAACAGTGCCAGATTTTTTAGAGAAAAATTGGGGCGATGATGCAAAACACGGGTAAACGGTAGACGAATTTTCAGACAGAATTAGGAAAACGAATGCGCACACGTATGAGTTAACGCAAGATGGGAGTGCAAATTAAGTTCTATTGAAAGAAGCACAGAATAGAGCTTTAGACGCATTTTTGCGAGGGGTCTCGCGGGATTTTTCATGCCGGATACAGATGGAAAATCCAAGTGAGTTAGCAGCAGCATTGTGTGTAGCTAGACATTGGCAGGAAGTGGATAGCGCCACCAGAAGTCGCAATGACAAGATAATTTTTTCGTCTTCCAAAGAGTGTTACCATTGTGGGAAGCAAAGATTTGAGAGGAAACGATCGTTCGGGTATGGAAGCGTTACTACTAAAGTATAAAGCATTGTTTGAAGCACAGCATAAGTTACTTGCTACACCGATAACACATCATTGTATTCCAACAGGGAATCACGCTCCGGTGTATCGTAAGCCATGCAGACTACCGAAACAATTACAACCAGTAGTAGAGCAATTAATAGAGCAACAACTAGAAGATGGGATAATCCAGCACAGTATTAGTCCTTGGTCTAGTAGCGTGGTCCTAGTTCCGAAGAAGACACTGGACGGGGCGAAAAAATTTCACTTTTGTTGCGATTACAGACATTTGAATGAATGGACAGTGGCGGCCGTATATCCGAATATCACAGAAACGTTAGACAACGTAGGGCAGTGTAAATTTTTCTCCACTATGGATTTGCGAAGTCGTTATCACCTGATTGAAATATGTCCAGAGGACAGGCCAAAAACAGCATTTACGACGCGTTGTTGTCACTTCGAGTATAAAAGAATGTTGTTTGGACTAAAAAACGCTCCAGCAACATTTCAGAGGTTGTTGGATGGAGTCCGCGCGTTGAAACCGAAAAAATGCGTCGTGTATCTGGATGACATTATAGTTTTTTCAAGAGATATAGAGCAGCATGTGGAACGGTTAGAGGAGGTGTTTAAAAGATTAGAGGCAGCACGGCTAACATTAAGTTTGGACAAATGCCATTTTGTGCAAGCACAAGTAAATTATCTCGGGCATGTTATCAGTCAGGACAGGGTATGGACAGATCCTAATCTCACTTCTGCAGTACAGGATTTTCCAGTTCCACAAATGGTTAAACAACTGCAATCGTATATTGGTCTTGCGAGCTACTATCGAAAATTCGTACAGGGGTTTGCAGAAATAGCGAGGCCACTTACTAAGTTGCTAAGAAAAGATGTTACCTTCCAGTGGACGTCAGAATGCGAGAAAGCATTTCAAGAGTTGAAACTGATACCGACATCAGATCAAGTTTTGAAGTTTCCAGACTTTTCGAAGGAGGTCATACTACAATGTCACGCGTCTAATCACGCTCTTGGGGTTGTACTTGGGCAAGAAATTGATGGCAAAGAACATCTGATTGCGTTCGTGTCTCATCAACTTAACAAGGCGGAACAAAATTACTCCACGATGGAGAAGGAATTGTTAGCGTTAATATACGGGATTTCGTACTTTCGATGCTATCTGTATGGTAGAAGGTTTAAGGTTGTGACGGATCATTCAGCTGTGAAATGGGTATTAGGTCTGAAAGACCCAGCGAGTAGGCTAGTGAGATGGGCGCTGAAACTCAGTGAGTTCGAATACGAGGTGATACACAAGCCAGGGGCGAAACATGTCAATGCTGACGCATTGAGCAGGAAAATGGCAGTATTATAAGTAACAGGGGTGACTGAAGATGAGTGGAAAAGGGCACAAGCCATGGATAGTGATTGCCAATTGTTCAGAAAGCAACCGCAGTTCCTAGTACAGGACGGGTTACTTTGCAGGTCTACGAAATGCGACCTGCGCGGCGTCGGACCAGCAGCGTTAAGATCTGAAGTTTTGCAACAGGCGCTTGACCATTTTCTTTCAGGACGTGACGGGAGAAGAGCTACGGATAGGCGGATAGCGGAGAAATTTTGGTGGAGGACTCGACGTCAAGACATGGACAAGTACGTCAGGAATTGTGTGCCATGCGCACAGCATGTGGACTTGAGCCATCAAAAGATTCAGCTTCAAAGATTACCAGAGGCAGACAGACCTTTCCATCAATTCGGAGTTGAAGTATTAGGCCCATTTCATAGGAGTGCAGCAGGGAATAAGCATGTGTTAACAGTGATTGACCACTTTTATAGGTATTTAGTCATGGTTGCATTACCAGATCAGAAAGCAAGTATGGTGGCACAAGCTTTAGTTAATAATTGGCTACTCAGGTATGGGATACCTCAGTCCTTAATCTAGGATGAAGGTACTAATTTCACATCTGACCTGATGAAGCAACTGTGTAAGTTACTAAAGGTAAAGAAACTACAGACAAATCCATTCCATCCCCAAGCAAACAGATGAACAGAGAGAGTGCATCGCACTATAGCTAAGAAGTTGAGTCACTATGTAAATAGTCAACACACCGACTGCGATGTGTACTTGCAATTCGTAACCAGTGCATATAATAGTAAGGTACATACGTCGACAGGATTGTCGCCGTGCGAAGTGGTGTATGGGCAGAAGATACCATAACCTTTTGACATGATTCGTCTAAGGCTGGGAGCGGAGGGCGAGCATGTAAGGCAGTTTGCGAAAACCATTAAGGAAGTATGGCAGAGAGTTAGTCGAGCCAACACGAAAGTGTTGGAACGACAAGAACGGATGGGAGGTACAACGAGGAAGTTGGCACAGTACAGAGTAGGCCAACGGGTGCTATTAGGTAATCCGTATGTTCCAAAAAGGAGAACCAAGAAGTTCACAAACAAGTTCCAGGGACCATACCAGGTAGTGGAAATGACATCACCTGTCAATGTAAAATTACAATTGCCTACCAAGACAACGGTGGTTCACGTTAGTAGAGTTAAGCCGTTCCAGGGGGCAGTAGATCCGTGTATATGTACTTCTCCTTCTGGTAGAAAGCGAAAAGAAGCGCCAGAAGCCGTCAGTAAACCGGGTATTAAGTATAAGTTGCGTTCGAGGGATGTGTAGTTTGCAGTAATTATTATGTGTGTATTATTTTTGTGCACGGACTAGAGCTATTTTATTGGTATTAAGGGGGTAGTGATGGAAGTTTTTTCCTTCTCTCTCCATTCTGTAGGTGACACAGGATAGGATACAAGTGGAAAGTATGGGGCGTAGTCCTCTGGCAGCTGACACAAGCTGGCCAGGTACAGGATATGCCGCTGCGAAGTGGGGTGCTGTTCGGGAAACAACCGGATGTGGTCCTCACGAGTCACAAGTGGACACTTCGGCTGGAACTCAACAACTTACAGGTAAGGAACAATATGCTGCAGCTACTGTGTATCGACTGTGGAAACGGTTGCATCTAAGAACGGAATATTACGGGACGTGCAAGAAGAGTACGAGGCTTTGAACAGGTCATGTAAGGAAATAAGGGAATAACTGCGCCAAGTCGTGAGCATGATTCCAGGGAGCAGAAAGGGAGTAAAGAAGGCTTGGTTGAATGCAGGTGGGAAGTTGCTGAAAATTTTTGGAACAGCAGATAGAGACGATATTGAGGGTTTGAACAATTCTTTAACAGTTATTCGCGACAGGGAGGAAAGCATAGGGAAGTTAGTGGATATACACACAACAGAGATACGGGGATTAGATACAGAGTTGTTTAACGTGACACGCATGATGGAGTCTGAAGCAGCAAGAGGGAGAGTTTCCAGAGGAGGTAGAGCACGTAGTGCCGATAATTGAAGCGAGTATGTCTCTTTTTTATCACATGTCTAGAATTAAGGTAACAACGGATCTAGTTAAGATGTATATAGAGATTAGATTTCCAGTAACTAGTGTGGGGAGACAGTATCACAGTTACACAGTGCATCCTTATGCGGTCAGATGGGAGCGCATGGGGAAGGGTGTACAGTTCAGGACACAGGAGGTTTTATTAATTTCTAAGGAGGGAGACACTCATGCTACTATGTCGAGTTTAGAGTTGAGTAGATGTCTAACAGAGTCAGTTTCCATTTCTCCATCACGGGTTGTTTTCACGGGCAAGGGGTCGTGTGAGATCCAGTTACACGCCTGGAAATTGAAATAAGAACACCGTGAATTCATTGTCCCAGGAAGGGGAAACTTTATTGACACATTCCTGGGGTCAGATACATCACATGATCAAACTGACAGAACCACTGGCACATAGACACAGGCAACAGAGCATGCACAATGTCGGCACTAGTACAGTGTATATCCACCTTTCGCAGCAATGCAGGCTCCTATTCTCCCATGGAGACGATCGTAGAGATGCTGGATGTAATCCTGTGGAACAGCTTGCCATGCCATTTCCACCTGGCGCCTCAGTTGGACCAGCGTTCGTGCTGGACGTGCAGACCGCGTGAGACGACGCTTCATCCAGTCCCAAACATGCTCAATGGGGGATAGATCCGGAGATCTTGCTGGCCAGGGTAGTTGACTTACACCTTCTAGAGCACGTTGGGTGGCACGGGATACATGCGGACGTGCATTGTCCTGTTGGAACAGCAAGTTCCCTTGCCGGTCTAGGAATGGTAGAACGATGGGTTCGATGACGGTTTGGATGTACCGTGCACTATTCAGTGTCCCCTCGACTATCACCAGTGGTGTACGGCCAGTGTAGGAGATCGCTCCCCACACCATGATGCCGGGTGCTGGCCCTGTGTGCCTCGGTCGTATGCAGTCCTGATTGTGGCGCTCACCTGCATGGCGCCAAACACGCATACGACCATCATTGGCACCAAGGCAGAAGCGACTCTCATCGCTGAAGACGACACGTCTCCATTCGTCCCTCCATTCACGCCTGTCGCGACACCACTGGAGGCGGGCTGCACGATGTTGGGGCGTGAGCGGAAGACGGCCTAACGGTGTGCGGGACCGTAGCCCAGATTCATGGACACGGTTGCGAATGGTCCTCGCCGATACCCCAGGAGCAACAGTGTCCATAATTTGCTGGGAAGTGGCGGTGCGGTCCCCTACGGCACTGCGTAGGATCCTACGGTCTTGGCGTGCATCCGTGCGTCGCTGCGGTCCGGTCCCAGGTCGACGGGCACGTGCACCTTCCGCCGACCACTGGCGACAACATCGATGTACTGTGGAGACCTGACGCCCCACGTGTTGAGCAATTCGGCGGTACGTCCACCCGGCCTCCCGCATGCCCACTATACGCCCTTGCTCAAAGTCCGTCAACTGCACATACGGTTCACGTCCACGCTGTCGCGGCATGCTACCAGTGTTAAAGACTGCGATGGAGCTCCGTATGCCACGGCAAACTGGCTGACACTGACGGCGGCGGTGCACAAATGCTGCGCAGCTAGCGCCATTCGACGGCCAACACCGCGGTTCCTGGTGTGTCCGCTGTGCCGTGCGTGTGATCATTGCTTGTACAGCCCTCTCGCAGTGTCCGGAGCAAGTATGGTGGGTCTGACACACCGGTGTCAATGTGTTCTTTTTTCCATTTCCAGGAGTGTATTTAGGGCAGAAGTAGAAGCTTCGGAGAATAATAGTGAAGACTACACGACATTTCCAGTAAGTTGGGAGGCATAGGTTGTATTCAGTATTCGCTACGGAGAGGATATAAGCCAAGTGTTATGACAATGGGAATTGGACAGCAACCACGGAGATGGAATTACGGGACAGTGTTTTGCTAATCAACGGGACAAATTGTGAAATGGTAGGGGGTCGTTTCAGCTTACCAGCGACAGTCACGGGAGTCAACAAGGTTACTGATACTCACGTGACGTTGTACTGGCCAGATGCGTCATTCAGCATCGCTCCAGGAGAAAATTTGACAGATATTAACAACACCTTGGATGCTACACTGTTGCAAACGATAGATAAACTAGTAGATATGGAGAAAGGTCAAATTTCAATGCAGCAATTATTAAGGCATGTGGAGGAGTACGATACCAGGTGGAAACGTAGCATAGTGACCATTGGTATTTCAATCAGTACCGTGTTGATTGTATTTATCGGTGTGGTATATGTCTTATTAAAATGGAGGATTCAGCATGTTAATGCAAGACTGCTCCATGGGATTCCTGTAGAATGGATTACCAGTAGGGCATGAGCCAGGGCAACCTGGATGTATATAGAAAAGAAGTAGAATATAGGATAGAACTACAGTTAAGGTATAGGGTAAATTCGGGGACGAATTTAATCTTTAGCAGGAGGCAGTGTTGCAGCCACAAGTAGTAAGCATTGCTTCACGCAGTGGAGAATGGCAAAACAGAGGCACGCCGGCGACCAAGGCGTTGCAAAGTAAGCATGCACAGATAGCCTTACTGA
The DNA here is from genome assembly GCF_023864345.2 of Schistocerca serialis cubense. NCBI lineage: Eukaryota > Metazoa > Arthropoda > Insecta > Orthoptera > Acrididae > Schistocerca > Schistocerca serialis. The sequence goes on along the minus strand of NC_064648.1, from coordinate 32,490,965 downwards.
CAGCAGCAGTCTACCAACAGGCTGACGCAAGGACGCACGCAGACTGAGCGCCGAGTGAAGCCTGGAGAGTGCTGAGTAAGGGAAGTGAGACCAGCACGCTAAGTTACACTGCAATATACTGTGGGAGTAATAACAAAAAGCTACCACCGAGGGTAAAAAACGTCCTCCTACTGGATATAAATAGTGGAGCGCAGGCAGAAACAGACAGAAGCCATTAGGAAGCAGTTTGGATCTGAGGACGGACGTGGTCCATGTCCAAATGTTCAATCTTCGAATGTGACGATTCTGGAAGTCTGTTCCAGCACGCAGGAGTCATCCGTTCGCCGCCAGATGTCAATTTCAGCTCTGGAGGTCGGCCCGAGTTTGGTCGGCACCATGGCTGACTAACTACAGCAAGGCAGGGCCGGCCGCAGCCTGGTCTTCGTCACAGGCGCTGGCGGGGACTGACGCCCGGACTTCACAGCAACCTGGCCCCACGGCGCATGGTCCGTCCATGACGGAACCTCGCGGACATCGCGACTGACAGCTTCCCCGCCGACAGTGCAGCAGGCGTCGGCAGCTGACCTCACAGCGACGTGGCTCCATGGGCGTGCCCGTATTGGGGCGCCGAGTTCATCTCAACCACAGGGCATCCTGGCTTCTGTGGGGCACTGGTGGCCTGTGGCTCCCGAGTGCGATCAACGGCGTGCGTTGCGTGCATTGTCGGAGAATCTACACAGCAGCAGCCAGGCAGAGGGATCCGCAGGGCTGGGCAGCGATGACGAGGGAGAAATTGTAAAGAAAGTTCAATAAATAATTGCAAAACTTCAGGCTGTCTCAGTCTTTGGCGCAGCCTCTGTGTCTGCTGCTAACAAGTGGTGCAGAAGTGGTAACAGTTGCAAAGCAAAACACGGCCAAGTGCCACTGTGCACAGTATAGCAACATGCGACTCTGCAGTACTCTAGCGGAAGGATGGAAGCCTTTCCTCACTTGCCACCACGAAAATGTTTGGAGTACATGCCTTAAGTCTTTAATTAACATAGTCTACAGTATGTAAGTACTCAGCCATTCTTGTCTTAGAATCACAGCCTAAACCACGAGCCTGTAACATCTGGAGCGACATCCTGGAATGCAGTATGGACTCCACTGTTCAACCACAAGACAGGGCAGCACAACCTGAGTCATGAGAAAACCGCCCAGTGACTGGAGGAAGTTCACCATCATTATCAGCTGCGCTGTCACGCTGTCTTCATTATCACAGCCAGAGATGTCGCTGACAGTGGCTTTGGAGTGACACCAATCTTGGCCCCGTTCTTCATCACGTCAGAGTTGACAGATGTCAATTCTTTTGCATCAGAGCAACTAGACGCCTCCACCAAGCTTTTGCTGATGTATTATGGCCCAGAGCCAGAATAAAGGACATAATATAACAAATCTACTGTCGTCCTGACGTCTCATTTCACTCTCCACACTCTTAAGGCTCATTTAACATTCCAAAGATGGATTATGCCATGAAGTGCAAGATAAGAGTTTTTGAAAATGTGAACGATATTCCTCCACTTATGACACCTGCTATATATATTCTGAAAGAAAAACATCCAAAAAAGGGCAAGAACATAACATGATGATGATGTTAGTAATGAACAGCTACTCATAATGAGATTCGTAATAGTATTATTCTCTAAATACCACTGAGGTTGCAAATGGTGGTGGTCTAGGGTCAGTGAAATGCATAATACAGGGCAGCTGGCTCGAAGCTATCAATGAAGTAACCGATTTGTAAATGTTCATTGTGTCAATGTAGTGCTGAATGGTGCTCATATTTCTACTGCAGATGAAGTACGATGGCCCAGAATCATACGCCAAACATGATAGTCTTTTCTCTCATTAGTGCCACATGGTAATCTGGAGCCCAGTCTTCTTATGACCATACATTCCCATGACCACTGATATCAGCAATCATGTCCAGTGGCAACATTCCTGTCAAGTCTTTCAGCAATATCACAGAAGGAACATCCGGCTACTCATAGCCCTGTCACATGACCTTGTTTAAACTCAGTGAGGTGTTGGTAACGGTGTCTTTGTCGCCTTAAAGGCATTCTTGACTAACATCAGCTCACCACATCCATCCTCAAAAGTACGTAACGCTCAAGACCATTACAGCGTGTATTAAAAACAAATTTGATTTTGATTCTCGTAGTGGCGCTACTAACGCCACTCTTTTGTGAGTGGCGTGAAAGGTGAATACACATCATCTTCCTGATGTAGAAACACGCTTACCAAATTTCGTTTATGTCGTACAACTCCTTCTTGGTATTGCGATCATTTTTCAGGCAGTGTACTATGAAACTCTAAGAAAAACCAAAAGAATTGTAGTAATACATTGAAAAGGATACCTCAATACATACATAATATACAAAGAGGTCATCTAAAACGGGGAAATATAGTGATTCTCTTTTATATGTCATGTAAGCAGAAAATAAATCTCATTCATTTCGTGGTTGCACAGAAAACCGTTAAGCGAACTAGGTCAATATAACGCACAACAGAGCCCCATAAATAAAAGATTGTAATCACGCCCACTGATATCATAACATGAACTAATTACGGTCAAACAATCCATAAAACCAATACAAACTTACATGCTCGTGGGTTAGCCTTGTCAGTAATATGTGCTCACACACAGTGAGGTAACCAGACTTCCACACACTAACATTATAAACAGAGACAGTACAATGTGCCTGCATGTGCAGGTATCAGTTCATACATGATAAAGATGTAAGGATTCTGACTTACCAATACTGCATTCATGTGCATACGGAACACCATACCAGCCGAACATCAAAATTAAAATGTCATATGATGGTCAACATACTGGGCCGAGTTCACAATGGCTGGCATCTCTTGAGAAAGCTGTAATCTTGTATCCCTGCTATCATCATATCTAAAACGTTATGGAAAAGCACTATCACTAACACACTAAAACAGCCCATGAACAAGAAATGCACTATTATTACATATAGCTACACCTGCAGTAAGCCAATTGCACTACTAACAGATGTGATAAAAAGTAAGTAAGTGGACATGTCTCCTACAACGCCAATAATAGGATTTGATACCACCACATAACACCAGTAGTAAGGGCAGATACCACCATGTAACACCACTAATAAGGTCAGATACCACAATGTATCATCACAGACAAAAGATTGTCACTGAGCTGTACCCAGTCTGAGCTTTCAGAAAGCTAATACCTCTAGGACACAAACCTTAAATGAAGTTTTTAAAACCACCAATCTATAAAGATCACTGCTACAATGGCAACATCAATAAAAATGCAGTTGACAACCACATATTAGAATCAATGTATGAATAAGAACATATTAACAAAGGAGAACCTTCAAGAAGGAAGCCTGTAAGCAACAAGTGAATAACTGTGCTAATGTGAACAAGTCCCCAACCCACTGTAATACTTACTACACTTGTTTAATTCATGCTAAGGAAAGCACGTGAACTCTACATCATTTGCACAGCTTAAAAAGCCAGTGGCTTTCTCATGTCAATATAATTTCACATCAACATACATGAGTGCCTTAGTGCGAGCTCCAGAGAAAAAAGTCGTGGCGGAAGAAAATGAAAAATATATGATAATGTAAATCTAAACGCAAAACGCTAAGATTCTTTACCCGGCGCTGCAGTCTGGAACCGCAAGACCGCTACGGTCGCAGGTTCGAATCCTGCCTCGGGCATGGATGTTTGTGATGTCTTTAGGTTAGTTAGGTTTAACTAGTTCTAAGTTCTAGAGGACTAATGACCTCAGCAGTTGAGTCCCATAGTGCTCAGAGCCATTTGAACCATTCTTTACCTTTTACAGAAAATAGGGTATGTCTACTGGGATACACTACCTCAAAATTAATACATATAGATATGAAGCATTCCGTAACGCCTTAACGCAGTTTGTTAACATCACTCTATGGACGGTTGATTTTACATTTCATGATTTCAGTTTCTTCCAAGATGCCAGTATTCGGCCTATGGGGCACTCGTGGTAGATATCTGAATCTTCGCTAACATCCTGTAAGTTTTGGTTATTGAGCGCTAGGTGGAAGGAAACGACTGACAGGATTATTCACTGCATCATGCTCCTTATATCTGATATGGAAGCTTGACTCATTTTGTCTGAGAATCTGCAGTCACACTGAGGTCTCTTAATCTTATGAACACCTGTATTGTCATAAGGTTAACCTATCGTTCTTCATGATGTATAAAATGTTGACCATTTTACTTGGATATTAAATATGCAGCTATGACATTTAAGACTCTCAGCCACTTACCCACCTAATCTGAGACTGGTCGACGTGAAGATACTCTGCAACATCTCTTCTTCTTATCGTCCACTTCCTGCTTAAGGAGGAACTACCTTCTGATCCCTTTTTCGTACCCCCTGTTATATTTGTCAACCATCTCCCAATGATAATCTTTCACCTGGGTCACATATCTAATGGTATCTAGTTCTCTCTTTATCTCTCTATCCCTCAACGGAATTTCCTGCATTCTATAGAGGATTCCTCTAAAGGCAACATGTTTAAGGGACATGGGATGTCCAGAAGAACTTTGTGTCAAATTATGTTGTGGTGGTCATATGATAAATACTGAACCGAATTTTTCATTCATTCAGAGAGATGCTTAAATCCAAATAGGGTGGCTTATCTTCCTGTGATAATTCGACAGTAAATTTAATATAAGGATATTGGCTATTAACCGCCTTATACATTTCATCTACCTGATCACTATTACCATAAAAATCGTAATTATATCATTAGTATACCCCTTGTAGCCCATTGTCTTGTCCTTAGACGTGGATGTGCAATAAAGAATCTTTGTTCAAAACGTACCATGTGAGGCAGTGGCTGCGGGGGAGCCCTCAGCCAACCCCATATTTCATTCGTAAGCTTGTTCCCCTAATTATAAATAGGACTACCAATTATAGTTTCATAAGATCAGTAAAGTTTGCAGACATCTTGAAAAGTAGTGCCTCCAATTTTTTTATTCTGTATCAATATCGGTTGATATTTTATATGTCATGCATAGTACTCAGTCAATCTTCCCGCTTTCCTCACACAAGCTGCAACCCTCTGCTAGTAGAGGGTTCCTAATTGTAGCGTGTAGCATGACACCATGTAACACAACTATGTCAATGCGTGAAGATCCCTAAAAAACAGGAAGCACGAATTCCAAGAGTGTGCCCACATATGGAGCATCCTCACATGGACCATTCTCTTCTTCAGCATGACACTCCCAGACCACACACGAGGGCTGTGGCATCTGGAATAATCCGACGCCTTGGGATCACTATCATCAATCATCCTCCATACAGTCCCGACTTGGCCCCATCTGATTTTCATTTGTTTCAAAAGTAAAAATACAGAGAGTATTACACACCTTCGAGGGCACCAATTTGCTAGTGATGAATTGCTGCAAGCAGAGTGGGTTTGTGGCCCTGTCAACAAAGTATAACATTCTATAGTGATACAATCAATAAACTGGTCTCTCGTGAGAGAAATGTGTTCATCACCAGGGTGTCTATGTTGAGAAACATGAAGGATAAAGATGCATAATGTTAACAAAGTATGTTTTATTTAAAAAGCTTTAAGAATTTTCACATAAATTATTCTGAGACAATACTCTTCAGCACAACCTTTTAGTGATACACGAGATTACTCTAAGTCCAGAGATTGTTGCAGATTATTGCCTACGATCAAGAACTTCCTAAGTTCAGATGTTTCAGTAAATACTTTCTGTATCATAGGACTGTAGTACCGCTCCTTTAAATATGTTCAGTGCCTCCAGATGCTCAACAACTTCCTTCTGATTTTTAACTATATTCGATTCCAAAAGAAAAAAAATCCTCATTTAAGGATATCATTGAGGTACCTAGCCAGCTGACATCCCAGACTATCGGTGGTCTTAACAATAGGTCTTGAGAGGTGACGTCTCGTGATATACCCATTAATGTGGTTGCACTGATTGCACACTAATTGGATACATTTCATGCTCCATGTCTTTGCCAATAAGATCACATTTAACCAGTTATACATCGTTAGCCACAATAAACGGCTCTGGCTTCTGTTTATACTCAGCTTGAGACAGTACAACAGTGGTTATACCCCCGTCTGACCGAATACCGAGGGCCACGTTCTCACCTAACTTCTCGTTTATAATTTTAGCAAGATGTTGGTTATCGTTAGTACGATGATAAGAAAAGATATTGTAGACTAACGTATTGTAGACCAAATCAGGGTAAAGCAGATAGGTGAATGAGTGCCTTAAAATTCATACCTGCACATTTTATCCACAACAAAAATGGACAACAGTTTATACATAAAGACTGGCCGGTTCAGCCTATGGTAACATACGTGTTTATCAGATTAAGTGCCTACAGCATGATTGCAAATATGTAGACAAATGGGAAGAAGGTTGCATACCAAATATAAAGAGCACACTGTGGTGTATAATATTGCAAGCCCTTTCTCTGTACCTAGGATTTAACAACCATAGCTTACATGACATTAGGGAAGAAAACTCTCATATACAACCTAGAGGTCTGATGCTTAGCTTCTTGAAAGAAACTGAAACCATAAAATGCAAAACTATGTATCCAAAGAGTGCTCTTATGGAGCAATCTAAATTACGGCACTGAGCACTATGGGACTTAACTACTGAGGTCATCAGTCCCCTATAACTTAGAACTACTTAAACCTAACTAACCTAAGGACATCACACACATCCCTGCCCAATGCAAGATTCGAACCTACGAGCGTAGTGGTCGCGCGGTTCCAGACTCTAGCGCCTAGAACCACTCGGCCACCCTAGACGGCCGAAATTAAGGCAGTATGGCGTGTTTAATAACTGTATAAACTGTTTTCAGAGTATTGATTTCAAATAGAGAAACCAATACTCTCTATAAAACATAGGGGGTGTCAGTATGCGGTTTTTAGATTTATATCAACATATTTTTACTCTTGCTTCTGCCATCTGTCAATTCCCTGGAGCTCACACTAGTTCTCTCTTCCACAATGGGGTGTGATAATATTTAAATTTTTTTAAAGTTTCGTTCTTTATACAACCAAACTGTGTTTCGCTGCAGAGCCATGCTTAGGCAGGGATTGCTGGTTTGGTACCAGTTACCACTGGATATCGTCACCAGTCCACACTTTGGTCACATTCATATCATTCTGACAGCGAGAATTCTGAGAGGATGATGCTTAGGTGAAGCGTTGCTGACAATGGAACTCTTCTAGAAAATCCTCCAGCAGCGAATCAGAGAACTGCAAATGGTAATGTGCGGTCTGACCTAACTCGCTCTTGGCGGCTAGCCTTCGACAGGATCATCTGTCCATCTCTTGAGTAATATGCTCCTCAGTTTGTTAGTCGCCTCCCAAGCGCCACTTGCATCCGTTAGATGTTGATTTCAGAAATAAAAATCAGACAGTAGTTTTGAATCACAATCCACTTGTCATTTTTGAAAAATTCCCTCGGTTTACATGCACTCCCCGACGCCCACATCCTAAAATTGCCTTGATCTCACCAATTCCTGTACGCAGATGTCATCTGCAGGATTCGAATACATCGTTGTGGGTGACAGTCCCGCCCGAGCCACCGCATCCGTCGCTATGCCTTCATTCAGCGAGAGTTCCAGTGAGCACCGCGGGTCGGTGCCACATTTTCGAGGGTCTCAGTCGTCGTCCTGCTGTCGACGTGCCGTTATTGATGTCGATGCCGTCGTTGGCGCACCTTTCCCTGCCGAGAAATCAAAGTAAGTCCCGCTAGCCATGCTTACTTATACTCAGTTGCTGCTTCTCTGTGAGTTGCCGTCGTTGTAAATCGTTGTAGTTACGACCTAATTTTCATTCGAATGTTGTGACATCATTCTTGTCAAAGTTACGTGGTTTTCAAGTAACTGTTTTTCCTTCTGGAGGGATTCGAGTGCAAGAAGCCGCTGCTGGGAATGCCAACACGGACCCTTTCCATACGCCAGCTGAACATATCAATATACTTACCTGGCAGAAGTTAGTGTTACAGAAATAATGTGAAGAACTGGCGCAAAGGGATGAAACTGAGCACAATGCCTGTCGGACAGCTGCAAGTTTTTCAGGAACCCCTACAGCTAGTTCTGCAGCATCTGTAGGAACCATTGCAAGCAGCTTCCCTGCAGTCTCTTTTACGCCTACATTTTCGGAAAAGCAGAATGGAAGTGTTACTGCTTTCTTAAAGAATGTTCACGATCTGTGGCATCTTTGGACTTGGCCGAATGAAATTTTGCTAAACATAGTGAGGTTAAAATTGTCATATGACAGACATAAGTACATGGAATATGTTGATGCATTATAAGATGAAATAAAATTTCAAACAATTCATTTCAATTCAGTTCATTACTACGAATTTTAGATCTGTTTTCTGGAAACTCTACACAGGTCGTACATATTCGTTAATAATGGTGACACACATTGTTTCATATTATGTATGTAGTAGTAAATAATGTAACCAGCAACCATTGGTAATATTAACGTAGAATTGAAACAGAACAGTTGAAAAATAAGAATTTTTTTTAAAAAAATGAAATTAATGGGAATTAACACAAGATCCAAGCGAATGACTTCTGTCTTAAGAACGTCAGATTTGCCAACTAACTACAGCTACACCTACTTCTGAATCTATCGTTGCTACACTATTCTACATCACCCGCATTGGTATGTGCATGACTCAACAATCCTCATGTCAATGCATAGCCGTGTGGGTGGTCCCTTAATTACATTTGTATGTGCCTATTATTATCTATAATTGAGAAAATGCTTTTTGTCAACTGTTGACATTATTTTGATACTCAGAACGTCCACTTGATCTTGTAGACTGAAAGTTAAGCAGTTGCCTTTTCTATATCTGATGCGCTATCATACTGACTTTAGACCTAAAAATTTTGGTCGCATGCAATTGTTTGCAGATTGCAGTCTAATTTTCTGCAATCTCTCTTTACCTGAAATAGGGGACATCTGAGAACGACATGATCACCATAATCTTCCTTTCTACATTCACAGATTCGTGTGTTTCTACATCCCACACAGTGCAGACGTTTGGGATACAGACCGTGCCCTCAACCTCGACCTCGTGCCCCATACCTCCTCGTGCAATTTGAATATGTTCATGATGCTTGACAATATGCGTTAAACACTCCTTGTAGTGCTCCTAGTGTCCGAATCAGACTGCTATTCATCAAACACTCAGGCTCATAAATGTCTTTTATCAGTAATGTGCATTCCTGCGATCTCACACACATGATCATATTGCTCACACCCTAACCAAAACAGCGCTGCCCTGTAACGTATCACGACACCCATCAGACGTATCCGATTATCGCCAATAAACCCTCTACAGGTGTAGTGCGAAAGACACAGCGAGCTGCAGAAGTATGCTGTACTGAATTCGTCGCAGTATTGTTTTGTTGCTCTCTAGTCTAAGATGATTTGTCAAGATGCTGGCAGTGAAGTCCATAATAGTGCCGAAGTTAGCTTCGTGATATGACCACACCACATGACATGATAATTTATAGTCAGCACTCCAAGCATAGGCAATAATATGCATAATTTTAGCCGCAATCTGAGTAACAGATTTTTAGTGATCTAAACAGTTTCTTTCCTCGACTAGAAGAAAGCGTAAATATCTACTAGCAGTGATGCATTTTGCAGGTATTCCGTCAAGCCTCAGGGAAGGATTCCTGTTAGGAGAAAGCCTTCGTTTCAGAAATATGTATGTGATTTTATGAACAGCTATAGTCAGTTGTTGCTCTTGCACTGACGTTGCATCTGAGCAAGCACATCGCTAGCCTTTGCTTTAAGTCTTGCCCTGGAGTCTGCAGACACACCTACTAGGATGTCACCTGCGTATGCGACAACACCTTCAATAGCATCTGCCCCAGATGTAACGGAGTTCAATACTAAGATCCCAAACCAGTAGACCACTTACGGAACTTTCAGGACAGCCCTTGGTAATCTTTTTAATTACCTTTCTGTGAAGCCCAGGCCTACGACCTGGCAGAGCACTATTCTGACAAATGAGAAGTCAGCTACTACAGAGACCATTTATCCACTTTAAGGCACAAGCTAAATGAAGATTTTGCTGATCAAATACGAGCTGTCTTGGGTGGCACATATGTGTTAGGGTGGGATGCCACATGTAATGACATGTTAATTGAGGTAGCTAGAGCAAGAACAATTGGTGTTTTCATATGTGGAATAAATCTGCAGATATGTAGTGAAGTGAAGGTGGCCTCACCTACTTCACGACATGAAGCAGTAAGATTGACTCTTTTTTGCAAGGTGGCTGCGAAGCTCGTCTCTTCTCTGTCGCAAAGCAATAAGCTGCGCCACATTTTTGTAAATGACACGAATTCCAACCACTGATATACAAGTACTGCCTGCCAAAAACATCAGAGACAGAATCTACAATAGCGGAATTCTCCACGTGATCACAGACAAAATGTGAGTACACGCAGGGGAAATGGTCAGGAATCAGGCCCCACCACCCATCGTCCACGTAACGTGGGTAATGTATCCAGCCCAAGACTAAAGTGTAAATGAGGTGGGTAGCATAATTTTAGAGGCCAATATCAGAGGAAGAGATGTCGAAGTGTCAGTAGATACAGGGACACAAATTAGAGCATTATTTGTTTCTCTTAATGATAAGAGTGCAGTTAAATCGTTGCACTGTTACATTAGTGGATTAAGAGAAGAAGTAACACTGCCACAGGAATATGTTTTGTAAACCTGCAGATGCATGGTAAGAACTATGGTTTTGTTAGGAATGTTGGGAGAAGACGCAGAAGGGATTTCAGTGTCATTCAGTGTCATTTCAGTGTTGGTAGATTATGGGACGCATATTGTTCGAATCAGCGAGGCAAGTATTTCAGTGGAACTCGCGACCCTCAATCGCTAGGAATTTGTGGAATGAGGCCTCTTCCACAACCTGCAACAGAACCACATACATGGGCATTTGAAATTTAAACAACTGGTAACAATCAGCGGTGGCACAGGACAGACTACCAAATGCTGCCTAGAGTGGACTTTCTCGTTGATACACTCTGTCTAAACAATGTTCTCTACAGGTCATTGATTCATGTGAGAAGTGTAAATAAAATAGAGATACTGGTAAAAAAGTTTTGTGCTCCAGTACTTACTGATGACTTTCGGTAAGGAGATATAGAGATGACACACGGAACAATATTTACTGGTGCTCAGGAAGTTGTAGAGGAAGAATTTCAGAGTGAAAATAAGAAAGTGTTAGAGCAGGAAGCAACTGACAGAAGAAGAGTTTGCACAGTAACGACCTTACTTAAAAATCAGGCTTATGAAAAGTTAGCACATTTGCCAGTGTCAGTGAAATCTTTTGTACTCGGTATTAAAGGAACATGCTTGGTTATTCGAGAAACCGCAGTATATGCCAGTCACTGACGTTGTTCGAATGGTTCAAATGGCTCTGAGCACAATGGGACTTAACATCTATGGTCATCAGTCCCCTAGAACTGAGAACTACTTAAACCTAACTAACCTAAGGACAACACACAACACCCAGTCATCATGAGGCAGAGAAACACTGACATTGTACAACACGAAATTCAAACCGAAGACATTAGGTCAATTGCTTAGAAACTAGACTGGCTCGGAACTGGACGGATTCCTATTTTATCTACAATCTGTTGTTCAGGATATTGCACAACAACAGTTGGCTGCAGGGATAGATCAATCCTCTGTGAACCCCTGCTTGGTCCCTACCACTGTGGTACCCAAAAACCCTATCGCATATGCATTAACGTACAAGAAGAAAACAAGGTAACTACCATTGATACTTACCCTCTATCACACATCGAAGAAACATTGGACAGACTGGGAAACTATAGGTGTTTTACTACCTTTTACACATATTCTAATTACCACCAAATTCCGATTGCACCAGAATACCTAAAAAAACGCATTTGTGGTTCCATGAAGGTTGTATGAGTTTTTACACATGCCTTTCAGCCTTATAAATGCGCCTGTCACTTTCCAAAGGTTCGCTGACTTGTTATTAAGATGATTAAAGCCTACAACGTCTTTTGTGTATTTTGCTGGTATCATATTTTCAAGGAGTACTGAGGAACGTTTGGTGAGATGGAGGTACGTTGTATCAAGGTTACAGTACACACATTTGAATTTAAAGCTTTTGTTCTGCACAGTCAAAGGTTAACTTGGGACATATTATCAGTTCAGATGAGGTTAAGACAGATCCACTGCTAACCAAAGCAGTTAAGACTCTTCCAGGCTCACTGTCATTAAAGAGATGCAACCTTTCTTGGCCTCACTAGTTATTACCATCTTTGGTAAAGGATTATGCTATGACAGCCGACGAAGTTGTTAAAGTAAGGTATAGTGCTTAAGTGGACAGAGGGATTTGAAATGGCTATGAGGAAACTTAAATATGATTTGAGAGGTTCACAGTAGTAATATACTGATTATGAAAAGCCTTTTATCCTTTTAACAGACACCTCAAATATGCTATCAGTGCTGTTCTTTGTCAAGAATAGTTGCTAGCACTTAAATTCGGAGTCAATTATTTCAGATGTTATTTCCATAGAAGAAAATTCTCTGTGGTCTCTGATTATACTGCTATTTTGTAGACGCTCAGTTTAAAGGACCCCAACAGTCATTTGACTCGTTGGGCATTAAAAGTATTGAAATAGGATTATGACGTATGCCACAAACCAGGCTGCTCACACCCGAATGCTGATGCACTGAGCCATAAGGTCAAAATGATTCAGACTGACAATGTTTTAATAGAAGAACTGAGAGACGTACAGTGTCACTGGTACAATTATCTTCCACATTTTGTCACAGTTCATTATATCCTATGCCACATAAATCCCCCTGAGCAACAGAGTCATCATTGCAGAAAGAGTTGCAAGCATGTATAATAGCTCAGTATCATGACAGTTTGCAGGTGTGTCTTAATGGACAAAAAGCCATGAATGCCAGAAAAGACACACGGTATTGATGGGAAGATAGACAGACTGATGTTCAGAAGGACATAATAAACTACTTGCCTTGTGGCCCTACCATGAACTTAAATTGCCTTGCAAACACGTCTAGGCGCTACAGACATTACAACACCATTTCAGAATGTTGTCTTAGACTTTGTCAGACCGTTGTCACAGACCACATAAAATAATAAATATATCCTACCTATCACTGATCTTTTCCTAAATATGTAATTATAGTACAAGTTGCAAATATGACTACAGAAACAGCAACAAGTGCCTTTGTCAATAGTTAAGTTCTATCATTCAGAAGTTCTGATCATATTTTGACTGAACAGAGGATTAATTTTATGTACATCCTGTTTTTACAAGTGTACAAATTACTACGAACCAAACAACTGAGAAACACTCCTTTCCATCCAACAGGTAATACCCACCTCCAATGTGTACATCAAACAACAGTTAGGATTTTGTCTTACTACATAAACCACTCAGTGACTGGGACAGGTAGGTCGCCTATGTAACTTCTGCGTAAAATAGTCATATACACCAAGCGGTTCTATGCGCTACAGTCTGGAACTGTGCGACCGCTACGGTCGCAGGTTCGAATCCTGCCTCACACATGGATGTGTGTGATGTCCTTAGATTAGTTAGATTTAAGTAGTTCTAAGTTCTAGGGGACTGATGACCTCAGAAGTTAAGTCCCATAGTGCTCAGAGCCATTTTCTTCGAATGTTTTCTTTACAGCAATAAATATTTTTCTTTTGCCGAGCTTCGTACGAAAAAAAACATACACCAAATTTTCACTTATTATCATATTTCCACTTTACTATCAAAATTTTATTTAGAATTCATAGTTCTCTTGTCCACAACAGGCAAGTAAACTTCTTGAATGAGATTTTCACTCTGCAGTGGAGTGTGCGCTGATATGAAACTTTCTGGCAGATTAAAACTGTGTGCCCGACAGAGACTCGAACTCGGGACCTTTGCCTTTCACGGGCAAGTGCTCTACCAACAAATGTCCCGAGTTCGAGTCTCAGTCGAGCACACAGTTTTAATCTGCCAGGAAGTTTCATATCAGCGCACACTCCGCTGCAGAGTGAAAACCTCATTCTGGAAACATCCCCCAGGCTGTGGCTAAGCCAAGTCTCCGCTATATCCTTTCTTTCAGGAGTGCTAGATCTGCAAGGTTCGCGGGAGAGCTTCTGTAAAGTTTGGAAGGTAGGAGACGAGATACTGACAGAAGTAAAGCAGTGGGTACCGGGCGTGAGTCGTGCTTCGGTATCTCAGTTGGTAGAGCACTTGCCCGCGAAAGGCAAAGGTCCCGAGTTCGAGTCTCGGTCGGGCACACAGTTTTAATCTGCCAGGAAGTTTCACGTAAACGTCTTAATTAAATACATGAACAGACAACAGATAAGTGCATTCATTTATATAACAGTTAGGAACCAATCTCCCCCCATGAACCATGGACCTTGCCATTGATGAGGAGGCTTGCGTGCCTCAGCGATACGGATGGCCGTACCGTAGGTGCAACCACAACGGAGGGGTATCTGTTGAGAGGCCAGACAAACGTGTGGTTCCTGAAGATGGGCAGCAGCCTTTTCAGTAACTGCAGGGGCAGCAGTCTGGATGATTGACTGATCTGACCCTGTAACAATAACCAAAACGGCCATGCTGTGCTGGTACTGCGAACGGCTGAAAGCAAGGGGAAACTACAGCCGTTATTCTTCCCGAGGGCATGCAGCTTTACTGTATGGTTAAATGATGATGCCGTCCTGTTGGGTAAAATATTCCAGAGGTAAAATAGTCCCCAATTTCGATCTCTGGGCGGGGACTAATCATGAGGACGTCGTTATCAGGAGAAAGAAAACTGGCGTTCTACGGATCAGAGCGTGGAATGTCGGATCCCTTAATCGAGCAGGTAGGTTAGAAAATTTAAAAAGGGAAATGGATAGGTTGAAGTTAGATATAGTGGGAATTAGTGAAGTTCGGTGGCAGGAGGAACAAGACTTTAGGTCAGGTGAATACAGGGTTATAAATACAAAATCAAATAGGGGTAATCCAGGAGTAGGTTTAATAATGAATAAAAAAATAGGAGTGTGGGTAAGCTACAACAAACAGCACAGTGAACGCATTATTGTGGCCAAGATAGACACGAAGCCCACACCTACTACAATAGTACAAGTTTATAAGCCAACTAGCTCTGCAGATGATGAAGAAATTGAAGAAATGTATGATGAGATAAAAGAAATTATTCAGGTAGTGAAGGGGGACGAAAATTTAATAGTGATGGGTGACTGGAATAAGAGAGTAGGAAAAGGGAGAGAAGGAAACGTAGTAGGTGAGTGTGGGTTGGGGGTAAGAAATGAAAGAGGAAGCCATCTGGTAGAATTTTGCACAGACCACAACTTCATCATAGCTAACACTTGGTTCAAGAATCATAAAAGAGGGTTGTATACATGGAGAATCCCGGAGATACTAAAAGGTATCAGATTGATTATATAATGGTAAGACAGAGATTTAGGAACCAGGTTTTAAAATGTAAGACATTTCCAGGGGAAGATGTGGATTCTGGCCACAATCTATTGGTTAAGAACTGTAGATTAAAACAGAAGAAACTTCAAAAAGGTGGGAATTTAAGGAGATGGGACCTGGAGAAACTGACTAAACCAGAGGTTGTACAGAGTTTCAGGGAGAGCATAAGGGAACAATTGACAGGAATGGGGGAAAGAAGTACAGTAGTAGAAGAATGGGTAGCTTTAGGGATGAAATAGTGAAGGCAGCAGAGGATCAAGTAGGTAAAAAGACGAGGGCTAGTAAAACTCCCTGGGTAACAGAAGAAATTTTGAATTCAATTGATGAAAGGAGAAAATATAAAAATGCAGTAAATGAAGCAGGCAAAAAGGAATACAAACGTCTCAAAAATGAGTGACAGGAAGTGGAAAATGGCTAAGCAGGGATGGCTAGAGGACAAATGTAAGGATGTAGAGGCTTATCTCACTAGGGGTAAGATAGATACTACGTACAGGAAAATTAAAGAGACCTTTGGAGAAAGGAGAACCACTTGCATGAATATCAAGAACTTTGATGGAAACCAAGGTCTAACCAAAGAAGGGAAAGCAGAAAGGTGGAAGGAGTATATAGAGGGTCTATGCAAGGGCGATGTACTTGAGGACAATATTATGGAAATGGAAGAGAATGTAGATGAAGATGAAATGGGAGATACGATACGGTGTCAAGAGTTTGACAGAGCACTGAAAGACCTAAGTTGAAACAAGGCCTCGGGAGTAGACAACATTCCATTAGAACAACTGACGGTCTTGGGAGAGCCAGTCCTGACAAAACTCTACCATCTGGTGAGCAAGATGTATGAGACAGGCGAAATACCCTCAGACTTCAAGAAGAATATAATAACTCCAATCCCATAGAAAGCAGGTGTCGACAGATGTGAAAATTACAGAACTATCAGTTTAATAAGTCACACCTGCAAAATACTAACACGAATTCTTTACAGACGAATGGAAAAACTGGTAGAAGCCGAGCTCAGGGAAGATCGGTTTGGATTCCATAGAAATATTGGAACACATGAGGCAATACTGACCTTACGACTTATCTTAGAAGAAAGATTAAGGAAAGGAAAACCTACGTTTCTAGCATTTGTAGACTTAGAGAAAGCTTTTGACAATGTTGACTGGAATACTCTTTTAAATTCTAAAGGTGGCAAGGGTAAAATACAGGGAGCGAAAGCCTATTTACAATTTGTACAGAAACATGATGGCAGTTATAAGAGTGGAGGGACATGAAAGGGAAGCAGTGGTTGGGAAGGGAGTGAGACAGGGTTGTAACCTCTCCCCAATGTTATTCAATCTGGATATTGAGCAAGCAGTAAAGGAAATAAAAGAAAAATTCGGAGTAGGTATTAAAATCCATGGAGAAGAAATAAAAACGTTGAGGTTCGCCGCTGACATTGTAATTCTGTCAGAGACAGCAAAGGACTTGGAAGAGCAGTTGAACGGAATAGACAGTGTCTTGAAAGGAGGATATAAGATGAACATCAACAAAAGTAAAACGAGGATAATGAAATGTAGCCGAATTTAGTCGGGCGATGCTGAGGGAATTAGATTAGGAAATGAGACACTTAAAGTAGTAAAGGAGTTTTGCTATTTGGGGAGCAAAATAACTGATGATGGTCGAAGTAGAGAAGATATAAAATGTAGACTGGCAATGGCAAGGAAATCGTTTCTCAAGAAGAGAAATTTGTTAACATCGAGTACAGATTTAAGTGTCAGGAAGCCGTTTTTGAAAGTATTCGAATGGAGTGCAGCCATATGGAAGTGAAACATGGACGATAAATGTGGTGCTACAGAAGAATGCTGAAAATGAGATGGGTAGATCACATAACTAATGAGGAGGTATTGAATAGAATTGGGGAGAAGAGGAGTTTGTGGCACAACTTGACGAGAAGAAGGGACAGGTTGGTAGGACATGTTCTGAGGCATCAAGGGATCACAAATTTAGTATTGGAGGGTAGCGTGGAGGGTAAAAATCGTATAGAGAGACCAAGAGATGAATACACTAAGCAGATTCAGAAGGATGTAGGTTGCAGTAGGTACTGGGAGATGAAGAAACTTGCACATGATAGGGTAGCATGGAGAGCTGCATCAAACCAGTCTCAGGACTGAAGACCACAACAACAATAGTAACCAAATTTGCAACAACCAGAGGACCTCTATATCAAGTGTTTGGAGTTAACACTAAAGACTAATTCATGCAATGAGTAACCTACAGATATCATGTACTTGACAAACTCGCCTAAAATATGCGAACCACAGCTATTTGAAATTACCCAAGACTCTCGTAGTATACAGTACTGGGAAGTTATGTTGTATAAAACATTATTATCTGGAAGTTGTGTTAACCACTTGTAGACAAAGAATAACTTGCTCTGCAACATTTTACTGGTAGTCAGGCCAATGCATGCATATAGTGTGGCATACGTTGCTGTTTGGCAGCATCTTTGCACATCACATAATCTATATTCTTTGTATGTAATGTATAACACTACAAGAATAAGTTCTCGTCTTCGTAATAAGCGGTGAAATGTATCATAACTCACGTGGATTGATCTGGTGAAACAAGCGATTTATGGTTACGAATTTGGCCATATGTCATTATAGGAAATGTATTACTCCTTTAAAAACTACACTTTCCTCGATTTTCCACCTAATTTACAATAGACTTCAAATGTGAAGTCCTTAACGTAATAGGTAAGTCCATTGTCAGAAGATACTGTTACATGTCGAGACCCTAAATCCAGCATGTTAAAAATATAGGGAATCTATGGTTGGTACTAGTATGTGGTAGATTATCTCCCTTTAAGCTTCAACACAGTATTTCATTTGAAATACTCTTGATCAGTCAATGTGCATCATTCTTATGCAATAATGATTTTATTTCTTTCTTCTATGGGTAACTCCAGGGAAAACTTATTTATTACGCGCACTGCAGTGATATATGTTATCTCTCCATCCACTTTTGGTATCGTGAACTACACTGCATGAACTCTGGCCAAGTAATATAGTAGTATTTCTTAATTGTAGTTGCGCTTCTACTGCATCTACCACTATTCAGATGTCTAGTCAAAGTTAAAACAAGTTGTTCCCACAAGACCTGGTGGTATCTGCCTGTATTACAAATGGTTAACGTCCAAGTGGACATAATTTTGATACAACCCCGCAGATATGAATAAATTTATGCATGGATCCATGCTTGTACCATTTTGCCGTTAGTCCAATAGTGCTGGCACATCATACTGAAGATTATGCTAGCCTCTTTTAACCTGGTTATCTGTTAAAAAATCCATGTAGAGCCATTGGTTCTCATTCTCAGTAAACAAGGAGGAATAGGGACAACTTTTCAATGACATGGTTTCTTACACTACTGCTAATGCGTGACGAACAGTCATCCTCTACTTCTGGAGAAATTCTGTAGTCACACATCATTGCAGTTAGCTTCTTAACCTTCCCTGTTATTCCTGTCCCTGCTACCATGTCCCTGAATCTGTTCTGTTATCCTTCTTCCATTAAGAAAGGACATGTCTGAAAAAATCTTGCCCATGTCACTCTCTTAGTACCATAGCATTCATAGTTCCGTTTCACTATTCCAGCCAATAGTACAGAGTTTTCACTGCTACCTTGGTACAGTGTCCGCTTTAGCTATTCCCCAGAGATTTACTGCCTGGTATGTGCCGTCTCAATTGGTTAGTTAAGCAAGGAGCCAGTGTTATTTTCTAGAGGAATGATTTGGCACAGTAAGTGTTTGAGCAGTGACAGGAATACCGCTAAGCACTTCGTCTTGGCCCCCACTAATTCTATATATGATTTATTGACATCATCTTGGCAATTGGAATATGTATGCTCTGTTAATTATGGACTTACCACTCCCAAAGAGAACTATCTGGAACCTTGATCATTCTTTTAAGATATTCATATGGCATGTTTCAATTGCAACACCCACAAAGGTAATTCCATCTAGTTTAGAACTGCATCCTGTGTGCATCATAATCTGAAAGATAATAGCACTGCTCTCTCTTACAACCACTTACATTTAACGTAAAGATGTAAGCCCATTAAACAACGATATAGTGTGAGAAATGTGACATGCCTTGCTCGATGTACAGCCCTCCTGTTTATTCCATATTATTAACTGCTCAACAATTTGTATTTGACAGGAACCAATGGGACTCGCTAGACAGGCAGTTAGTGTCTTTTAACATCTACCCCACGCAGATGAGACAGGAGGATGTTGTTGGGCCTTCTGGTTCCTCCAGGGGCATAACATGGAGCGATTAGCGATCAAAGAGACCCTTGTCTAGTCATGTCCCTTATTTCTGATTCGTCTTTGTACTATGGTCCATTCTACCATCTGTCATCTTGATGTCACACAAAAACATGCGTAACCTACTTGCACACTGAGAACTACAGTACCTCAACTAGGGTTGTAGTGGCTCCAATCACTCACACCCAACTCAAACATCTATGAAACACAACGTTCGCTCTTAGACAATTAGCAGTGTGTTCCCTGAGTGCATAACTATCTTCAATTGCTACACTACTGTGTTATTTTGACTCAGTGTTTCACCTACCATTACACTGCTTTGAATACTATGTATACACAGGCAATAATGTTTCATATTGTTTGCAGTTTGAACACTGATCTATATTTTTATAATAATGGAACCTCCATTTGATGCTTATGAACACTTGTCCTACATTACTGGACGCCATTGTGCGAGAAGGGATCTCAGACATTATCTACTTCCTCCACCGAATAAAATGAGGCATTCAGCAGAACAGAACCACATTTCCCAAGCAGTTCCTAGCCGATGCACCTAGCATCACACCAATTTCAGCCTTGCTCACTGCTTCAAGAAGAAATATGAATAATGAAGTCTTTTACCAATGTGGCCACCACCAATGTTATAAATTACGCTCATACTCTAATTAAATACACACTAACCCACAATTTTGTGCATTTGTCCCTCCAGTAAAGTGTTTTACCTGCCAGTTAGGCTCTGCTATTTTGATGACGTAAATGCAAACTCATCTGATGATCACAATTCCGTTTATGGAAAGATTTTGAATGCTTCATGCAAACTGTTCAACTGCTCTGTGCTTCGCCATGTGTCACTAACCAAAATATCTGTGTATCTGGATACATTACTGATACAGGTTAATTTTGTGATCCTTTCATTTCCACTGATACGTACCACATTTTGCATTCACACATAGTACACTCTAAATAGCTATACCGTTGGACCCACCCCAGTGCCTTACACACCTAAAAAGTTAATGTACTATTTGCCAGCACTGCATCACTGAGAAAAACTTTAAATGCTTACCCTCTTTAAACTCACTTATCTCGCGTATCTATAGGCGTTTCTGCTCATTTCACCTTCCTTTACCACCTTTAGCTTTGACATACTTTTATAGCAGCAGAATAATCTTCTATGGCTTCATGACACAAATCGTGTATGCCAGGGGCACACTCACTTCGATTCCTACCACTCGTAGGTTCATTACACCTTGATAGGCTGACGAGATGACGAAAAACGTCCGATTCATCTACTAACAAGCTCCTGCCCTTCCTTTTGCTTCTCTTTATGATTAAATGTAAGTTTCAGTAATTGTAGTGCATGATGTCACCTCTTTTCCTGTTAATGTATTTCTGTTTTCCAATTCATATTGTCATGTTCTGCCATCTGTATTTACCACCTAATTTAATTAGGACTGGTATGGACCAGTTAGCTCCCTCAACAGTCACAAGACTACAGTCCTTTTCAAAAATTGACTATTGTGAACACCTGTTTTCAGTTCATTACATAGGCTATCCTGTGTGGCGCACAACATGCCAGTTTGCTTGAAACATCATGAGCCTAGACAGTTGATTGTGATTCCCTTCCTAGTTCACCTCCTATACTTATTGCACCATCCGTTATATTTTAATTCATTATAATTATAAATGTAACGAATAGTCTCAACTTTAATTTCGTTACAGACAATTGAAGCTGGTTTGGCCATTTCCCTAATAGCTAAGCCCTCTATTCTTTCCCATAGCTCACCAAGGAAGTTATCACTACTGGGTAGGTCTACTGCCTCCTATTGTGATATTCTTGTCCTAAATCTAACATCTCCATATTCATGCCAGTTTACATAATGGACACTTCCAGAATATGGTTTCATTCTCTCTAGATTTTCAGGAAAGTGGGGATAGAAACTCACATTTGGTTTCCTAACAAAGTATAGAATTAGCACAACTACAGTAAATCACACACTTTGGCCAAATGTTGACCTAATTCTGAAATATACCAGGCTATAACGTCTTGTGTTCTTTCTAACACCATGCCAAAAACAACTGGCTGTGTATTCAGTCCTCTCAACATTCAGCCCCACTTAACATAAACCATCACTATTTTTTCGAAAGAATAATAAACGACCAACTTATGCAAAGTTTCAAGATAACTAGCACCTGTGCCAGGCTATAAATACTGCTGATCAATCATTTTGACTGCAAATCCATTGAACCTTTGTACTCTGTTGCAATTGCCTCTACATGAGTGCTAACTCTTGCAGTATGTAAGCAGAAACAACCAGACAATATGTACTACCATCTCTGTATTTTCACTCCGATTTAATGCTCCTTCACTGAATTACACACACTGTTCATTCTGTGAACAACCAGTCACAGTACCACTCCACAATGCTATGCGAGTTTGGTTTTAATGGAAGTGCAGCTGTGCTGAAAACAAATTTGGTATCCCTGCTCGGACTAATGCTTATCGCTGTGATAAAGCTCCTGCGAGCTTCATTCTTTGTTATGCTGTATCACGAAATCCTAGTATGCTGGCATGTGCAGCTCAATCACACTGAAGCCAACATTTTGGCTACCAACTGACAAATTCATAATACAGCCACTGTGCTAATACTGCAATATAAAGAACTTAAAAACGCGACCCTGCGTGACTTAATACATACGGAACTGTGCAAACTGACTGCTACTTTGGAAGTAACCAAAGCCTTACAGATCTTGTTGTGTAACACCCACAAAACAGTTGCATGTTAATACCCTGCACACTACCATTCAGCCAAGACTGCAACAGAGACTCAGCCCTAACTTAGTGCCCACTGAAACCTTCCAGCAAACCATAACTAGTACTTCATTTCCTGCATCAGTACACATGCAAATGATGTACTCCATGTAAGTGTCACCCTTGCCGTATTATTGCACTGCTGCTATTGTACAACTGTCATCGTCTATAGATGTGTTAAATATACAGATATCCTTGTCTGTAACTTACACCAGTTGCCGATTTGAGTGTTATCACCTCTTTCCCTGTCACCTGTGTACCTAATTATGAATGCCATGTTTGACAAACTGACATTCTGATTGTTT
The DNA here is from genome assembly GCF_023864345.2 of Schistocerca serialis cubense. Lineage (NCBI taxonomy): Eukaryota > Metazoa > Arthropoda > Insecta > Orthoptera > Acrididae > Schistocerca > Schistocerca serialis. The sequence goes on along the minus strand of NC_064648.1, from coordinate 32,467,972 downwards.
GCAAGGGGTGTCCCATCACACTGTCATGTACTTAGAGATTCATCTGTGCTTTAACAATATTACAAGCATCCTACCTTATTACTCTGCACTAGTGTCATTAAATGTGAAACTGAATTGATTTTAGAGGAAACTAAAGAATTCCCTTGCTCTCACACTGTTGAGGTAATGTACAAATTTTTGTTTAGGCCCATTGGGAACAGATTACCATATTTGATAGCACAGTCAACTATAGTAGCAGTTCTCTGCTGTGACCATGCATTAACACTTCAGACTTATTGAGTTTCTCTGATGGTAGACTTTTATTCAACATTCTTATTACATATGTATCACACCCACCATTAGGTTATCTGATCATTTAACTTACACATGCTACAGCTTTGAACTTTTCTGCTAATTTGCCTGAAACACCTTTCGTGGTGGCACCCAACCAACAGCCTGCCCACACACACACACACACACACACACACACACACACACACACACACACACACACACACACACACACACACACTTTCTACAAACCACTCATGAATACTAGCTTTGGAAAATTGCAAGTTACCATTGACCACGGCACTGCACACATCACAGAGGAGTAAGCTGGAATACCTATACAGAGTGGTTGACCCAGTGTCATCTCTCTTCCAGTCACTGTACTTGTCCTCAGAATGGTTGTATGGATCATATGTAATCAAAGATATTGTGAACCATTCAGATCACGTGGTGCACGAGCAGCAGCCGTTGGGTAATTTAATATTTAAGTGGATTTTGGATCCTGGCAAAATTCAGTCATGACTCATTTACAACTAAACATTAGGAGATGAGATGCTGATATGTATTAGTTTGTTTCTATTGTGTAATTTTGTCATTTTGCAACATGTGAGAGCATTACATTCCACTTAGCTAAGGACCGAACCAATGACATTACTTAAGAATCAATATCAATTAAGTACATGAAATAACATTTAATAAAACAACGATAATGTTACAGTTTCTTAAGGATATTAGTTTATTATGAGTATATTATCAGTTTTAATGTATCCTTCAATAACTTTGCAATTTTAACTTTTGTACTACAAACTGCAGATTATAGGAAAAATAATGAATCTTCTAAATATTATTGAGCTAAACCTCCTTTTGTATTGAATCCACATCCTAAAATTGACTTATCCTTGACCATTCTAGTACAATAGTTTATTCTGTGATGATAAGCTTAGGTTATGATTTTATTAGGTGCTGTTACACTCTTAATTTATGGGTATCTATTGTGTTTATGTAGACTCAGTTCTTTGCCTAGTTTTCCACACAACCACTGAAGATGTTCATTTTCTGCTTACATCTCGTGTACCAGACAAATGCTACATGAACCATCTTTAGCTCACACAAATAGATATTCAGTCCATATTGTGTACCTTTTGAAACACGTTACTACAAATTTTACTGTTTTTCTTAGACATTAATGATATGTATACTCGCCACACTTAGTAGCGTATTTTCAGATTCATCAGAATATAAGCCTATTGTCCAGAAACATGGCTTTTCTTTCCTTTCATTGGAAAATAATATTTAATACAATGGTATGTGGATGTTGCCTATTATGAGTAATCTATACAGCAGTTGTGGATGTCCCATCATGAGAAAGATGGAATAAAATGTAATCACATCACTACAAATTGTCACAGCTGAAGTGTAGCAAAACGGAACAGTGCCAATCACTTACTTATAACTATCTCCAGTTGTTACACGTGTAGTTGACATACTAACCCACTTTCACCAATAACAAACAGGTCGGAAATCAAAAATAAAAACAATCGTTCTGAAACTAAAAATAAAGCATGAATACAGATTTCCAAAGACGTCATGTTTATTTACACAAATTAAGGAAACTATCCACATTGAAAACAACTTTGAATGAAATGCAAGAAATATTTAGTACTCATGTTCTGAGCTCTCCCAAGTGTTGTTCTTGTGTATACGAATAACTGGAATCAAATTGTAAGACCTAATGTTTGTTTACCTATTTCATTTTGTGTATAACTTACATGGTATTGAATGCTGAAAAAATAATTAAGAGCTTTGGTGCATAACACCTATCTACATTATCTCTATCACGTACAGAGCTTAGTAAAACAAAAAAATTCGCAAAAAATATAGCTATTGTGCACTGGTGTACATGGCAACCACGAACAATGAATTTATTAGATTACACATTTTAACATCTGACCCATTTATGTAGAGATGCACTGGTGAGCAAAACTGTCATGAATACTGCCTGCAAGGAGTATGAATGCCCCATGTTGTATGCACATGATGCAATAAGCAGATTACAAGTATATAAGCAGACCAGAAATTAACATTGAATTGTTCTACCAATTAGATGGGTCACAGACATATAAATCCAATGACATAAGTGACTTTAGCAAAGGGCTGGTTACAGTGGGATTGTAGTTGGGAACAAGCACCTCAAAAGTGGTGAAGCTGGTAGGCTAGATCTATGCTACTTTTGTGAACATCTGTGGAAAGTGGCTTAAAGGTGATAAACTGATAAACTTATGAAAACATGTAATACACCTATCCATTACAAATCATGCAGGTCAGAGGCTTGCCTGCTCTGTGAAGCTTGACATGTGGCAATATGTCATATCTAATTACAGAAAACAATGCTTGAGCAGCCATAGACGTTTTTGAACCCACAAATCAATGTATATTGTTGAACATGGGGCTCCACAAAAATGTTCAATTGCAACTGCAGTGGGCAAGGGATCATTGATGCTGGAATGAAGGTCAATGCTAATGTCAACTGCCAACTGTCAGGATATGTGACATTTCCTGTTACACCAGGTCAGTTGCAACATCCAGATATGCTATCATCTAGGCGAATGGCACTACGTGGTGGGCCCATTATGCTATGGGGACAGTCACTCAGGCTCCTTTGGGACATCTGGTAGTAATTGAAGGCATCATGAGAGTTGCCGACTATGTGGGTTATTGCTACTGCATAGATTCCTTCATGCCTGATATGCTCTCCCACGGTGAAGGCATCTTACAGCAGGATAACTGCCGATGACACATATGCAGAACGACTCTACAGTTGTGTTAGTAGTATGGTACCTAACATCTTGATCACACCATGTAGCTGATCTGAACGTGTGGAATGCAACTGGTACAACATACATCCAGAAACACATAAATGACATGCCAAGTCCATATCGTGTAAAACTGTCGAAGTATTGTGTTCCAAAGGTGGACAAACATGCTATTAAGCAGGTTGCTATATTTGTTGTTACTCTTACTAATACAGGATTAGTACTAACAGAACATAAATGTAAACTCTATTCATTTCACATACAGCAGATCTCTTGCGAAAACATACCTGACTAAAATAATTGTCATAATCATGTTTCTCCAGTGTTGAGTTTACTAGCCTTTGTGAAGGAAGTGCCATGAATATATTTTTGATGTCACTGTTTCTAAAATGCACAGTTACAAGTACTACATGATGACTATGTTTGGAATAATAAGCAGCAAGTCATCACCTATCCTTGGCCTTATACTGAATATTGCATGGTACTTATGATTCCTGACAAACAGGGATTTATCACAATACACAATTTTCTTTTCTCAAGAGCTATAGGAAAAAACAGAAGTGTTATTGACAAAAACACATTTGAGTCATGTTTCTCGAGTATTTAGTAATACAATTTCTTGACATCTCAAGCAGCAGATATGGATTTTTATATTGTCACATTATCTGTTACCACTCTATAGTACACATTGTTTCACAATTATACCATATTTGTATGTTATTTCACGGGCATTACAATTTATTCTCCCCTTGCTTCTTCCATTATTTTACACACCTTGAGGGCATCAACCAGGAAAACCTATTTACAAAAAACTAACACTTACTTGTAGTTTCTTTCTGATGTATCTTGAGAGTGCCCAACTGAGTGAAACTTTTGTCACTGGTATCACATTTGTGAGGTCCCCTTCCAATGTGTCCTAATGCATGTATCTTGAGATAAGCTGATCTAAGAATGATTTGCCACAAACATCACTTTTGTGAGGTCTCTTCCTGGCATGTATGATTCAGTGTCTTGAGATTGCCTGCTCTAGCAAAAGATCTCCCACGAATCTCACATTTGTGAGGTTTCTTTTCAGTGTGAATTAATACATGTTTCTTGAGATAACGTGTGAGGGCAAACGATTTGTCACAAATCTCACATTTATGAGGTTTCTTTCCAGTGTGAAGTAATACATGTTTCTTGAGACCGTTTGAGAAAGCAAAAGATTTCCCACAAATCTCACATTTATGAGGTTTCTTTCCAGTGTGAGGAAATACATGTGTCTTGAGTTCCCATGAGAAAGCAAAAGATTTCCCACAAATCTCACATTTATGAGGTTTCTTTCCAGTGTGAAGTAACAAATGTTTCTTGAGACTGCTTGAGTAAGCAATAGATTTCCCACAAATCTCACATTTATGAGGTTTCTTCCCAGTGTGAATTAATTTGTGTGCCTTGAGATTGCTTGTCCTGGCAAAAGATTTCCCACAAATCTCGCATTTGTTGGATTTTTTTCCAGTGTGAATTAGTGAATGACTTCTGAGAGCGTCTGTCCTGGCAAAATATTTCCCACAAATCTGGCATTTGTGGGATTTATTTCCAGTGTGTATTAATTTATGTCTATTGAGAGAGCTTCTCCTGGGAAAAGATTGTCCACAAAGCTCACATTTATGAGGTTTCTTTCCAGTGTGAAGAACCATGTGTTTCTTGAGATGGCTTGGGAAAGCAAAAGATTTCCCACAAATCTTACATTTGTGAGGTTTTTTTCTAGTGTGAATTAATCCATGTTTCTTAAGATTGCCTGCACCAGCAAAAGATTTGCCACAAATATCACGTTTGTGGATTCTGTTTGCAGTAAGTAGATCACCCTGGGATCTGACATTAACAGTTGTAGATAGAGATCCATAATGATTTGTTTCCTCTGTATCATTTGTCATGTGTGTGTTACCTATGTCACTAGCAGCTTTCCACATTTCCTTGTATGAATTCAGCTCATTGTATTCTGCGATAGAAACTTCTGGCTCACTATCTGAGAAGATACTGCTTTGATGCTCTTCACTATAGCCATATTTTTCATGGTTTCCAGCAGTTAAGACATGATGATTCTCACTCATTCTCAAATGTTTTTTCAAACTAACATTACTGTGAAATACTTCACCACACCACTTACAAACATACGAAGGTGGTTGCATGCCATCAATGTGCATAAACACATGCTTTATGAATCTGTATTTTGAAGGAAAGCTCTGTTGGCAGAAATTACAGCTATATACATATAATTCCTTTTCCCTCGTACTACAGTTATATTGTGTGGCAACTGAGCAGTTCTTATCAACAGTCATATCTTTTGTATTGGTACCAAACTCATGTGTTGACTTCATGTCTATCACCAACTCATCCTGGACCACTCTATGGCGACTAGTTTCTTCACATGGTATGTCACAGCACCCACCAGCACACTGAGTCAATCTGAAGAGTAATGAGGATAATGTTAAATATTGATATACGTACAACAAAGAAATAATATTTAGGTGTCCATAAATCCAGTACTATAAGCGAGAATTCATAAAATTGCATAAGAAGTTACATATATAGTAACTGTTAGTGATTTAAAATTAAAATATTCCACCACAAGGAAGGAACTGATGAGGTAAAAATAATGATTAATCTGAGTCACTGCCAATTTGATTTGAAATTTTTAGATGGGAATTAAAATAATTCACTTGCAAGTGTTACAAGATCAAGACGCATCCAACACATGGCTAAGAAAAGGTAATATATACAGTGAGACTGAAGGATTCATGATTGCAATACAGGATCAAACAATAAACACCAGATATTACAGCAAGCATATTATTAAAGATCCCGATACCACAACAGATAAATGCAGACTTTGCGAACAACGAATAGAAACAGTAGATCACATCACAAGGGGATGTACAACACTAGCAAATACAGAATACCCCAGAAGACATGACAATGTAGCAAAAATAATACATCAACAACTTACCATACACATAAACTAATAAAACAACACATTCCCACATACAAGTATGCACCACAAAATGTACTGCAGAATGATGAATACAAATTATACTGGAACAGAACCATTATAACAGATAAAACACCACCACATAACAAACCTAACATCATACTCACCAATAAAAAGAAGAAATTAACACAACTAATCGAACTATCCATACCCAATACAACAAATATACAGAAGAAAACAGGAGAAAAAATTGAAAAATACATCCAACTGGCTGAGGAAGTCAAAGACATGTGGCATCAGGATAAAGTTGACATCATAGCAATTATACTATTAAGTACAGGAGTCATACCAAACAATATCCACCAGTACAACAACGCAATACAGCTACAACCAAATGTAGAAAACAGCTACATCCAGAAATCTGTAATTATTGATATATGTTCAATTACCCAAAAGTTCCTAAATGAAATATAATGTATACTGTATAGTTAAAAGGAAGGCATGCTTGATCAAGGTCGACGTCACTTTCCATTTTTAACCAGACATAACGTTTGAGACAGGAAAGAGAAATAATAATAATAATAATAATACAATTATAGCTATGATAGTAGTAGATGTCGTGAAAATATACTTACAGCAATGGATAAATAATTTGCTCACTTGTGACAAACATCAAAGGATAAGGATGCAAGTCATGCATCCAAAGTCCCTGTTGTGAGCCAGTTTAATTATTAATGCTGATGAACAGAGAAAATGAGCAAATAAGCTTCTAACGAACACTATATGCTTTCCTTGCAGCAAAGGTGAAGTCATTGCAGCAGCAGGCATCTGGTGTCAACAAAATGCTGTTCAATCAAACCTACTGTTTGCATACCAGTGGGTGTAAGCATGTCAGAGTGTGTAATATTGAATAGGGAGTTCTAATAAGTGGAATCAGTTGAAAACCATTGATTTAGTGATGACAAAATAATATTCTCGTTGGACGAATGACGTTGACCACGCAATATGTCAAAGTTAATTTCAGCCTTGTTCCACAGAAAAGTTTGCTCTCCCCTGCTGTTACCACGTGATCATACCATCTCTGTAGGGAGTCAGTTGATATAGTTAAAATATTTCACCACAGAAGGAGCACAGATCTACAGGAGCAGACTTTCAAGTTTAATGAAATGCAGTACAGGATGAGCTAATGTGTTGGCAAAGAAGGCAGTCACATATCCTCCAATTCTACAGCACATTGTGCACTTATCTACTGTCCATAGCTTGCCAAACTCTCCATTCATTGGAAACTATAATAGCTCGACTCCCTGATGCATTCTGTGCATTGACTGCAGTGGAAATGTATGATTCAACATTACCAGATGTGGGCACTGAATTACAATTGTTTATGTACCCATCTGTAAGTAAGAGTTTATAAAACCTCTCTATTTCAATGTAAATAAACAGTTACCACCATAACCAAGTGGAAGAAACAGTCTCACCACAAGGGTCTTTAAATGACCGGTCCTGCTATGATGAAGGTAGAAACCAGAAGAACAAGGCAAATGGATCATTACTTCCTGATATTAGAAATGCTTTGGTTATTGGGGCTTCATGCTGCGGAAAATAATCTAGTTTTTACACTGTTGACACATCCTGTGGGAGACGACTTAGAGCATGTATATATTTTTCAAAAATTCAGTTTCAGTCAAAATATCAGCTACTGCAGGAAATTTTGCATGGCGTTAAGGGAGTAACATACTGAACAGCCAGCAAAAGCAGCGACATTCTACCACCTGAAAATGTAAAACTAACACCATATTCATATTTGGCAACATCTCAGTGGAAAATCAGGATATCTGCAGGTATTTCTGATTTGCTCGCCACATGCAAGTCAACGTATTTTATTTCAGTGAGAAATACTTAAGCCTCCCAAAGCTATTTGTATGGGATACATCAATCTTATAACTTTCGAACAGGACTATCTAAATTTAAAGCATATTTTCAAAGTACATGTAGGAAATGACATGCCACTCAATAAATTTGTTACATGTGAGGATTGCTGGAGTAACTCTCAGTATAGCTTGCTGGTTACAGATAAAACTAGTAAATTGAATGAGAGTCAATAGAAACGGAACTTGAACAAATACCTTCAAAAAGGCAATGCACCAAAATGCACATGTGTCAGTATATTGTACACTATGTACAAATTTGAACATGTGTTGTACATTCATTCAGAGGATGCAAAGCACATGCATTTGACAAAAAAAAAAAAAATGGAGGCAGTCAACACTAAATTAAGGGAACTGAAGGTCTTGTCAAGGGAGGTGCTATGAATGTTGAGGTATTGAATGCTCTAATACAGGAATGTGAACTGTGTGTCAACAAGAAATTAAAGATGTGTGTGTGTGAATTCCTATGGGACCAAACTGCTAGGGTCATCGGTCCCTAGACTTACAAACTACTTAAACTAACTTACGCTAAAGACAACACACACACCCATGCCCGAGGGAGGACTCGAACCTCCGGCGGGCAAGAAATTAAAGAAGTCGATGCAAAACTAACGTATGTGTGGAACAAGAATGTGATGGCTAAGGCACTTTACTCCCATCACCACCCATAGTCTCAAAGCACATTTAGATTGTAAATTGTCTCAAAAATGCCTTAGTATACAGCAGGATGTTGCCGAAAAAGTGTAATGCTAAAAATAGAGGTGTGGAAGGCAATGTGATAGAAGTTACTTTTGTGAAAGTTGGGTCAACTGCAACAAGACCAGCATCTCTCAGTAACATTTAAGCCAGGAACTGACAGGCTGGAAGAACTGTCATGCACTGTAGATATAAGCAGAAACAGGAGGAGGAGGAGGAGGAGGAGGAGGAGGAGGAGAAGTAGCAATGATGAGTTAAGACAACATATGGGGTCATCAGGACGAAACCATATTTGGTAGGTAAGCACTCAATATGCTTAACCAAGAAGGCCATAAGAATTGGGAACAAGGAATTTGAAAGATTGCCTAGGCTCTTACAGTTAATAATTCTGAAAATGTCAAATGTCAAAAATATACCCTGAAACTATAAAAACATGTAGTCCACTATTACGAATTACCAACACATGTAAAACCCCAAAAGGATGAATGGAAGTTTCATATAGTGACGAATACAGGATTTTAACTGTACCAGCAGTAGCAGCTCCACATAGTGCAGGTAAAATAACCGAAGTTTAGCCTGAAAGACTGAACAATCTACCTCTAGAGTATACAAATTATGGTAACTAAATGAAATCATAGCTCGATTACGACTGTTTACAACTTCCGCTGGTGAAGAGAATGCTGATCACATGAGCAAAATATTATCAATCTTACCTGAGCTTTGAAAAATATGCATCGTCGAGTAATTGTGGAGGGAGTTGTTCATGAGCTTTACAGACCTGTATGCAGAATATTTCTGATAATACAAGGAATGGATTATGCGTGGCAGGCTGGTCTCAGATACGCAAGACTACTTAAAATGAAATAATGGTTTCAAGTACATTCTCATGGTCACAGACACACGTTCCAATTTTGCTTGGGCCTCACCTTTGAAAGTAAAGATAGGGAAGGAGGTTTGAGAGGTTTCTAAACAATTGTTGCAGACAGGACTAACTCGACTCCCAACAACCTTGAAGCATGTGATGGAAGTAAATTTTACAATAGGCATATCAAGGTAGAATTGGAATGATGTTGGATAAATCACTACTCAACATTCTCCCATTTGGAAACTAGCACTGCCAAATGGTTAAACTGGACAATCGAAAACCGAATGTGGAAGCAATGTAATCTTCTACGTATGTGCAAATGGCTGAACATACAGCCACAGATCATTGACAAGTATAATCGCATTATTCACCACAGAATTAAGAACAAACCTTATGAACTATGGGAAAGCTTTAAACCCGTTATGTTCCTCATAGAGCAGATCGTAAGATGTCGAGGGAACAGGGCTTTGATGAAATGGTTTAGTTTCTCATCGAAGCTCAACAGCTGGGTGAACAGTCGCAAATTGCTATGCAATACGAAAATCAAAGCTCAAACCATGCAGTAGTGTGGCACGAGTGATAGGAAATGTGTCAACAAATTTGGAGGTGGTATTCTCAAGAGTCTGCCATGCGAACTTTGTATTTCTGGATACAATGTCTGTGGAGCTGGAACAAAATTGAAATAGCACCTAGATTATGGCGATAAGGGCTTTAACACATTGGAAAATGTGTGCAAGAGCACATCATCATCACCTACACTACAAATAAAGATCACCATACTGCACACCAAATACTCATTGATAAGGCTGCGCAGGTATGTCAAGGGACGGATATTCATATAGGACAACCTATTCCCGCATATGATGTTGATAAGGCAATGTTTGCTCGAACTTAAATTGGGTACTGGACTAACCTTCAAGCAATACTGAATACAACTCACTATATGCTAAAGATGAAGAAAAACCGATGCGATATTTACAGAATTGGTGACAGTAGCAAAAGGTGCCTTGAGGCAGAAACATGGAAGGAAATGACGGGTTAAAACGCCCAGGTTCCTACCAATACCAAAGACATCTGGTGAAGTAATTCAGGTTCTGATTCCTACATTTGCTGGGCTGTCAGCCACTGGTTTCATTAGCTAGGAGAGCTGAAATATTTCAAGCAGTACAGAATGCCCAAAAAAGGGAAAAGTAATTACAAGCAACTAAAAGGTGTAATATGGCCATGGAGGCCGTCACTATAGGTAAAGGCCTGTATTTACAATACGGAAAATTGCTTGGGTTGTACATTAAAAAAAAACTTCCACAGCAATGGTACTGGAAAGAAGGATTAAAAACATAGATCTGCTTAAACTCATCAGAAAATTTTAAAACACAAGATTTTACAGTGTGTTTATGTAGGATACTTTGCATGAGACAATGTGGAAATCCACAAAAGGTGGAACTGTAAATTTAGATGTTGTTCGGGGTATGAAGCTTTTGGTGATTTAAGGCCACCTGAAGAATTGTGTTGTCACTTCACCAAAAGGAATCAGCTGTTGTACAATGTTTGGTGCTACCATGACTTCAGTTCATACCTCTGAGGATATTTCTGAATGATATTTTTTCTGAAAATTGCTGAAAAACAAGCAGTATGCAAACCTCTGCATCATTTGAAGCTTTGATGTACTGACTTTCACTCTAATCCTAATTGGTCTAAATTTAAAGCAAACTACTTTCCTCCAATACACGAGCAGGGGGCAGTGACGTACAGTGTTGACTGGCTGGAAACACACGAAAGCATACCTAATGTCACTGAATTTAGGAGACAGGTTGATGTAGAACTGAAACTGATTGTAAAATCCTTGATGAAAAGGGAGATGAGATACCTGGTGGGAGAGTCCACATGGTTAATGGGGACAGCAAAGGCAATGATACAACGGGCATTCAGGCATCATGTTTTCCTGCATAAGTGTGTGTGTGTGACAAATCCAAACCATATAAACCTTGAGACAACTTTGTCTTTCAAAATTTCCTCTAGTAAATGTGGCAGATGGCCGCTGAAGCCCCAGATGTATGGACTACAGAGGATACCAGCCCTCCAGCAGATGTATCACAATGATGGTTCAAAATGTGGAGAGCACATCTCCGCAAGCAAACCACATTGCTGCATGCCTCAGTCCACCAGGGAACAGAACATGCTACAGTAAACATGAAGTGCATGGTATGGAACATACTTCGGCGGTAGGGATAACGTTTGGAAGATACTTTAAGTGGTCATCACAGCTGTGTAAATGTAGTGAGGGAGGGGTAAAGCCTGCAGTTGGCCTTGGAAAGCTGCTAATTGGATTTGCACTCAGGTGAGTTAGTAGTCGGCGAATGGATAGCACACAGAAAGTGATCACTTGAGTATGTATCAGAGGGAATGGGTCATTCAACATGATGAGCGAGCTGGACAGTGCAGAATGAGAGGTCCAAATGGTAATAAATGTGCATGGAATCTGAAAGGAACGTGGGTGCTCCAGTGCTAAGAGATTCAGGAAGTCAGCTAAGAGGGAACCTCTTGGACAGGTTCTCCCAGAGCACCAAAGCAGATGGTGTGCATTAAAGTCGCCCAGCAGCAAAAAGGCGTGAGGGAGCTGATCAATGAGCTGGAGTACGTCCAACTTAGTAACAGCAAATGAAAGAGGGGTGTACAAGTTATGAAGAGGAAAGGTGAAATGAGGGAGGAAAATGTAGACGGCAACAGCTAGCAGTCGAGTGTTCAATGAGATGGATGACCAGCATGGCTCCCCATGAGGTGGAATGCTGTCCTTGGGGGAAGATCACAGAGGACCAGAAGGAAACATGAGAGATCAAAGGGGTTGTGAGGACAATTTTTTTTTCTTGGAAGCAGATAACAAGTGGACACTGCAATTCCAAGAGCAACTGTGACTCCTCCTTGTTAGATCTAATGCCACGAATGTTCCACTGGAGAAGAGTCATAATGGGGAATGGGGATTGGGGAGGAGCGAACACAGGATGGTTAGTCACCTAGGTGGCTGCTGAGTGCCAGCCTTCAAAAATCCACTACTACAGGGGGCAGATGCTGCAGAATACTGTTCCATGAGGTCTACAAACATATTAGCTTCCCCCCTGGGTCAGCCTGTGAATTCCATGGCAGAAAACCAGTAAGCAGTGGGCACCAGCAAAATGGAGGTCAGCCGGGTGAGGGTATATGTGGCAACACCACTGAAGAAGATCTCTAAGTCAGGGAAGGAGAAAACCGTTCGTTTCTGTTTGATTTCTTAGAACTTTCTAGTTGGCAGATGAAGACTATGGTTTTAACTGTAGAAAGTCTTTGCAGGAGTACAGCTTTTATCCTTTCAGCCTGACAGTTGTGTAGCAGGTGATTTCGCTACCAGGGGCAAAGATCTGAAGGCCTGTTGCACAGCTGTAGGAGACGGCGGTGCTACTGTGACCTGGGTGATTTCACTACTGCAATACTGAACTTGAGGTTGCAAGTCTGGGTGGGCATATTCTCCGTTATGCATGGCATAGCAAAATTGGTACTGTAAATGCCAGATGGTAAAATGCATGGATTTTGACTAGCTAACAACTGCAAGTTAAAGTGTGGGGTTTGATGTCCTTCACTCAGATCTCATGGATGGTTCAATCATTAAGACCCATTGGACATTCATGGGATTACGGTTGATACAGCAGAGAGGAGGCAAACAGCTGCCCTCATGAACATCTTTGCTGAGAGTAACGCATTTGGCTATGTTTTGACAGGATACATGTTTTATTATAATGTTGAAACTTGTAAGAGCTCATCTGGTTTGGAGTGCATGGTTGGACCGTGATGACTTCATAGCCTGCCTTAATCTGTGAGGCAATCACTACTTGAGCAGACGGTAGAAAGAGTGCATGTGGGCATTAAGTTCGCATCCATCTTCTTCATTACTCAATGGGTCACAGTGATGCCATGATTAGAGAGGTAAGTGTGGATTTCTCCCTCAGTGAGGCCATCTAGCATCAGAATGTAAAGAACACCATGTGAAGATTTCAGTGAACGATGGTCCTCAACACAAATAGGATAACTCTGGAGGAGTAATGCTGTAAGCAATTGTTGGGCTTGGAAATCACAATACGTCTTCAGAAGCAAAGTTGTATTACATAAATGACAAAAGAATTTCACAGGGTCTGCAACTGCTACAGCAACTTTCAGAATGTATGCATTAACAATAGAAAAGGACTGACCACCTCTGGTACATGATACTGTGAGGACATTTAGTAGACACGAACTAAGATGGTGATTGAGTCATTGCTAAATAATAAGCCATGATTGCCAACATCTCCAATGGTATGCTCCTTCCAATTGGGGGTCCCCTCAAAGGAGGATTCACCCACCATAAATGACTTCACTCCTCAGGTCACACCTCCCAAACTCCTGACAGAGGGATCAATTGGCATTTGGGAAGGTAACAGCTTAGGCAGTCACCCCTGTCTGGGCCTGACCTGTATCAGAGGGTATGTGTGAACCCTACCTGTTGATGCAGAGCTGGGAATTAATCATTACCTTCTCACCTGTAATGTGTTTAATGAATGGGTCAGCCTTCAGGGAACACCGGGACAAAGGAGAAACAAAGAGAATCAGGATTCACCAGTTAAGTCTTCACAACCTTACTGAAACTGGCACCAGCTACTTACGGTTCTTCTTGATGGTGGCCCATAAACTGTCACCACTAAAAGCTTGTGTGTTTCCTGAGCACCACTGTGGTACAGCATTGAAAGAGCTGTTCAACACTATATGCATTAATCTGAAAGATTGGGAATCAGCTCCAATTTTTGGATATATAGCCACTCACCCTTTCTTCTTACTTGTTCTACTGCAGTATGACATTAGCTTGTGTCCATCAAGATGAATCGGTTGAATTTCAGTGATTTTCATGTGGTGATGTGCATTAAGCACACCACAGCTGCTGACATATCATCTGAACTTTTATTTTCCTGTACAGATATTAGATATTTGCTCTATTTATCTAGGAACAGTCACATAATGGTTGTTGCAGAGAACAACATTACTGACCATACTGCATTGTAATGAAGTTGCTTATCGGTAATATTGAATAATTACAGTAGTGCATTTTATTCCTTAAGTACTTTCACAAGTAATAAAAATTTATATTTCTCAAAATGTTTTGCAGTGAATTATGAAAACGTACCTTGTACTATCAGATGCATATCCTGTTGAGGTTTCCACCTGAAATATTTGAAGAAATGGCCTGTGACTTACAACTGATGAGACAGTAAATAAATATAATTCTATTAATGCCCACCAACATGTGAGTGGTCCAAAAAATGCTTTAAGTGAGGCTTGAAAATATCATTAAAGAGGACATGATAAATAGTTGCAGTTAATGAAACAGAATGTTAGTAAGAATTCACTCTCCATTTTCTCACTTTGTCTTCAGTACTGTAAATATCTACACAAGCCAGTAATTCGGTTGTAGCCATACTTCCTACTAGACACTTCACAAAGAAAATTGACCACAAACATCTTTAATCTGACATGCACCTACTACTTGTGTAAAATTTTCGTTCACTTTTTTTTTATTATGAAAAGTGACAGATGAATCTATCATCGCAAGTGACACAATTGGGCCTTTGTTCACTGGGCAGTCCAGACCAACTTGCAGAGATGAGGAGTGACTTCTAAACCCAACCATAAGTTCACTCCCAGAACTACATACACGCTTTGACCATTAAATATACAAACACTAATAAATATTGGCAGACTCAAAATACTTTCAGACATTGTAAATGGACAACAAGTTAAAATTGGCATTATAAAATAGCATGTTCACAGATGAAAAAATACCACATTCAGAGAACTATAGATTTTTCACAAAGAACACAGGGAAGAAAGTCATGAAACTACTCCAGAACTAGGCTCTGCATTCATAAATGGCAAATCTATTTTGCAGTCAGTACCAAATTTTTCATTACCTCCAGAAAGACTCTCTCCCTGCAATAATTCAACATTTAGATGAGAAGTACACAATAATTAATGGTCATGTACCAATAAATCAGGGTAACAAGAACAATGCAGAAAGCAAAACAGTCCTGAGAACAATGTTGAGAAGAATCTGGTGAAGTGCTAGAGGAATACATAAAAATTTTATTAAATTTTTATCCTCAGACTGGCACAGGATGGAGATGAGAACATTTTCTGCCTCAACTGCTATTAACTGTATTTATTCACAACTGGAATTTTGACTTATGCCATTCTCCAGTGACATCTTACTACAAGCTACATCGAAGTTATTAAATGTCACACCTAGTGCTTGGGGAGTGGATATTAAGACGTGCAGTATGACATGACTGAAATAAATTAGTACATGAAGTACTACCATTGTCTGGACATACAGATTACGAAGAGTCCTATCTTGTAATGAATATGGAATTTGTGAACATGGTTAACACTAGGAAAGTAGTACCTCAAAAGGATTCAGACGTCACACTGGACTACCACTTGAGAACTGTACAGCTGCCAAATTAATTTTGAATACATACATTCCATAACCGTCCACGGAGAAAATGTTTCCATTTATGTCTGCCTGACTGTGGATGTAAGAAAAAAGGAAAAATGGTAAGAAAAAGACATTTAGCTAAATTGTTGGCAGATAACACCCCACCCACATACACCAGTATAAAGATATGAGGTCAACAATAATATGATTTGAGAATATCAGATAGCTTATGTTCCAACAACAAAGCACAATTCCAAAAAGGTGATGATTTCCAGAGTTGGACAAAGATACCTGTTGAAATTGACTATTATCACCGAATCATAAAAGTAATTTTCCTGGCCTGTAATAACAGATAGCCATGTTCACAGAAGATTAAAAGAAATTCCACAAAAAGTTCGAGGAGAAAACAACACTAACAATTACAAAATAGGAGATTTATCAGAGATAGCTTAGGACAGGATGGTCCTCTGAAGGGCAAATCGATAAAGGACTGAAGGAGCAAAATACTATTGGAATACATCTGTAAACCTTAGAAGGCTTATGACTATGAAGCAAGACTGCTTTTATTCAAAATCCTTACAGAATCTGTAATACAGAAGACAACACAAATCATCTTAAAGAACTACAGCCTCATTTGAGACAAGAACAGACTTTAGCCAAGGCAAAGGACTAACGCCATTCTTCTTTCAGACCATACTAGAAAAGTGAACATTCAACTGATGGAGCAGTTGTCAGAATCCAATACCAGAAGTTGAATACTGGGTGTCAAAATTGTCTGTTCAACTTTTGTACATAATTAAGCAATACTCATGGAGTAGAGAAAGCACAAAACAAAGAGAGAGAAAAACAGTAGGAAAAGCGTGACTACTTGTCTACTCTGGTAAGAAGCAGTAGTGGGTAACAACAGGACTGCAATATCCCAATCAAATAGTAAGTATGGGAGTATCAGGGGAAGACAAATTTAAGGATCTATGAGAAGTCATGTAGCCAAATGGTGGGGAAAATGGAGCCACAAAAGGTAGACTATGAAAGATGGTCTTTGCATTTCTGTTAACAAAAGATGTTTACAGTAAAAATTCTTTCTCCAAAATTACAGAACCTCAGACTTGCAAGGCAGTCATTTGGCCAGGATACACATCTGCATCACAAACACTAATTTTGGAATCAACAAACGATAGTGAAAATTATGAAAAACGGAAAGATATTAGGAAACAGGACACCAGTACAATCATTTAAATTCAGGAACAACAAAGAAGTATAGATAAATATGTAGGAAAATAACTGGAGACAAAATTTGGCAAAGAAGGCTAATGAATTTTATCATACTAAAAAGAAAAACTGTGCAACAGTACTAAAAACTTAAGAAAAGAACTCAATGGCTTACAGAACTGCACCAAGACCTACCAGAAACCAGTATAAATAAGCAAGAAATTTAAAACCAAATACAGAAACAGAATTGAGTTGATAAATTCACCACAGCAAAATAGTTCCGAAAAGACAAGACAGAAACTGGATGTCAATTGAGTGGAAACAAGAAAGCGTACAGATGAAAGAGTAGCATAAAGAAATGTAAAGCCTTAGCTGGCCTGTAGCTGAGAAGGAAAAAAAAAATATTGTTCCACATTTCTAGTACCATCTCAATAAAGCGCAGCAATTGTATATGTACTGCAAACACATTACAGCAAGGGGGTCAAAGAGTCTCTGCAAATATGCAGGGAACAGTATTTGGAGTGTTTTGTTATGCTACAGCAGTGCTCAGAAATGTTTTGCAGTTGTGTTATGCTGTCAGTACTGTTTGCATGCAGTCAAAAGAGAGCAACATGTATGTGTCACTCCATCAAGAGCTTCATGCTGCTGGGGTTACATATCTAGTGAAAGAGCAAGATCATACAACAATGTAAGTATGTATTTCTTTAGCTTAAAGTATGTAGCTTGCCTTGATGGTATGGTATTCATTAACTACTATGACTCATGTATTCATTCAGTGGTCGTTTACTTGTAGAGAACTAAAAGTATAGCAAAACGAAACACTTGCTTGATGTGAGACAAGCTGTTTTGCATGACTTCAAGATTGGGAGGTAGCAATTTAGCACTGCTAGAGACTATGGCATATCACAACTACTAAGAAGTGTGCAGTCAGCGGCCAGAATAGGAAATAACAGTAACCAGTAAGCCAAGGTCAGGTCATCCTTGAAGAGCAATGAGGAAGGGCAGAATGATTTGTAAGCAATCAGCTGCTGCTCCAAGTGAAAAACATCTCAACAAGTCAGGGATAATAGGAAGCAACATAATGGATTGAGCCAATGCACATCTACTGTAAAAAGTCACTAAGTAACAGATGATTTACATGATAAATGACATAAACCCACTCATAAATTCAAAAAATAAGGACAGGATAGAGTTTGCAAGGAAACCTCGAACTTGGAATGCCAAAGATAAGTCTAAGATATCATGGAAAAACAAAAATTAATTTAACATATTTATTTTCTGATGGTGTCCAGTGTACTGGATGATTCAGTAAGAATTGGCACCAAGAATAACTCTGGAAGTATGGTAGGAGTTGAAAAGTTTGTGGGAAAAAAGTTGCATGATAGAACAGGGGCCATAATATGGTGGTTTTTTTGTTGCTTCAGAGATATAAAGGTCAACTTTTTTTTTTTAATGGGATGCTATAGTTTGCTACACATTTTCTGATAGCGGCTATGGAGACAAATCCAATGATGAGTAACAGTAAGGGCTTTGAAGGTCAATGAAGGTGGCATTAACATCCATTTACAGAAGGTGTTCAAAGTGATGATCATTGGTATCAATGTAGTGCTGCGATTCTCTTATCATGGATTCAGTGGTATTCCGTATCACCTTGGCACATATTGAAGCACATGCGCTGAAAATTATCTCTCGCGAATCTTCAGGTGTAGTTGGAACGTCTTTATAAACAATGTCTTTTATGAATACCCACAAGAAATAATCCAAAGGCATCAAATCCGGCAAACCAGCCAGCCACGAAATCACCTCCATGTCCAATGATTTGGGAATTCTCTCTGCAACTCACTTCTAGCCATCAGCGAAAAATATGCCAGACACCCATTGTATTGATACCACATTCTGTTCCTTGTTCCTAAAAGTATTTCTTCCAATAACAGGCCTAATGTTTCTTGCAGGAAATTGGTGTACTTCCTACTATTAAGACTGCCTTTGATGAAATAGGAACCTTTAATTATGTCTTCCAGAATCCCACACTATACCATCACTGACCACAGTTTTTGGTGTGTAACTTGCAGCAATGAACATGGGTTTTCAGTTGCCAAATAATCCATATTATGCAAATTAGTATTTCCATGGCTCACGAATGAAGCCTCGCCACTAAATAAATTAATAAATGTTTCCTCCCTCAATCTGAGCTTGAGCCATCAGCAGAATTTAATGCGATGCATACAATACGTACCAGTTAATTCTTGGTGAAGCCTGATATTGCATGGATGATATTTATGGTCATGCAGAACATGAACAACAGTACTCTGGCTCATCCCAAATTCCCTTGCAATTTGATGCAAACTAGCGCTAGAATCTCTAACCGCAGTACAACAGTACCAGCTCTCACTGAATTTTGTTGGTCTTCTCTGTAAATGAAAAGCATATCGACATTCTTCAAAGGACTACATCATTCACATTCACTTTATTTGATGAGACTAGTCTTTCTGTTCCTGTTAGTGTTGTATTGCAAAACTTGTCAAATGGCGTTTACACATCAATGACACATTAGATGGATATGGCCTATTTGACGGATATTTACTATTTGCACGAGTTATGAGAGAGAATTGTGTGCTTCGATAAGTGCCAATGTGATAAGGAATACCACTCAATGCATGATAAGATGGTTGCAGCATGGCATTGAATGGTCATCACTTCGAACATCATCTGTAAGTGGACGTTCGTGCCACCTTCTTGACCTCCTTTGACCTTCACAGACCTTACTGTAATGCACGATTTGATTCCTCTTGATGACCGCTATCAGAAAATGAGTACTAAACTATAGCATCCCATTAAAAAAAAGAAAAAGAAAAACTAAGTTGACCTTCATATCTGATGCAAACCCATCTAGCAACAAAACACCAACATCATATTATGGCCCCCGTTGTCCCATGTAACATTTGTCCCACAAACTTTTCAGCTACTCTAATACTTTCGCAGTTATTCTAGGTGGCAATAGTTACTTGCCCTATATACATAACAAAAAAGCTGAAGGGGAAAACAAGGATGAGGTATAGGTCACTAAGCTTGGTAGTAGAAGTGTCATGGTGTGGGGATATTTCCTGTAGTCACATTTTAGAAAAGAATATGATTCCATGTAGGAAAAAGAATATGTCACATAATTGCATATTTCAGCAGGTCAATGATTCAAAACACACCTCTGATTATTTTCTAAAAAATTCCTTTCAGACCAAAAACGAACTTGTTGAGTGCTAAGCCATAGCCTGGATCTAAATCCAACTGATTGACACTGAACGTTTCTCATTTAACATTGAAACAGAAACAAATATACATTTAATATTTTGCTCCTGTGAACTATGTTCCTCCCAAGCCAAGAGAAATGCCAATAACCTGCTATCCATTGGGAATACTTTTCTGTGAGAATAAGCTGATGACTGTAAGGCAGTATTTAAATTCACATTCATACAACTTTTGCACTATTATCTTTTAGGAATTTTAGGACTTTTCCAAGGTCAGTGCCATGATAGCAAGTAGAATTTTGGTCACAGATTTAAATATACTCATAAACTTACTGACGACCAAAAGATGAATGTGGTCAAAATAAGTGAGGAACAGCAATAAACAAAGGATTCAACAAATCAAATATTCTAACTCTGCTGACTGTTCTCTCAAAAAATCACATTCATAGCCAACTGCTAATTTGTCACTTTCCAGCTATAAAATATTATTCACAAATATTACATAGAAAAAACACTAAAATTGAATTCAACGCTACTATATCAAATTATGCATCTCAACTTCAGGAGTTAAATATAGCTCTGACTAGTTTTTCATTAATAAATTTTCATAAACACTGATTACAATAACGCTAAATTGTACTACTGGTAAGCCATAACTGCCACAAGCATAAAAAATACATCAAACTGTACAGTGAATACATATTTTGCCTGGAACTCAACTGGATCCAGGATATTTGACTAAAACTTCTCAATTTGACCAGAGCTAAATATACTCCACACTTCCATACACAAAAAGACAGTATATTTTACACTCTTTATCCTTAGTGAATGTGTCTTAAGTACTTTTTTGACAAATTAACTATTATGCAGTGTGATCAAGATATGTCCACTTCAACTGGTTGTAATTCAAACTTGGTATGTGCTACATAGTAACCTAAAGCACCATGTAAATGAGCAGGAAATTACGATCTCACCTGATATGACACATTTGTCTGTATAGAAATATTTCCTTGTATTTACTTACTGTAACAGTTGCATATGATGGCAGTTAATCATGTTTTCACTGATATTTAATGTAATATTTATCTCAGAATATTTCGTAAGGTTCTAAAGTGACCAGCATGTGGAGGTGCTTATCTCAAGCCAGGCTTCACAAAATCCTCACTAGAGTACCAAGTAATCCAGACGGTATATTGAGGAAGGAGGAGGAGGAGAATATACAAAGACAGCACATGAGACACTGGAACTGCTCCACAAAACTTACTTTCCTCAATATGCTCTGGCTGATAATGTAGATCAGAACATGATCCCTAAAAGACAGTGGTTCTCAGGCACTCAAAGACAGGATGGGGAACCGGCCAAGGAGTGTGTCAATTTCAGTAAAATCCAATGTGCAGTGGGAACATTCCAAGTGGTCAAGTTACCTGCCCCAGATGGAATCTTTCCAGCTCTCTTGAAACAAGCAGAAGAGAATCTTATGAGTCCTCAGCAGGTTATTCAGGGTTAGCCTAGTAGTGGGAGTCATTCCCAATACCTGGAGGGCAGTGAAGGTTGTCTTTATTCCAAATTCAGGGAGAACTGATCATACCAAGGCCAAGGATATGAGACAAATCGGTCTGGTTAATGTACATGTTGGGGAAAGGAGGCTAAATAGGGCTCCTCTACATACACACCAACACACATTTCAACCAGGTAAACCATGTGAGACCACTCTCCGTCAATTTGCTGGGAGGGTGGAGAAAGCACTTTGCTTTCAAGAAACAGCGCTCTGCATCTTCCAGGACATCGAGGGGGCTTTTAGTAATTCAACCTTCGATCCCATGGTAAGGGCAGCAGAGGTACATGATCTACTGACCACTATATCTGGGTGAACTAGGGCCACACTTAGTGGAAGGAGGGTAGAGGCCACAATGATGAATGAAATGATGGTAATGAACGCCACTAGAGGTTGTCCACCAGGAGGATTTTTGTCCACTATATTGTGGAATCTAGTGGTGAATGAACTCATTTAGGAACTAAATTCCAGTCAATGTTTTTACCAAGGATAATCAGATGACCTTGTCATTGTAATACTTGGCACAAGGAGTGCTTGACATTGTGCAAGATTGGTGCATTAAACAGGACCTAAGGGTTAATCCTAAGAAGACTGTTGTATCAGTCACAAAGAATCATATCCAATACTCAAGTCGGAATGTAAAGCTTTTCAATGAAACCCTACCTGTGAAGAGGACAGTGAAATATCTAAGGGTAAGTAACATGAATCCCTCACATTAAGATCATCTGCTCCAAGGCGAATTGTACACTAGTGAGTACCAACAGGGCTTATCGCAAAAACTGGGTCCTAAGACCCTGAGGTATGCACTGGATATACATCATGATGGTTTGACTTAGGATCTCCTACGGGGCCGTATTGTCATGGAAGAAGGTAGAACATCAGGTTGCAGCTAAGTATCTTGCTAAGGTGCAGAGACTGGCCTGGTTAGCCATAACACACACTAAAATAGTGAGTGAGGCAAATAGGGGAATGGCTGGGGAAATGCCGGCCGACTGTATAACAACTCCTTACTGCTTCAACAAGCCTTACAATATAGTAAATGGAAGTAGGGAGCAGTGGGAAAAACCAGTTCGACACCATATGGATAGAAATCAGACCAAGGTGCTGGGGTTGTGGTGTATGGGATTCAGCTAAGACTGGAGGGCATCATCTCTCTAGGAAAACTGGCCTTGGTATTCCAAGCTGAAATTGCTGAAATCAGGGTGTGTGTGGAGGAGAATATACATAGGAGCTACAAGGACTGTAGCCACTATATCTATTCAGCCAGGCAGCCTTGAAATCATTGGCAGCTCTTGCAAGTAGATCTACGATTATTGTAGTATGTCACAGAGCTCTGGTGGAGCTAGGGGAAGCAATAGGGTAAACCTAATGTGGGTCACTGGCCACTCAGGGACTGGTGGTAATGAACAAGCCGAAAGACTGGCCAGGATGGGGGCAAAGACTCCACTCATTGGACTCTAACCTGTCCTTACAATCACCATGACTATGATCAAACTAGAACTACAGAACTGGCTTACAAGACAGTACATAGAATACTGGACCAAGGTCTATAAGCAAAACATGGTAAGGTAATGTTGCCAAAGCCATGTTTTAAAAGAAGCTCTATAATCCTAGAGCTTGAATGGGAAAGAGATTAAACTTAAGATTGGGCTGATGACCAGCCATGAGAATTTCAAAAAACACCTACATACCATGGGCACAACGGAAGAAGACCCTAAATGTAGCATCTGTGACGGGAGTGAAGAAACTGCATCACACCTAATCATCGAATGCATGTCACTGCACAGCAAGAGAGAGAAATTTTGGGGCAACTAGAAGTGGAGAAATTGTGTCTAACAAAGAACTGGTAAAGGGACTCCTTGCACTATCTAAGGACACTGGTTGGCTTTACTAGATACACAGGGAGCAATACCACACAAACTATTTTAGTGCAGGCAGAGTCAGGTTACACCAAAGCTGATATAGTTTCCCTGTCAAAATCGAACCAAATCAATCATCCTTCGTGAATTTGTGTTTAGGTATTTTTTTGACAAATTAACTATTATGCAGTGAGATCAAGATGAGTCCAGTTCAATTGGTCGTAATTCAAACTTGGTATGTGCTACATAGTAACCTAAAGCACCAAGTTCATGAGCATAAAATTATGATCTCATCTGATATGACATACTTGTCTGTACAGAAATATTTACTTGGATTTGCTTATTTTTAACAGTTGCATATGATGGCAGTGTATCATGTTTTCACTGATATATAACGCAAAATTAATCTTAGAATGTTTGGTAAGCCTCAAAGTGAACAGCATGGGAAGGTTCTTATTTCAAGTTGTTTAGTTTCAACAAAAACAATGTACTTTTAATCACTGTTATTTCAATTTACTTTTGTAAAATGCTTTGAAGCTGACTAGCATTGTATGGTTTCTTGAGGTTTTAAATAAGCAGTGCTGCTGTGCCTCATGGTTTCTTTGGTAATATATTTGTGTTTCTCACAGTCTGGGCTGGTGAACAGTTTCTGTTAAGTCTGCGTAGGTTTTGACAGCAGTTGAACTGAAGCCTCTGGGCAGTCAACCAGTTGTGTCACTTCAGTTCTCTAAAATTGTATGGACAATATGACTTTGAGCAAAACTTGAGGATTTTCACATTTTCTCATTGTTTTATCTTTTTGTGACTGAAGAACTTTCACTTTGTGCAACTGATAGTTCTGTTTTGTGCTGAACTTTGATCAGACAGTGACACAGCATGAAAGATGAACTTATATTGACCCAAAGTTGGAACTTAGATTTTAGTTCTGATTTCAAAGTAGCCTATGTACTGGAGAATCTGTCAAATATTCTTAATTATTCACATAATTAAATTGCATTATATTCAGTCTGAAGAGTTCAACCTTGCTATGTGAACCTATAAAATTCAATTTAATGATTTTAAGTATGGCTATTTCTACTTTTGTGTCTTACATTGACAGTATACAACATTCAGTTTAACTTTGCCACTGTGTTTATATTTCCTTGTTTAGTTTTCATTGCATTTAAATTCCATTTAAACAACTTGCTTAAGTTTTGCAATATATGCCTAACTTCATACTTTTAGCATCATAGGACCAATTTCAAAACATTAACATTACATATCTTGAATAAAATTTCTCATTAAGGAGTAAGCTCTCAGTCTCAGTAGCTGGACTGAAATCATCATCAATGACCCTACTGGCACACAAACTGAAGGTAACAGATACAAGGCCAAAAAATTCAATTTGATCTTCCAATGTTATTTTACCATGGAATATTGTAATGGAGTTCCTCCTTTCAGTACCAGCATAAACATCAAAATGACAGATTTTGAGATGATCAACAACTGTTGATTTTCTACTAAGTAACCACTTAATAGAAAAAAGGCACCTGGACCATATGAGATGGCTGTACAATACCGCTCATATTAAAATGAACTTGTTCCTTCTCTAACAGCAGCATATCGTAAGTCTCTGAGCCCATGAAAGTGTCCTAGTTACTGGAAGAAGGCACCAATCAATCACATTCTCTATGTGTCACCTGACAGATGCACATAATCATAGCAAAATAAAGCACGTGCACAAATAATGCAGTAGGGCACATTTCGGAGTTTTTAGGAAATCAACAAAAAACATTAATAATAATGTTATAGCAGATATGTGTTGTTTGAAGATGCCGACTGTTGAAAATACCTGCTTGTGCTTTTTAAAATTGCACTAAGGGTCGGTTTTAGAAAATAAATAAATATTGTAACAGAAAAACAGTGTATAGCAACTGATATACAGCATTACTGCAGATCAAACAGATTTTTATTGTAAACTGATTACTTTGGTCTTAAAATAATAGAACATGAGTTTGTTATCAAGTTGAGACCCAAAGCTGGCACATTACCAGATGGTAGACAATGTTTTTATAAAATGCCTGTATTTTGATTCCATGTATTTCGTCACGTCCAATAGATCACTTTTCTGCTCCTTACAAGTTTCAGTACCCATTGTACAGCAACCAAAAAGCAAAACACAACAGAATTTCTTTTACTTCATGTTCACACCCATGTTTCAAAATGAAATGTCTTCCACATGGATGAAGCATCCTTATGCCTCAAGGCATAACTTCAACCAGAGTACACCAGTAATTTTCAAAGCATGTGGTGTTTTGATAACCAGCTCCACAGATCCTATGCCCTTGAAGTCTTCCATCATCTCCGGAATGGTCAGTTTTGAAGGTTCTACAGAGGCCTAAGCTATGACATGCTTCCATTCTAAAGGAGCCATAACTTTTGATGCTTTCTTTTCTCAATCACTGCAAAGTTCCTGTCACAATGTAGGAAACTAATCCTCTAACATAAAAACCTTTTGTTTTTCTACATAGTACTTGCAGTTGACCAGATAGAAATGAAGTGCTAAAATTCTCCAGTTATTGTTCTGCCCAACATGGTGGTCAGGCCATATAATTAGTTTGCATTCCATACCTTCTTCAAGCATAACAAATTTAATCAGACCAGAAACTATTTTGCTGAACCAAATCTTGCATCAGATCCATCCCCTAAATTTACTGTGTTAGTTAAGTACCAAAGTCACGAACTATGAAATTATATGATGTCAGCTGTCTCTGGCACAATACCATGGAATGTGCCAATGTATGACAAAGTAACACCTGTTGTACGTCAACACATGTAACATACATATTGTTGTTCTTTTGTAGCCATTTCTGGGTTGTTTTTTTAGCAGTCTGTATGCTCAGTCTGCTTTTGCATGACAACTGACCTAAGTTCCATGTTGTGCATTTGTATCTCACCTGAAGCTGCGAGCGTAAACAAGTGACAAATTCTGGACAGATTTAGACTGTGGTACAGACATTCTTTTGAAGATTTATTCCTACTTTGAGAAACTCAAACTGAGTTCCTGAATATGAGACGTGTCTTCATTTGTTATGGCATGTGGCCTACACAAATACTTTCCTCAACCACCTTCAGGAGTTCTAATTCCACTTTCCAGTTTATGTTGAAGAGAGCTTTCATTTCGGGTGATACAGAATATGCCAAACAATGTTTTCTAACACACTTCTTTCGACTGGACTTCATATTTGAAAGTAGCTTGTTTCAATGAAGTACTGTCTTACCTTTCTTTCATCTGCCTGGCACACCTATTTACATGGAGTTTATCAAGTAAATTGACTTCATTGTGCATCAAGGCATGGTATTCTTTGTACAGCTTTAACTTAATTTTCATACTTAAATGTTCTAGAATCCTCCTTTTGTACACACTTCAGTATTGTGTACATGATCCTGAATCATGCTGTCAATATTACTACCCAATATTCAACTGAAGTATCATACCCTACATTGTCTTTTAATAATACAGCAGTGTGTATTCAACTTTTACTATAATATTGTCAGAAGATGCACATAACGTATGTTGTTAGAGCCATGTACTCTACAGGGCACATATGCTGTCATTCAGGACATGTTATTCAATAAACATATGTCTTTTTACAAAACCAAAGAAACCAATCCAGCATTATTCCACTCACTTGCATTGGTGGCTGTTTCACAGGAACTACCTTACATTTTGTGATTTCTGTTCCAATCTGCCGTCATGTAGTCTTTCTCTCTTAATATCCTGCCAATTACTCGAAGTTAATTTTCCTTTTCTGTGCATTATTTGCCCTTTTTGGACCACTTACTGTAAGCATTACCTTCCGAAACTATGCAATACTTGTAACACCTTGCAAGCAGACAAGATTGTGGTCATCTCACACTGTGGTCACATTGTGTCCTCCAGTATCTAGTCTCCACTGATTCCACATCTGCCTCACTGTTGATGCAGCTTGCCTCATGTGAGCCACAATGTGACAGAATGACCAATAATTCTGCCCCATTTAAACACACACACACACACACACACACACACACACACACACACACACACACACACCTATTTCACCTTGTGAAACTGAAAAGAAATAGTGGCACTTGATTACATGTTGCTATTTCATATGACATCTCTGCATCCAGTGCTGTGTAACACTGACCTGTCCTATCACACAAAAGAGGGCAATACTGGGCCTATATGCACACAACCTCTCTGCCAATTAAATCACATATTATGTTTCAACTATTCTACAGTCCTCTTATCGTGGCATGGTGCAGACCACTGCTTCTGAATGTGTTACTTTGTAGGAACAGTAGTGTATTACATGGAGTACATAAAGTCCGGGAAAATTTTCTATTATTTATTGCATAAGAACCAAACATTGTACAGATGTCATACATATGTCATTCTGAAGAGAAACCCCAAAATGTTTTTTGATGTATACCAGCACAGTGCAGTTTGATAATTTGCCAATGATAGCACTACTTGCAAACACTGCAAGTTCAGGTGTGGAGCAAGCTTTCTGTGTGTTGAAGTTTGACAAAAACAAGTATGCTACAGCTCTTCAACAGATGTTTAGAACGAAGTACACTAAGAAGCCACCAACAAGGAAGGCTATTTACCACTGACACAACAAATTTGTTATGACAGGTTGCTTATGCCCAGCAAAGAAAAGTGTAATTCCAGTAAGAGTGGAGTGCATATGAGAGACATGCTGGGATGGATATGGCAAGAATTTGATTACCGCATTGATGTCTGCTGGGTCACTGGGTCACTCATGGTTCGCATATTGAGTGTTTGTAAAAAAAAAACTTTCAGAGTTTCTTTTCAAACTGCAATATGTATATCTGTCAATGCTTAGTTGCTGTGCAATAAATAACTGAAAGTGTTCTTTGACTTCATGTACACCCTGTATTTTAACAATATTAATGTATCCATATTCTGGAGCTACATATACACACCACAAGATGATAATAAGTAACCTAGCAAACTTCAGAATTATCATGAAATTAAATTACCTATTTTTGATTTACATTTTGATCATGCCAATTATGTTAAGAACAGTGAACCTCCTACAAAATGTGCTTCACTTTAATAACGCCAGCTATAAATTTCAAGGAAAAAAAAAACCACACAGAGTGAGACCTATACTACTACTATAACATGACCTTCATTCATTTTCACTGCATTTGTGCATTGCAACATAAGAATATTTGAAGGAGGAGATCTCTGTCTCCAGTTACAGGTTAGAAACCACACACTTACACAATGAACTAAACATAAAAGCAACACCAAAACAGTATTTCACAAACACTTTACCTACTCAACAGTGTAGTATTTGTTGCTCTGGTATTATGTGGCTCCAGTGGAGTGGAGTAACAGACAACTTAAGAATGCCTACCTTTAAAAGCTGTCCTTTCAGTTGGTCATAACTGCAAAATATTAGAATTATGGCCCAAATTTCAATGTCGCATCACCTACAGCACTGATGTCCTGCAAGTATAGAATCAAGTAATGGAAAACCTTGGATGGAATGTAACAATATTATGAAGAGCAAAGTTGATTGGTTGGTTGGGACCAAACTGCAGAGTCATCAGGACCCTTCTCCTGACAAGAAGGGCTCAAGGTACAAAAACACCCAACACCACACCTAAAAATAAAACAAATGGAACAAAAAAATGGGGAACACATATACCACAAGGAAAAGCAGAAGAAGGTATTAAAACCACAGAGCATATGGTCTGGGTCAGCTGATCACAATAATAAAAGAGGATGAGCCAGCCACTCTGCAACACATTAAAATTTCCACTCCAAAAAGACAAGGCGAGATGAACACATGTAGGGAAAAGACGACCACAAAGACAAATAAATGCATAGAAAGTGCGACAGAAATAAAAATGGAGGGAGGGTGGCGACCTCAGAGAGATGACTAGACACCCACCCTAGATGGTACGATAAAACACCCCTCACGAATAAAAAGAAGAACTAAATCTGCTGTTGAAGCACTGTTGCCCAATACTGAAGGTAGGGTGCTGGGAACATTAAAAGTCCACCGCAGTGCAGCTAGATGTGGGCAGTCCAGCAAGATGTGCACGACAAGTAATATGTGAGCCACAGTGACACCGACGTGGGTCATCGAGACAGAGGAGGTGTTAGCCGCACGCAGTTTGTTGTGCGTACTGAGATTATGCCATTTCGTCTCCCAAAACTGAAAAACCTTGTGGCATAATAATCATCGCAGGTCAGTTACACGGATGCCAATCTCCAGAAGTGGTTTCCATGTAGCCTGTTTGGCCAGCCTGTTGGAAAGTTCATTACCTGGGATTCCAATGCGGCATGAGGTCCACACAAACAACAGGGATCGACTGGATCGTTCCAGGGCACAGATGGACTCCTGGATGGTCGCTACCAAAGGATGGTGAGGGTACGACTGGTCGATAGGTTGTAGGCTGCTCAAGAGAAGAAACAACTCACCAGGGCATGAGTGGATGTGCTCAAGAGCACAAGAAATGGCCGCCAGCTCTGCAGTCCAAACACTGCAGCTGTCTGACAAGGAGTGCTGTTCAATATGTCCTCCATGAACATATGAGAAGCCAACTTGACCATCATCCATTGAGCTGTCAGTGCCAACCACTTCATGGTTCCGGTGTATGTTAAGAATTGAGAGGAAGTGACAGCAGAGAGCTACAGGGTTAACTGAGTCCTTAGGGCCGTGTGAAATGACCAGGCAAAGATTCAGCCTCAGTGTACACCATGGTGGTGTACGTGAATGGACCTACAGCATAGTTGGTAAAAGCAAGAACTCGAGACAGAAGAGATCGGATGTGAACGCCAATCTTAAGCCCTGACATGGGCCCCCAATGCAGGAGAGAAACGCCATGGATGGGAAAAGGAGATGGTAATTCGGATGCTCAGGAGAACTGAATGTGTGCAAAGTAACTGGAGAGCAGTTAGGCACACCTAACCTTCAATGGAGGAACTCTGGCCTGGTCACTGGACTCATCCTGAAACCTCCTGCTGCCAATCGATCATCACAGTAGTACACTGGGTCGAGTAAACGTAATGCTGAGGGTGCTGCGAAACAATAAACAAGACTCCCATAGTCAAGACAGGATTGAAAAAGGGCTGTGTATAGCTGCAGCAGCGTAGGGTGATCTGCACCCCAGTTGGCGTTGCTCAGGCAGCAGAGGGCATTGAGGTGCTGACAGCTCTTCAGCTTCAGCTGACAAAGATGAGGAAGCCACATCAATCGGGCATCGAAATCCAGTTGTAAGAATTGATATGTCTCCATTATAGTGAGTAGACCATGATTAAGGTGAAGTTTCTGGTTCCGGATGAACAGTACGATGCAGACAAAAGTGCGTGACACATGACTTTGCAGCAGCTGAAAACTGGAAGCCGGGGGCTAGAGCCCATGACTATGCCTTGTGAATGGTTCCCTGTAGGCACTGCTCAGCAACACCAGTATTGGAAGATCAGTACGAAATGCAGAAGTCGTCTGCATACACAGGAGCTGAGACCAATGGCCTGACAGCTGCTGCAAGACAGTTAATGGCCACTAAAAATACAGATACACACAATACAGAGCCCTGCAGGACACCATTCTCCTGGATATGAAGTAAACTGTGGGAGGCACCAACTTGAACATGAAAAGTATGGAGCGATAGGAAATTTTGGATAAAAATCGGGAGTGGGGCCCGGAGACCCCACTCATATAATGTGACAAGGTTATGATGTCACCAGGCCATGTCTTAAGCTCTTCATAAATCAAAAAAGATGGCAACCAGGTGTTGGTGACTGGAAAAGGCTGTTTGGATGGCAGACGCGGGAACCTAGATTATCAATGGTACAGTGACCCTGACAGAAACCACTCTCGCATAGAGCCAATAGGCCACATGACTCCAGGACCCAACACAACCGCTGACTTACCATATGTTCTAACAGCTTACAAATAATGTTAGTGGGGCTGATGGGGCGATAGCTACCCACATCAAGTGGGTTTTTACTGGGATTGAACACTGGAATGCCATTGCGATGGAAAAACACCATTGCATCAGATCCAGTTCAAGATGATGAGGAGATATCACCTGTAGTTGAACAAAGATGTTAGATCTGACTGTGGATCCGATCTGGCCCAGGAGATGTGTCAGGGCAATGTGCAAAGATGCTGAGGAACTCCCACTCTAAATGGAGCTTTATAGGTTCAATGTGACATTCATTGAACTAAAGAGCTTTCCTTTCCATTTGCCGTTTGAGGGTGTGAAATGATGGGGGATAGTTCTCTGATGCAGAGGCTCAACCATAGTGCTCAGCAAAGTGCTCAGCAATTGCCTTTGGATTGGTACAAACATGCCATTGACATTAATGCCAGTAACATCTGTCGGGGTGTCGTACCCACAAACACGTCTGATATTCGTCCAGACATGGGAAGGTATGTATGGCACCCAATGGTTGAGACGTACCTCTCCCAACATGCCTGCTTCCGTCTTTTTATAAGCTGGTGAACGTGGGCAGGACCCCTTTAAAAGCTATTAGTTGCTCTAGGGAAGGGTGCTGCTTATGTCGTTGTAGAGCTCTCTGATGCTCTTTAACAGCCTCAGCAATTTCCGGCGACCACAAAGGTACTGACTTTCGTTGGGGGCACCCTAAAGAACGAGGGGTCATGTTTTCTGCCACAGAAACAATCATTCTACTGACCTGCTCAACTACCACATCGATGGTACCATGTGGGGGAGTTTCAATGGTGACAGCAGAGGTGAAAGCTTCCCAGTCTGCCTTGTTTAAAGACCATCTTGGTAGATGTCTGTGGGAATGGTGCTGGGGGAGTGACAGGAAGAAGGAAAAGTGGTCACTACCATACAAGTCATCGTGGACTCTCCAGTTGACAAATAGGATAAGTCCTGGGATGCAGAGGGATAAATCAGTGGCCGAGTAAGTGCCATGAGCCACACTGAAATGTGTGGGGGGCCCTTGTATTTAAGAGGCAGAGGTCGAGGTCGAGGTGAGACACGAAAGTTTCGACATCTCTACCTTGGCCAGTAAGCACAGTACCACCCCACAAGGGGGTTATGGACGTTAAAATCTCCGAAGTAGGAAACGTTTAGGCAGTTGATGAATCAGTGCAGCCAATGTGTTCAGGGGTACTGCACCATCTGGAGGAAGATACACGTTGCAGACAGTTATTTCCTGTGTCATCCTTATCCTGACAGCCACAGCTTTCAGAGCAAAATAGACGAACAGGGATAGGGAAACAATTAAAAATTGCTTAAAAGAGCAAAGGCCGCTGGACCTGATGGGATACCAGTTCGATTTTACACAGAGTACGCGAAGGAACTCACCGCCCTTCTTGCAGCAGTGTACTGTAGGTCTCTAGAAGAGCGTAGCGTTCGAAAGGATTGGAAAAGGGCACAGGTCATCCCCGTTTTCAAGAAGGGACGTCGAACAGATGTGCAGAACTATAGACCTATATCTCTACCATCAATCAGTTATAGAATTTTGGAACACGTATTATGTTCGAGTATAATGACTTTTCTGGAGACTAGAAATCTACTCTGTAGGAATCAGCATGGGTTTCGAAAAAGACGGTCGTGTGAAACCCAGCTCGCACTATTCGTCCACGAGACTCAGAGGCCATAGACACTGGTTCACAGGTGGATGCCATGTTTCTTGACTTCCGCAAGGCGTTCGATACAGTTCCCCACAGTCGTTTAATGAACGAAGTAAGAGCATATGGACTATCAGACCAATTGTGTGATTGGATTGAGGAGTTCCTAGACAACAGAACGCAGCATGTCATTCTCAATGGAGAGACGTCTTCCGAAGTAAGAGTGATTTCAGGTGTGCCGCAGGGGAGTGTCATAGGACCGTTGCTATTCACAATATACAAAATGACCTGGTGGATGACATCGGAAGTTCACTGAGGCTTTTTGCAGATGATGCTGTGGTGTATCGAGAGGTTGTAACAATGGAAAATTGTACTGAAACGCAGGAGGATCTGCAGCGAATTGACGCATGGTGCAGGGAATGGCAATTGAATCTCAATGTAGACAAGTGTAATGTGCTGCGAATACATAGAAAGATAGATCCCTTATCATTTAGCTACAAAATAGCAGGTCAGCAACTGGAAGCAGTTAATTCCACAAATTATCTGGGAGTACGCATTAGGAGTGATTTAAAATGGAATGATCATATAAAGTTGATCGTCGATAAAGCAGATGCCAGACAGATTCATTGGAAGAATCCTAAGGAAATGCAATCCAAAGGAAGTAGGTTACAGTACACTTGTTCGCCCACTGCTTGAATACTGCTCAGTAGTGTGGGGTCCGTACCAGACAGGGTTGATAGAAGAGATAGAGAAGATCCAACGGAGAGCAGCGCGCTTCGTTACAGGATCATTTAGTAATCGCAAGAGCATTATGGAGATGATAGATAAGCTCCAGTGGAAGACTCTGCAGGAGAGACGCTCAGTAGCTCGGTACGGGCTTTTGTTAAAGTTTCGAGAACGTACCTTCACCGAAGAGTCAAGCAGTATATTGCTCCCTCCTACGTATATCTCGTGAAGAGACCATGAGGATAAAATCAGAGAGATTAGAGCCCACACAGAAGCATACCGACAATCCTCCTTTCCACGAACAATATGAGACTGGAATAGAAGGGCGAACCGATAGAGGTACTCAGGGTACCCTCCGCCACACACCGTCAGGTGGCTTGCGGTGTATGGATGTAGATGTAGGTTTGTAGGGGCACAGGTTCACTACATACTGAGTTTGGGACAGACACGAACTCTACCTGACACTATTATAGTCACAACAGTTCTTGGAATATCCCCTACAGCCACAAAGCACAGGGGTCCGCATTACTGGGAACCAGGTTTCCTGGAGTGTAATGCAGAAAGCAAGTGTAAAGCCAAATAGTTGCTGTAGCTCAGGCAGGTGGTGGAAAAAACCACAGCCGTTCCACTGGAGAGCAACATTATCGTAAGGCTGGGAAGGTATGAAGCATGCAAGAAGGCAGGTTACACCTCAGGGTCACCTGTTGCCAATGATTGAGCATTTGTATCCATTCCTATTGTAGATGAGGCATCAGTGACATCTAGGTCCTCAGGAGATGCTGAGATCTCCACCTCATCCACAGGTGTAGATTTGGTACGTAGTGTTGGTGTTGAGGCCACCGGAGGGTTCTTCTTCTTAGCAGTCTTCTTTGTTTGTTTGACCTCTCATTCTTCTTTCGGTGTTTGCTGGGAGGACTTCTCGGAAGTAGCTTTAGGCACGGAGGAAGAATGTGAACCTCCTCATCCAGCAGCTTTTGGCTCCTTTAGCCACTGCCGAGTGCCCACTGTGGAATAAGTGGATACCTTGGAAGAGAGGGTCGCAAGGGACCTCTTCTGCAGGAGATGAGCGAGAGGAGGCTGTTGCTTCTCCCGCTTGGGGCAGGGGACCGATGTCCCCTGTGTTTGGGTGATCCTTGCTCCCAAAGTAGGTACTTGTGATGGCAATGGTAATGTAGCTGCAGCATATGTTGACATCAACTGAGTGGGGTGTAATCTTTTATTTATTTATTTATTGTTCCGTGGGACCACATTTAGGAGAAGTCTCCATGGTCATGGAACGAGTCAATACATGAAATTATAACACGATTGTAGAAACAGATAAAATGAAATATAAGAAACATATTCAGGCGACAAGTCGTTAGTTTAAATAAAGAAAATCAAGAATGTAACACTGGAATTTGCTTAATTTTTTATCTCTTCCAGGAGCTCCTCGACAGAATAGAAGGAGCGAGCCATGAGGAAACTCTTCAGTTCAGACTTAAAAGTGTTTGGGCTACTGCTAAGATTTTTGAGTTCTTGTGGTAGCTTATTGAAAATGGATGCAGCAGAATACTGCACTCCTTTCTGCACAAGAGTCAAGGAAGTGCATTCCACATGCAGATTTGATTTCTGCCTAGTATTAACTGAGTGAAAGCTGCTAACTCTTGGGAATAAGCTAATATTGCTAACAACAAACGACATTAAAGAAAATACATACTGTGAGGGCAATGTCAAAATTCCCAGACTATTGAATAGGGGTCGACAAGAGGTTTTCGAACTTACACCATACATAGCTCGAACAGCCCGTTTTTGAGCCAAAAATACCCTTTTTGAATCAGAAGAATTACCCCAAAAAATAATACCATATGACATAAGCGTATGAAAATATGCGAAGTATACTACTTTTCGTGTTGAAATGTCACTTATTTCAGATACTGTTGTAATGGTAAATAAAGTGGCATTTGGTTTCTGAACAAGATCCTGAACATGGGCTTTCCACAACAGCTTACTATCTATCCGTACGCCTAGGAACTTGAACTGTTCCGTCTCGCTTATAACATGCC
Source organism: Schistocerca serialis cubense (assembly GCF_023864345.2). Classification (NCBI taxonomy): domain Eukaryota; kingdom Metazoa; phylum Arthropoda; class Insecta; order Orthoptera; family Acrididae; genus Schistocerca; species Schistocerca serialis. Next base: position 32,431,692 of record NC_064648.1, on the reverse strand, counting down.
CATTCTGTCTGATTAAAATGTCAGTTCTTGTTGAATTGTGGGTTAGAAACTGTAAAAACTGAGTCTTACTGTGATTTAGCATTAAATTATTTTCCACAAGCCACGAACTTATATCATGAACTACATTATTTGATAATGTTTCAATATTACGCACAAGATCCTTCACTACCAAGGTGGTGTCATCAGCAAACAGAAATATTTTTGAATCACCTGTAATACTAGAAGGCATATCATTTACATAAATAAGGAACAGCAGTGGCCCCAGCACTGACCCTTGGGGAACGCCCCATTTAACAGTGCCCCATTGGGACTGAACATCATTACCACTCTCAATATTGCGGAGGATTACCTTCTGCTTTCTGTTCTTAAAGTAGGAGGCGAACCAATTGTAAGCTACTCCCCTTACTCCATAATGTTCCAACTTCTGCAGTAATATTTTGTGGTCAACACAGTCAAAAGCCTTCGTTAAATCAAAGAAAACACCTAACGTTCGCAACCTGTTATTTAATCCATCCAAAACCTCACAGAGAAAAGAGACTATAGCATTTTCAGTTGTTAAGCCATTTCTAAAACCAAACTGTACATTTGACAGCAAATTATGTGAATTTAAATGCTGCAGTAACCTTGTATATACAACCCTCTCGATAACTTTAGCAAACACCGATGCCATAGAAATAGGTCTATAATTGTCAACATTATCCCTGTCTCCCTTTTTATAAAGTGGCTTCACTACCGAGTACTTTAATCGGTCAGGAAACCGACCACTCCTACAGGAATAGTTACAGATATGGCTAAGTACTGAGCTAACATACGTGGAACAATACTTCAGTATTCTGCTAGATACCCCGTCATATCCATGAGAGTTCTTGGTCTTTAGTGATTTAATTATTAACTCAATCTCCCTCTTGTCAGTATCATGGAGGAGCATTTCAGGTAACAGTCTCGGAACACTTTTTTCTAAGAGCGCTATATGATTCCCTGTTGGGACTAGGTTTCTATTTAGTTCACCTGCTATATTCAGAAAGTGATTATTAAGTACTGTACATATATGCGACTTATCAGTAACACAGACATCCCCACTACGCACTGATTCTATATTCTCGACCTGTCTCTGCAGACCAGCCACTTCCTTTACGACTGACCATATGGTTTTAATTTTATCCTGAGACTTACAATACTGTTTGTAATGGGCTGCTGCATTTAGATTTTGACTGTTTCTAACGTTTTGATATAATTGCCACTTTGTTCTACAAGATATTCTTATCCCTTTAGTCAGCCACCCAGGCTGCCTGTTTGTGCTAGTACCCTGTTTTGAACGTTCTAACGGAAAGCAACTTTCAAAGAGCACGAGAAAAGTCTTGAGGAAAGCATTATATTTATCGTCTACTGTATCAGCACTATAAACATCTTGGCACTCTTGTTCCTTGATAAGGTTTACAAAAGTCTGTACAGCAACTGGATCAGCTTTCCTAAAAAGTTGGTAACTATATTTAACATGTGTTGCAGCACAAAAATCTTTTAGACTTAAAATTTGTGCATCATGATCTGAAAGGCCATTCACCTTTCTGCTAACAGAATGCCCTTCTAATAATGACGAATGAACAAAAATATTGTCTATGGTTGTTCTACTGTTCCCTTGCACTCTCGTTGGAAAGAATACGGTTTGCATAAGATTATATGAATTAAGGAGGTCTACCAGCATCCCTTTCCTTGCACAATCACTTATACAATTAATATTGAAGTCACCACATATAACTAACTTTTTGTATTTCCTATAAAGTGAACCAAGAACCTCCTCTAGATTTAGCAAAAATGTTGTGAAATCGGAGTCTGGGGATCTATAAATAACAACAGTAAGAAGTTTAGCTCCACTAAATTTAACCACACCTGCACAACATTCAAACACCTTTTCAGTGCAGTACTTTGAAACATCAATTGACACAAATGGGATACCGTTTTTCACATACATGGCTACTCCCCCACACCGCAAAGAGCTCCTAGAAAAGCTGCTAGCCAACCTGTATCCTGGTAAAGGAAGCCTCTGAATTATCTCCTTATTTAAGAAGTGTTCAGATATACCAATAATTTCAGAGTCAACATCTATAAGCAGTTCACTAACTTTATCTCTAATACCTTGTATATTTTGATGAAATATACTAATTCCCTCATTAATCGGATACCCAAGCTTTGTAGAAAGTGGTTTCTTTGTTAGAGAGACTTCCCTTAAGCAGGAATACCTATCAGGTGACTTCAATCTAAAAAAGGTACAGCTCTAACACCCACAACTACCGGAATTTTCCCATGAGTGATCCCACCACCCCCACCTATGCTGTCACCTATAAGTTTTGCCAACCTCCCCTTCCCATACCTGTTGAGGTGCAGGCCATGTCTAGTGAAACCCGTCCTACTGATAGACTCCACCGACACCACTGAAATGTGACTCATGCCTTCTGTCATCAGCGCACCCCCAAGTCTCATGTTATTACGCCTGACGGCTGTATTAAGATGAGGCCGATCGTGACGCTGAAACAGTTCCACGAAATGCACATTCGTGTTGCCAGTCTGAGTGGCTATCTTTTCCAGGTCACCATCTATGTCATACTCCCCATCCCTATCAATACTATTACCAGCCCCACCCACAATCACTACCTGATCCTCTTTAGTAAAATCCCTACATAACCCCCCTACGTTAAAAGTCACCTGAGCCAATCCTGCATTAGGCTTCACAATGCTGGTGACCTGGTACTCACTCCCCAAAACTTCCTGCAACTGCTGGCCTACACCTCTACCATGAGAACTACCTAACAGCAGAACCTTCTTCTTTCTCTTAGACTTTGCAACTGTCCTAGCCACCGTAACTGCTGAGGTCTGCTGCATACTTCCTACATCTACAGCTACTAGAGATTCCTCTCCACTAGACTCTGACAGTTGGTCATATCTATTGCAAACACCAATAGTAAAACTATCTGAAAATCTCCTTCTCCTAGCAGATCTCTTGCCAACAGCCAGCTCCCATTCCCCATCCCCCTTCTCCCTCCTCATCCTATCTAGCTCCTCCTGTGCATTTTTCAACTGCACCTGAAGGGCACAGATCTTATGCTCCTGCTCCTCTATCAACTTACTCTTGCTACATAACCTGCAGTTCCAGGAGAGGATCTCACCAGAATGCCCACTGGCTTCCCCACTGCATTCCCCCCAGTGAAAATACTTCGAACAAGTCTCACACCGCAATCCACTACTCACGAACCTACGGCAAAGCCCACACTTCTCACTCATGGTAAAATTTTACAATTATTGAAACAAGAAAACAACTTTATCTAAGTTCCGATACTACAATAAGAAGATGTTAAAAACTGACTACAATTATCACAAACTTGCTCTACAAGGGAAGTAACTACTATTATTGACAGTATTAATCAACAACAAATGAGAATATAACAAAATACTAACACAGAAAGAAAATCAAATGTCTAATGACAGTAACGAAACTGAAAGCAGTTCGCAAAAATTTCTTCTGAAGTTATTTCACCGGAAAACACCAAGAACACCGGTTGAAGACTACTAAAGTTCCTAAATAAACTACTATACACAAACAATTAATTAGTACTTAGCTTTCGATGTGCCGCTACAGCTGCAACTGGTCAGCGCGGAATGTAAACACGGGTAAGAGGTTAAGTTGCTCGATACGCTTGTTTAGCCTCTTGATAAGTCAAATGGTCCAGGGTCTTGTACTCCCATGACTTTCCACTCCTTTTAGAGTACTGTGCAGTCTGGTGAGCTGGGGGAGTGCTGCTCACCGAGTTGATACAAGTGGGAGGAGATGCAGAGACAGTATTTGGATGCAGTGGACATACGCAGTCTCAACATGTGGCATTGGAAGTCCAACAGGAAGACATATGCCCAAATTTCCAGCACTTAAAGCACCGCATAGGAGGAGGGACGTATGGTTTAATATCACAGCAGTAAACCATCACCTTGACCTTCTAAGGCAATGAATCATCCTCCAAGGCCAAGATGAAGGCACCAGTAGCGACCCTTTTATCTTTGGGTCCCCTATAAACCTGCCAGATAAAATGAACCACCATTCTAGAGTGGCGTGGAGCTTGTCGGACTGAGGAGGTCGTGATGGAAAATAATCCCCTGGATGATGTTGAGGCTTTTATGGGGAGTAACAGAAACAGGAATATCACCCAGCTGGTCACAAGCAAGTAATGTCTGGGATTGGGCTGAGGATGCTGTCTGAATCAAGACTGCACCACTTCTCATCTTTGCCAGTGCTGTCACTTCCTCAAACTTATCCTCAAGATGTTCAACAAAAAATTGAAGCTTCATAGGTAGAAAGGAGTCCCTGACCATTCTGCTACAGACAAAATACCGAGGTGAATATGGCTCTCTTCTTTCTGTAGCACTACATTCATCCCATTGTGTAGCAAGGGAGGGAAATGATTTAGGATCATATCTGTCAGCATTTTACTGGATCTTGCCCTTCTTACAGACTGCTGGCGCCACGGTCACCAGCAAGAGATGACTTAGTCCGCTTCATTGTGGGTCAGCCACCCTGGTACCACCCACGCCAATCGGGCTCCCCCCATGGGCGGCACCCAGCCACAGCAAAAACCACCTGACATGATGGCCATTGCCGGGAGTCCTGATGCCCCAGGAAGACAGGCATCTACTCCTTGGCATATGTGGGCAGTTTACAGCTCAAGCATCAGCCCTGTGTTGTCAGGGGACTACCACTAAATGGGTACATGATGGCTCCACCCCAGCGAACTGGCTACCATACTGGATATTGGGCTCACAGAAATCTAATATTGTCATGGGGGCAAAAGAGTACAGGAGACAACGTAAGAAGATGACATACCCCCGAAAGTGTCCTCGCCCAAATAGTTGAATTGCAGGTGGAGATGCAAAGCCATGACAAGAGGCTCAGGACAGCAAATCAAGGGGCACTATGGATAACTCACGCACCACGTAAGGCGTCATTCCCCATATGGCCCGTGCTTATGTAGAATTTTGGAAGTGGTAGGTCAAACCATAAAGCTTATAGGGCTGAAAAGTGAGAGACTTCTTTTAGTCACCTCTTATGACAGGCAGGGATACCTCAAGCATATTCTAATCCCTGGACTAGCAAGAGAAAGCAAAGTTGACACTTTTCATATTGCAGAGATGCCAAGTGGCAGATAGGCACAACAAAGAGTGTCTCACAAATAAAACTCTTGACCCATAAGTCTTTCGTCCAAAAAAAATCACACACACACACACACACAGACACACACACACACACACACACACACACACACACACACACACACACACACGACTGGAACAACCACACAGTGAGCAGCAGCAGCAGCACTACTGCATGATGGGAGTGGTGATGGGGCAGGGGTAACGAGGAGGCTGGGGTGGGGAGGGATAGTAGTGTAGTGGTGATGTACAGTGCAGTGCTGCTGGGGAGGGTGCAAGAATGAGGTGCAAAGAAGGTAGGGCAGCTATCGGAGTTACATGGTGGGCAGGGGAGAGGTGGGGAGGGGGCTAACGGAAAAGAAGAGAAGTAAATATACTGGGTATGATGGTGGAATGAGGGCTGTATGGTGCTGGAATAAAACAGGAGGCTGAATAGGTGAGGACAATGGCTAATGAAGGATGAGGCCAGGAGGGTTACGTCAATGTAGGAAAATTTCCCACCAGCACAATTCAGAGAAGCTAGTGTTAGTGGGAAGGATCCATATGGCAGAGACTGTGAATCAGTCATTGAAATGTAGGGTCATGTTTGACAGCATTCTCAGCAACCACGTGGTCCACTTTTTTTGTGGCCATTCATGCGGACAGATGGCTTGTTGGGTGTCATGCCCACATAGAATGCAGCACAGTGGCTGCAGCTTAGCTTGTGGATCACATGACTGGTTTCACAGGTAAACTTGTCTTTGATGGGATAGGTGATGCTTGTGATGGTGGTGGAAGAATGTATGGCACAGGTCTTGCATCTACATCTATTACAGGGGTATGAGCCATGAAGTAATTGGTTGGGAGCAGGCGTTGTGTAGGGATGGATGAGTAGATTCTGTAGGTTGGTGGACAGTGGAGTACCACTGTGGGAGGTGTGGAAAGGATAGTGGGCAGAACATTTCTCACTTCAGGGCATGACAAGAGGTAGTCAAAACCCTTGTGGAGAATGTAATTCAGTTGTCCCAGTCCTCGGTGGTACTGAGTTACAAGAGGAATGCTCCTCTGTGGCCAGACAATGGGAGACTCTAAAGATAAGGCATGAGAGATTTGTTTTTGTACAAGATTGGAAGGATAATTATGATCAGTGAAGGCTTCAGTGAGACCCTCAGTATATTTTACAGACTAAGATGCTGCAGGCTATAAAGCATACAATCATTTTAACCACTTTTTAAAAAAGTAACATTGTTACAATTTTTAATATTAGATTGCAAAGCCAGGCTAAACAAAAAATTCTTAGTGTATAAAACCGAACTGACCTAAACGCCCCTGAATATCAAAATTTAACTTCTTCTCGTTCATGACCACTGTCTTCTTCATATAAGAGATGGTCTTCACTGCCCGCCAGAGAACTATTTGTACTGTACTTCTTGAAAGATTTGACCATAATGTCTTCTCTTACTCTACACCATAGCTGTCTTTTCCACTGACACACTAGTTTGACTGTAGGTCCTTTCAATGCTCTCTGGTGCGAGTGTTTGTTGGGTTTTGTCTGTAGCATGTCAACTGAATTTGGTCAGAAAAAACGCAAGAGCAGAACTGAGCCGCAACAGAGCCAGCCGCAGGTGGGTGGGAGTATCACATGCTGCAAAGCAAAACATGATTGAGTCAGTTGGGCATGGTATAGCAACAGCCAACACTGCAGTACATTAGTGGAAGTTCGGGAGCCTTTCCTTACCTGCCAACAGTCATATTAAAATATTTGCCTGAAGCCCTCAATGAACATAGTCAAATGTATAAACATTCAGCCATTCGTGTACTAAATGATTTTTCTCTCAACATCAGAGCGAACAACACCTACAAGCCTGTGACACCCAGAGTGACATCCTAGAATGCAGTATGGGGTCTGCCGTTTGAACACTACACAGGGTAGCCTGCTATGAGGCACGAGGGAGCTGTCTGCTCACTGGAGGAAATTCACGGCCATCATCAGCTGCACCACTGTGGGGTCATCACTGTCGCAGCCAGAGACTGCTGACAGCGGCATTGAGTGACCCCATATTCAACCATGCTCCTTGCACTGTCAGCAATGACAGATGTCTACTATTTCACATGAGAGGCAATTGGAAGCCTCTACCAAGCTGTTCCTGATGTACTATGGCTTAGGGCTGGAAAAACGAAAGGAATTAAACATATCTACAGTTGCCCTGACATCTCATTTCACTCTCCACATGCGACAATCCAAGAGTCATGCAACACTGATGTCAGAACTTTGTCATCTCTTTGTAGGCCTATGTTAGAACCTACACCTTATGTTACAGTGAATCAAAAACCAAAAAAAAGAAAGAAAATTCTTATATTTTGGTCATGGAAAAGGCATCTGACAGTCGTGAATATTATGAAGTAGATTTTATTGCAAATAGAGAACAAGTGGATATTTCTATGCTTAGAGGTAATAGAAGGCATGATTAGTTTGAGACTGTTAGATGTGCACAGTGTAACCTCAAGGGTTACTTAAGTGCAATGTTTGAAGTCACTTCTAGGAAAATGTTACACATGTAATCACTTGGGCCAAACAACTAGGCAGTGCTGGAAGTCAATACGGCTCATAATTACACATAAGAACAAAATTAATGTATTTTGTCTTCTTGTCTTGTGAATGTTAGTTCTCGAAGTGAGTGTTGTCAAGGACGAAGCTTCAATAGAACCAGACACATAAGGTGTGCCATAACTAGAAGCAGAATGCATTTTGTTACAGAAGGTAGCACAATTACCAGCAGATAGTAAAGAACTTAGTCGCCTGACACGATCACAATCATTCAACAGAGTGTAAATTTGTCAGATAAAAGTTCAACTGTTTAATTGCTCCTTACCCCTGATAAAAAAACCAACAATGAGCAGGTCTTCACCTTCGATATCTGGCTCAGATGCAAGGTTGGTCTAATGAAGTATTATTTACTGTTCCAAAGAGACGAACAGGGGAAGTATAAACATATTTATCGTATACAGGAGCTCTGAAGGGAGCCACAACATTCCAAGAATTTAAAGAAGGGTTATTCAAAGATATATGGAGCAAAATATTGCCAAACACTATAGGGAACAACTAGCAGCAATAATTAAGAAAAATACAAAAACTGTGAAAGAATTTGCAGATAGGATGAGGAAAATTAATGCATTAGGGTAGGATGCTGAGGTCAATGATATTTTGCAAGAAGCAGAGCAGAGGGTCTCCAATTCTTTTTTATGTGGGCTGCATGCGGAAATGTCAGAATGTGTGTGGACAGGGTGTCCGAAAGATTTGCGCACAGCAGTGCGGTTAACTACAGAGTGTGAGGAGATCAATTTGTCGACTGGAATGCAGGGCAAATGGACAGTGTTTGCAGCTAACATAAAACATTTCAAGTTTGGGCAAACAGGCCATGTAACGACAAAGTGTCCCCAGCCTCATGGTGATGTGAATAAGTAACAGTTTTAAAAGTAGAGGAGCAGGGAGAAGTGAGGTATTTAACACTAGCTGGGACCCCTGGTCCACCTATGGTCTTCTTAGTAAGACTAGATGCTACAAAACTGTATGCAGAAGTGGATGCGATAAGAAGAATAGTAGGGAAAAAGGATTCCATGATATTATGAGACACAGAAGAACATGTTTCAGTCACCAGTAGTGATTTGGTGGAATGTAAGCAATTGGACCCACCACAGTACAGACTGCGAGGAGTGGGAATAAAGACATCACACCATTAGGACAGTGGACTTAGGCATCCACCTGGATACGGCTTAATTGAAACAATAATTACAGATTGTGGCACACTAAATTGAGGCCTATGACATGATTCTGGGATTAGATTTCTTTTATCAGCATTGTGCCATAATCAACTTCCAGCTACACAGGGTGGAAAGTGGCAGAAAAATGGTTCAGTTAGGTTAAGTCAAGGTAGAGAGGCGGCAAGGAGAGTGCTGCGAAAGGTGAATCAATTAAACCATGAACACCCATAGAAAGACTTTATTCGCATGATTATGTATCTAAGGGTCCTGGAAATTACTTTGTGTCACTGTTGAGTCTAGCTTGCCGGTATGAATTTTGTGTGTGATGGAACCATTAGAAGAGAATGAAGTATTAGATCAGGTGGGTTGTTCATTTAACAGACATATCATGCACATATCTGTTTCTATGTACCATTTCAGCACATAGGGCATATGATTAACAAACCATTTGCTAATTGCTAATATCTTGGAGGAAGAAGGATGGGACATGTGGGGGAGTCAGCCATGGAGAACTGCCAGACATCACTGAAGCTGTATGAGGACCAAAAGTGAAGCCTCTAGAGGGAAGCAATAGGGAACAGATGACAGAACTACTTCTGGAATTCAGTGATTTATTTTCTCCAAAAGGACTATTATCAGGTACGCTTATTACACAACACTACATACCTATAGGAAATAAATCTTCAGTCTACCACAAGCCATACAGAATAGCTAGGTACTTGCACCCACTTTTGGAGTTATTAATCGATCAACAGCTGAAAGATGGAATAATTGAAGAATGTAATGTCAACAGTGGGCAGGAATAGTTCTGCAAAAAATAGAGGTTTTGGTATGATTACAGACACCTAAATGTGAAAACCATAATGGATGCCTACTCTTTCCCAAACATCACAGAAATTATGGATAATTTAGAGCTATGCTAATATTTTTAACAAAGGATTTGACGAGTGAGTATCACCAGATAGAGCCTGCACCGCAGGACTGACAAAACAGAATTTCAGGCACCCTGGGACGACTACCTAATCAGACGGATGCCATCCTCATTAAAAATGCACCTGTAACATTTCAGAGATTGTTGGACGCAATACCCAGAAGTCTGAAACAATGGCAAAGCTCTGTGTATCTTTGTGAAATAATTGTCTATGGAAGTGATATCAAATAGCATATGCAGTGGTTAAGGGAAGTATTCCTAAGGTTAGATAGCATACCGAGGACATACCACAAGATGGAGTTAAGACAGACCCAAGATTAATTAGAGCTGTATGGGAATTTCCTGTACCTTAATCTGTAAAAGAGTTGCAATCATTATCGACTTGTGAACTATTACCAGTGGTTGATAAAAGGATATGCCGATATTGCCAGAAGGTTACACAATTGTTAAAAGAAGGGTACCAAGTTTGTATGGTCAGAACAGTGCCAGCATGCTTTCGAGGAGTTAAAAGAAGCTTTAAAATTGAGTCCAATTGTGCCGTTTCCTGATTTTAATAGCGAATTTGCTTTATTATGTGATGCATGATAACCATGCAACAGGCTGTGTCTCATCAGAAGAGGTGGAATGTGCAGAACATTCAGTAGCTTATGCTCAAGGGAACTGAATTCTGAAGAATGAAATAATTCCACAATGGAGAATGGGATGCTAACCTTATTTGCGGACTCACGTATTTCAAATTTTATCTGTACAGTAAAACATTTAGAGTAATAACAGCTCATGTGGCATTAAAATGGTTGTTGGGGTTAAAGAATCATTCCCAATAGGTTGACATGATGAACAGTAAGGCTAAGCGAATAAGATTTTGAACTTATATATAAAACTGAGAAGATGCATGGAAATGCAGATAGCTGAAGTAGAAAAGCAGCAGTATTCATATTACTCAGAATATCAGGGAACCAGAAACCCAAGTAGAGGTCTTGAATAGGGAAGTAGTTAATAAAACGGCTGCAGTCCATAGAAGATAGTGTTTCAGTTAGGGGTAAATTTGTTGCAAGAAGGGCAGTATTTAAAGGGTCTAAGGAAAGTACAGAAGGCACTGTTACTGAAGATGAGGTTGGTTTCAGAACCTGAGCACAAAGGCTTGCCCTTTAATTTGGAGTAGCTGCAGCATCAGTGAGAACTGATGGAAGAAAAGTTTCCATTTCCATTTCTGTAACAGCAGCAGGGAAACAAGCACATCATGAGTGCTACATAATTTGTGCATAACTCATCACATGGGGAATACTAAAGAAATTTGTAAGAGTAAAAACTCAGCGACTTATTAACTGCAAAAGACAAAGGAAGATATGTAGAAATGGAGGAAGCAAAGTTACAAAAATGCCACTGAGAGAATCATAGTCTGTCCACGTATGGTAATATGAGTGGGGCAGGATTCCTGTGCAGTGAAATTGCTAATGGGACAAAGGAGGAAAGAAAATGCAATTAAAAAGTGGTCCAGCCAGAATCGTACTTGCAGCAGGTCAAGGCACATGGATTGTACCCTAGCTTTGAGAACATGGTAGTAGCAGATAGTTGTTGCAAGAAATGGAGGGGTACATCAAGGAGGGTAGAATGAAAGGTGAATGCTTTCTTATTAAATGGAACAGTATTCAACATAATGGGGCCTACTTTCTGCCTGTCCACCGTGGCTGCAGAGATAACTCACTTTAGTATTTCCCAGCCACATTTGTACTGGCCAAAGGAGCCCATGGAAGCGCCACATGCCACAAATCTGAGAAGCTTATATCAAACTCTAGAGCCAGAACTAATGTTATCTATAAAAACACTTCTGAATCAGCAGGAGGGACCAATCTCCCTGGAAACCTTATGCAGCGTGTAAATTCATATTGTGAAAATCAGCACTGGAAAGAGACAACACTGACTATTGTCATACTAACCACCACAGCAGCACTCGTTCTGCTGAGCCTGGTGGTGTTCCGGTACATAAAAAACAAAGAACACCACCAAGTTCAGACCCAGCCATAGTTCAGATTCCACCTCATTGGATAATTGAATCATAAAAGCAGCAGAATGAAGCAGAATTCACAGTGATATAATATGAAGAATAACTGATTTATTTTCGCTTTTAAGTGAGGAGTATAGAGTATGAAATGATTGTGCAAGAAGCACAGTAACGAAATTAGTACCATGGTGTTCCAGTTAAGGTTCAGGGCAAGGGGGTCTATGGAAATGTGTAAGATTCAGTGAAAAGGTTCAGGTAACTAATTGTTAGAACGATTCTTAAGAGGGAAAATAACGCTGGAAATAATGGTCGCCAGTAACACTGATGTAATGGGTAGTTTAGTTTGGTCAACCTGAGAGACAGTCTTAATTAAAAGGTCAATGTAGTGTATCGACCATCAATGGTAAAAGAATACGCCAGAGCAGAAGAGAGTTGAAACAGAGCCAGCTGCAGACGGGTGAGGGTGTTATGCATTGTGAAGCAAAACATGGCCAACTTGCTTTGCAAAGCAGAGCCAGCTGTGCATAGTATAGCAACAGCCAATGCTGCAACATGCTAGTGGAAAGACAGAAGCTTTTCATCACTTGCCACCAGAATACTATTTATAACACATGCCTTAAACCCTAAAGAAACAAACTGGAGTGCCGAAGTACTCAGCAGTTTGTATACTACATGATTCTTGTCCCACTATCACAGCCTATGCCACATGACTGTGACACACAGAGTGACATCCTGGAATGCAGCATGGGTCCAGCAAAAAGAATGCAAGACAGGGCAGCCTGCCCTGAGTCATAAGCAAGCTGTCTGTTCACTCTAGATGCTGACTTCTGTGAAGATGTGTCAGAGCTAGACATACAGCAGTCTCCAACAATGAAGGCCACTCTGCCAAAGCCATATGCACACAGTTTACTTTGATACAACATGTCCCGTGGATGATGCAAGCTCATATGCCAGTTGCCATGCAGTTCTAAGGCAGTCTGTTGTGACCTTGCAGCAAAATAATGGTGCTCTCTTCTGAAGTCGCACATGGTCAGCCCTGCCCTGGACTTTGGGATATAGTTTCAGTCTCTATGAGCTGTCACCCCATCCAAGAAACACTGGAACAATTCACACAAATCCATCAGCCCACATTAACTTTTTACTGTCCTGCTTCCTTTCTTCCTACGGCCCTCCACTGCCGAGTCTGGTAGGCATTTTCTCTGTGTCATACTGCACTGTCTGTAGCTGTGTACACAGTTACTGTGGATGTGGGGTTACCCAAAAAACACTACCTCATTTCATACATGCCCTGACATCATTGGCATAGTTCTCAGTTGACCGGAATGCCATCTTCCATGCAGAACACGATCATACAGACATCTGGTTGACAGTATGTAGGACTGTATCATGAATTAAGCACAGGACAGGGGTGTTGTTTGCTGCTTTAATTTTGGATAACAGTGTAGTTTTGGCCATTTTGCATTCAGTCCTCAATTTGCACATTGAGTCTTCCTCATTATTTTCAGTTCTTCCTTACTAGCAAGCCAATCACGAATGGCTCTTTCTGGTGGAGGAGGACCTAAATGTCACTCAGCTGCTCTGTTTCCATATTGTTCTGCATATGCTATTACCTTCAATTTATAGCTCACATCATATGAAACCTCTCCTTTTTCCATTAGGAAACTACTAAAGAAAATACTCTTCTGTTACCGATAATACAAATGACTTTCAGTTCAAGTTCACTGGCACTGTAGACTGCAGTGACACATCATAGGCTAGACAGTGTTCTGGGTTTGTGATGGTAGGGCAGGAGGGACAGTGTTAGCAAGCTTGTGAAGCTCCACAACTCATGTTCATCGCATCGGTGCACTGCTGCTGCCAGTTGAATCCAGTGTTGCCAGATAGATAGGTTCCCAACAGCATTGAATATATGGCCTGTTTTTTAAGCCTGGCAGGAATTTTACATCAAATAAAGGACATTTTTACATTTTGAGTAAAAGACACACCTGAATGTTGCACGAAATTTTTTGAAGATAAAAGTGTGTCTTACTCCATAAAATATGGAGTGCTTTTGTTCTCTCTAAAATATAAGGCCCAACTGACGATGTTTCCTTGTGAGTGACACTCTTTGGGTCTCAGTGACCTGCCCTTCTTTCCTAACCTTCCTCTTTCCAGATGAAGGAACTAATCATTCCCTGAGCTAGGGAAGTTGCTTGTACTTTTGTGTGCGTGCATTGTCAGTACTAGCTATTCCACCTCCTGAAGTTAAGTCATGGCCAGCCATTTTGTCTGACCAATTTGTAGTTTTGAGTCATTCCAAAATGTAAGCACAAGAGTAAAATATAATTTTCTGAACCTTATCTTTGTTTTTTGCATCATGGTTTAGCTGTAGTATCTATTTTCCTGTCTGGGGAGGAAAAATATAAATAATTTCTCACATCTATTTTTTGAAAGTTACAAGTAGAGGTTACAATGATATGAAGACTGTCATAACATACCATACCTAACTTACTGATCATTATGACACTTCCTGTGTGCTGATTTAAACTGCATACACCATGTTACAAAATACATTTAGTTTGGCTACAGTGTTACAGGCATTTTAAGTTTAAATTCATCATGTTTGCGGCCAGATTTGCAACTAAAAATACTGATTAAGTTGTGATATCCAAAGAAGAATTTAACGTCAATGATTCTTACTACACAGAAGGTAGGTCAGGAACAAAGTTTACATTTTTTGTTAGTTAAATTCAACCTAAACAATTTTTTAAACAAATGTACTGTAAAGAAAAGAATTTATGGGGAAATTATTTTGTGGATGAAACAATAAAAGTTTCATTTGCTGAATAAGTTACAGAGTAATACATCGGTATATGAAGGCTGGTGCATTGTTACACATTATTAATACTAGCTTTTTGTTAAAGATAATGGATAGTAAGTTTGAGAGAGAGAGAGAGGGAGGGAGAGGGAGATATATATATATCTATATATATTACAAAACTATATTCAAATCAATTACAACTGATTCAATTCAGAGAAAAATATAAGAAAATGTTACAAGACTTCAGAAGAAAGGGAAGAGAGCAACTTAACAAATGTCTAGTTTTAAAATAAAGGAAAAGAGGAAGAAAGAGTTGTGAAGAGTATGTACAAAGAAAGTAAATGCAAAACCACTCTTGTCACTGGAGTGTAACAATCAGAACCCTATTTAGGTTCATACTAATCCGCATAAACTTCACGAAAATCAGTAAAAAGATAGTTACATCCACGAGCGCAACATGGAAATATGCGGTAACAAACAAATTAATTGTTAAAGTGCAACAACTTCCATAATGTTTAAGGAAACATAAACAACACAAACTGAATAACAAGGTTTAAGGAGGAGAGAAGCTAACAGCTGAATTTTTTACAACAGAGATGACAATCTGTCAAGCACCTGACGGATGGCATACTTAATTATTTAAAGATCCGAAGACTAAGATGCACAAAGTGCTGCAAAAACACTACATAGTATTTTCACCTCAGGGAGCTTATAAACAATGTTATGCAGACAAAGAAATGGGGCAAATAAAAAATACTTTCATTCATTACACATTTTGTTGGTTTTGAATACACCTCGATGTATGTATGTATGCATGTATGTAGGTGTCATGCCAACTATCTGGTGAATGCACTGGCAAGAGCGTTTTTTCTTGAGGTAAGGAGTTGCTGGGACATGTGGTTTACTGTTAATTCATGTATACTATGAACTCGTGTAAAAAGTGTAAAAGCTGTAACTCCTAAACTTCACTTCACATTAAATAATGAAGTTCACTGACAAAGAAGTAAAATGGAAAAATTGATTGATGTTGACAGGCAACAAAAATATAAAGAAGTTAATGGTACCATCACTGATGTTGTATCAGAAATTGATAAATTTTATATTTAACATTTCACTGCTTCATGAAAAACTCACAATCTGCTGAATTAGGGATATGTGCAAAATCGATCTCTCAAATCTGGAAATCTACAGACAGACTTTGTAGATAATGTTTCTTTGATTAATGAAGACAAAAGTTGAAGTGCTCATTCATCACATGCACAAGTACAGTCTTCACAGGTTGCGCCTGAATGCTGCAGGAATATTTAATCATGCCACCATCACCAATGAGATCTAACACATGAAACAGTTTCTGTTGCTGTGTTGTCACATAAATAATAGCTGATGTAAAGATGATCTCATGTCTCCAAAAAATTTGATAATTTTTTGAGATGGCTGTACCTACCTATTTGAAAACAAGTACACGATATCCAGTTTGTGATTGAAAGTATTTTAAGTGGAAATGGACTGCTATTCTTTACTGCATGTAATGGTGAAGTTGTGACAGATGCTATTGGTGGTACAATGAGGAGAGGAGTGTGGAACCAGATGAAACAAAGAAAATGGCATGCTGGCTGATTTTTATGAATGTGCACAAACTCAGATTCAAGGAAAAACTACGTTTTATGGTACTGGAAGATGGTTTCTGGACAACTGCGTGAGCATAAATTACATTCAGGTCAAACTTTTTGCTCATATTCAAAACTATTATTATTTTTTACCTTACACTATCATAATACTGTTGACCCAACAACCCTGAAGGTTGAAAAAACCAAACTACTTCTCATATCTAAGGATGCCGGGTATTCCGGTGGAAAGTGGTTCTTGTGGGGATCAAATGCTGCAGATGAAGACAATTGCAACAGATGCTTGCAAAGATCTGCATGTTGATCTGATAAATCCTGGATTGTTTGTCACTGTAGAAATTTTAAATAAAAGAGGTATAAAACAATATCTATGGCATCTCTGGCTATGGAAATGTTTTTGAAACCCATTCCACAGGCTAAAATTTTTTCACACAATACAAAAGTGACAGCACTTTTTGTTAGAACTGAACAAATCTGAACATTAATAAATCAACGAATGATTATTTAAAAAGCAACCGATATTTCTTATGTGTTTAGAATTGGGAAATACGACTGAGTTGCAACATGAATCTTTTAAGAAGAAAATGTAATATAATGAAAAACTGAAAGACTTGTGTGTTTAAATCATATGATTTATGTATAGTTTTAGTTTCTTAGAGTATCCAAAATTGCACTATGAATGACGCTATTTGTGCGAGCCATGTATAGAATCTATGGTGTCCAAAATGCAATTAGTTTTTGACTTTCATCTTCAAGATTACAAGTTTTAGATACAATTACTGCATGCCTAATGTAACCCATTCCGTATGTATTTTTATTTTAAAGGAAGGGTGCAATTCAAACAATTTCTGATTTAAATATAATTTTAAAAAATTCTTTCAGGAGCTACCTTTAATTCCACACAGCCAACTGTGTGAACACATCAATCATTTAGAAAAGGAAATGTTACTATAACAATTAATGAAACTCATTTTTCATGTGTGTGATTGTCCAAGAGGAAACTTGGAATTACTCTTTCCTCAGCTGAATTCTACTTTTGATTCAACTGACCATTAATGAGTAAGTATACTGTTGTACTCCATTAAGAAATAATTGTATCTTTATCCACTGCAATTACCAGGCCTACTGATTATACAACAAATTCAAATTATTTACAACATCCAACATCAATTGGTGGATATTTAGTGCTTCAGTCATTTCTACACTGAAGTAAACAAATTTAATAACTAATTTACAGATTCTGTCAATTCTTCATTGAATTTTTTCATATGTAATTAGTATTAGAAGCTATGCTCATTTTTTGATAATATTTCAATGAACCCTTTGGGTTGTTCATTAAAATTATTTAAACTAATACCGCAGAACAAGAGTAATTAGCTTTGATGTTGGATAACTGTCACAACACAGCTGACCCTGACACCACTACTCAAATGTCCTGAGAAACCACCGTGCATATGTTACATTAACCTCTCAACAGAGCACATCATTTTGTGACAAGAAATTAAAAATCTTCTGTCATTTACTCAGCCATAACCTTACTGGGGGATCAGAATTATTTTGAGAAAATATTAAATTCTTTATAAACTTGACAACTAAAGACAATATGATTCATCATTGAAGACTTAGCACACATCGAGTTAACTGTGTTGCAAAAGATATGTATAATACTAACATCTCTATTGAGACACTGGGCTTAACAGACCAAGTATTATTTTAAACATTATACATACTGGTTAGACAGAGATGAAAGGAAACACAGTTTACCAGTAAAATGAAAAAAGATAAGGCATATGTACCCTTTTGCAGCAATTATTTGGTTGGTATACTGTTCATGGCACTTTCTGTAATTTTAATTTATAACAGATACAAATAAGAGAAACTTAAATAATCAACAAAATATTCTCCTTCACTATTTACAACAGTCTCTGAATGTTGAGATGACTTTCATTCTGTAACTGTAGAAGTCACCTGGTTTTAAGGCGAAGAACTCATTAAGCAAGGCACTGAGCGCATTTTCATCTGGAAAGGAAGTTCCTTTAAGGCTGTTTGATTGAGAGCAGAAAAGGAGAAAATCTGAGGATGCAATATCAGTTGAATAAGGTGGGTGTGCAATGACCAACCCCCAACTCCTGTGTACAGTTTTTTGTCAGTCTAGCAGATTGTGGGCAGGCATTTTCCTTGAGTACTGTCTTCCTGGTCATTGTTCATGTACAGCATCTGCAACCAGTCTCAGCTGTTGACAGTAAATGTCAGTAGTAATCAGTGGTTACATCTCAAGGATGCAATTCATAGTAAACCACACAGAATGTACATTATCTTTTGTGGATGCTTTTTGTTGATGCTTTGTTTGGGCTCAACCATTCCTTTCTTTTCCTTATTTTAGCACAAAGCTACCATTTCAGATCAGCATAATGATACAGGGCAGGAATGATTAGTGTTGTTCACATACAACTGATTAAAGGCAAGCAAGAATGTGCATATGGCCTCCATTTTTGTGATTTTGGTTAAGTGCATGTGGTATCCACACACCCTATTTTTGAGCCTTATCCACTGCACACAAATATCAGAAGGTCATGAAATGACCACAGTTCATCGAATTTGCCAGTTCTCAAGTACAGTGACATGGGTCATTGTGAATTAATGCATTTAAACGATCTCCATCAAACCTTGAAGGTAAGTCACTAATGGCAAAAAAATTCTCCCTAGAATGAAAAAACAATTTTCTTGACTAGCTCTGTCCAATGGTATTAAATACAAACAGGATGCAAATGTTTCTGGCTGCCTCCATTGCTTTTACACCTATATAGAACCCAACAATGCTCCTCTTTCTCCACTTGGCACTCCAATATCTAGTGGCCACAGTTCCACTTACTATATTCAAATGACAAAATGACAATATGTAGACTCAAAGAGCAACAGTGAACTACAAATAAAAAATGACAATTGATTATCAACTTGTGCACCAGCCTAATATTTAGGAAAAACTGAGATAATATCAGGTCATGAAAACAATAATTTCTTAACAGTAGCTGAAAAAACTAGGGGGGGGGGAGGGGGGAGGTGACCATTGAAATTAGTTACATCAGACTCAGTCAGGAAGTGTATACTTGACCAGACATCAGTTTCATCAGATGAATGGTCAAATCAGTCACAAGAATCATCTGCTGATAGAAGCAGGAACTCTTCTTGTTAAGATTGCAACAATCTAATAACTAAAATATTGTGCTGACTTTACAGCATGACTGAAATATGCAGTAGAAGTGGAGAAACCTTATTGGCATCACATTACAACCTTCATCTCCCTTTAGTCAGGAAATACAGTGTTATGGTGTTAAAAGAATTACACTTACAAGAACGGAATCTTAGCTTAGCAACAAAAACTGGGTCGTAGTAATAAATGATGCCTTGGGAGGAAAACTGAATACAAAATGGGGAAACAATACATACAATGTCCCACAGGGCTCAGCATTTGATTTATCCTGACCTACATATATGTTGTGCTAAAACCATTGGAGATGCCTTCTTCAAAATCTGCAATGCTTGCCAATAAGTACACTGATAATCAGCAAACACACTCATACTAAAAACAGCCAGAAGAATAATGGATCATGCTTGCAACTGGTTTACAGGCAACAGAATAAAAATTCAACCTTTAGACTTACATAAGCACACATGATGCAACTCCAAACAAGTCCAAATGGCTTACAGATACAAGGAGATATCAATTACAGGCACTGGATGAGGATTTATGAGTTAAGTTCTTGCGCATTTGGATGGATATTAAATTAAGGAAGCACCAGCATGAGAATTAGTTAACCAAAAAGCTCATATCTCTCTGCCTTGCAATTAATGAGTGTTCTTCCAGAGTGTCAACTTGCAGAAATGCTTCCTAGCATGCTTTCACTCAGTACTACCCTATAGTATAATCTTATAGGACATGGCAGCTATAAACAAATGAGTATTTATCCTATACAAGCTTATAGTACGAATGATGTGATGTTGACAACTGAACACCTCGCATAAACCTCTTCACTGACCTAGGGGATCTTTCACCTACGTGTCACTATGGAACTACCTATTGGCTTGTACATTAAGTAACAAAAATTTTATTTATTTGCAGTTGGATTTCCCAGAAGATATTTCCAAAAACAAGTCAAAACTCCAAGAGATGCTATCATAATTGCCTCAAGGTGAGCAATGCTGAGGGGATCAACCTGAGAAGTTTACCATTTTCTTGACCCCATTTCAATTGAAACCCAAGCAGACACCAAGGAATTGTACGCAGTATGTATCATTTAGTGTGTGTACAGTAATGTCTACTTCTTCCAGTAGCAGGTTGTTTCTAATTACATTACATGTTATAAAATGAGTCTTCAAGGGATGACCTGAACTGGTAGCTGCAACATTAATAAGGGTAATGTGCTGTGCAACATGGGACAGGAAGTTTGTAGGTAGTGATCATGATTTATTATCAAACTTATGGGATTGGCACTGAACTGAATCTGAAGAGAAGGGAATTCTGTAACAAACTGAAGAGAGTTGACAATATTAGAAAAAAACATAGATCGACCAATCTCTCGATCTCTTTTACTGGCAGGAGTTTGTGAAAGGCTCCACATATGTGCCTCCTCTTCCAACATCATTGGATGAACTATGATACTACATGCCAACAGCAGTGAGTTTCCTAAACTGACACGGTTGCAAATGCATGGATCAAGTCTATAACATGGCTGCTTAAATGTGTTGAAAAGAATTTTGATTTTTGTGATCAGTAAATGATGAATCTGATCCTAAACACAGCTGTGAAAACCACCTTAAACCACATGTGCACACACATGAATTGTAAGCAATGGGAAGATCATATGGTTCCTTTGTAAATAAAGGATTTGCAAGCATATATAGAAGTAAAAATCCGACACCAATTCTGTACCTTTATTTATTACAATATTACAGCTTTGTGAAATCTGATGATTTTAAACATCCTGAAGAATTGCTTATACAGGTATAGTTTCTTTCAGTAAAATATGATAATTTGCCTTGATGGGTTGCGTCTTATTGAACGTTTCAGAAATTTTTCCATAAAATTAAATTTGCTTTCAACACTGTAACCTCTGCTTTGACTAGAGATGGGATGTGAATGTTATTCATTTGTTCATTCCTTGATTTACACATTGCATTCCATAAATGAAGATGTGGATGGAAGTGGGGTGAGCCAGTCTGCAAATCTTAAGGCAGAAGCTCCCACAGGAAATTTACCTCTGAAGTATACTGACAACCAGCTGTTTGTGACTAGTGCTAATCTACTGACACTGCTAATTATGGAAACTGCTAATGGATTATTTTGTATGTAAATGTACATTTACTACTATGTAAAATATCACTGTTCCTCCTACTACATTAGTCAGCTACTTATTTTACCTAATATCTCCACATACATCGATACTCCGCTATCCAGCTAATGGCGCACTGGGAAGGGTACACCATAACCCTGCTGGTCATTTTCATTCCCATTCCACTCGCAAATATGAGGGAAAAAGACTGTCTATGTGCCTCCATATCAGCCCCGATTTCTCAAATTTTATCATCATAGTCCTTATGTGCAATGTATGTTGGAAACAACGAAATTGTTTAGCAATCGGGTTCAAATGGCAATTCTCTAAATTATCTCCATAGTGTTCCTCCAAAGAACATTACCTTCCTTCTGGAAGTTCTCATTTGAGTTTCTGAAGCATCTCCATAACACCTATGTACTGTTTGAACCTACCAATGACAGATGTGGCAGCCTATCACTTAATTGCTTCTCCAGCAAAGTATTACTTTGCTATCTTGCTAGCTTGCTCTAGCTTCTCATGTATTTACCTAAAAAAGTTCACAATTTCACAATTAATACAGAATATTGCTGACCATGTGCCAGTATCAAAATGGTCAGCCCAATTTATCTGCATCATTAAGCCCTAGCATTTTATGCTCCTGAGACCACAAACACTGCATGTCACTAGCTGACAGAGCTAAGATGTTCACTGCACAACTTCATGTACTTCTCAGGATCACTGTTATCGTCACACATCCTATTTGTAGATTTGCTCAGGTGTCTACCACTATTTAATCTAAGTTACATATTTTCAAAGCAACAAGTGGGGTGGGGGGGAGGTACACATCAGTGATTTCAGTGCCAACCACATGACATGGTTTTCCAGACCACACAACCAGAAACACACTGTTCTACACACTTGCTATGGGAGCAGCACTCCATGAAGTGGACACTATCCCTGAACCTCTGGCCCTGGTGCCATGGAGACATCTTGTTTGACCTGTGATCTCTTTGACTGCATACGAAGGCCAGTATGGCCTTTTGTATTTTCACGGTAAGTGGTCACCAACTACAATCCAGCCACTTTGACAACTACAGGTATGCCCTAGGACACTGTACTGTTCATTGTTTTGGCCTAGCTCCTCATTTGCACATCCCTGACTACTATGTGTGGCATTCTCATTTCTGTAAAACCCTTCTTGTGGAACAACAGTACTACTGTTTCACTTACTGTCCTGTCTACTTGTGATGCCAATGCATCCCTTTAATTTGTTTAAAATGGCATAACATGAGTCAAAGTCTTGGCCTGTTACCTGTGAATCAGCTACACTCCTTTACATAATGTGAGCTGTCCCTAGCATGATCATTTGGTTCCTTGACCTGTATGCTTGTATCATCACCACACATTTCTGTGTTGAAGAAGCCAACATTTTGTGCCTGAAGAATGCTTTGCAACTGCAACAAGTTTGATTATGAACAATGAGATCAAGAGCAAGCCAGTACCTAACCTTCTGCAATTGTATGTTAAATGTTCCCCAATCATTGTCTAATTTCATTCCTGTGACATATTTATCAATTTGAGCATCTCTTTACCTTACTAAGGTCATAAATCATATGTAAAAAATTTATCTTTCTTCTTTAGATCTGAAAGGACTCTAATGACAAGGTCATACATGGCTTCATCTATGTACTATCATTCACCAAAAGCCATATACAGAGTTATTCTATTACTGAAAATTTTATAACTAATACAACAGGCACCACAGAAGCTGCCACAATATATACAGGTTGTGGCCAAAGTATCAGGGCTGATCTACAACACACGAATTTTATCTCTCTTTTTCATAACCCAAAATTTTTTTAGGTCAAATGTAAGAATAATATTCACACAAAAGATAACAGCCAATGATCTGTTGAATTGCATTTATCAGAAGTTATTGAAAGGAGGAATATTTCTCAAATGACCTACACTATTAGAACTTACACTTCACCTAAATGTGAATTTTGCGACCATCGCACACAGCCATTATACAATATAGTTGATACGAACAAGGGCTACATAAAACAAGATTATACCAGTCACCAATCCCCTTCCATTTCTATTTCTATTTAAAAGAGTTAGCACATAACAGGTGGAATGAAAGTCAAGTGCAGAAGTACAAGAATACTCTACAATTATGAACAGCAACAAGTTCCAAAAAACTGACAATCTGCCAATTTCACTGCAATGCATCTTTTACTCTACAAACTTAACAAAAGACTTATTACTTGACTACAGGCAATATATCAGACATGTAAATACTTACAATATTCTCAGTTACACTCATTTCCAAATTTAATTCAGGATCCTCCTTGATAAAATCAGTGGACCACGATATTCCCAATGGATCTTCAATGGACTGAAAGAAGGAAACATTCTGTGAATTATAACTGCTTGCTAACTTCTGTGTGTATATGACAGCTCTACCTATTCCTTTCTCAAGAGTATCATCCAACTTTACAGAGATTCTTATCGATTGGGAAGAGTGAGTGTCAGAATGCATCCAAATCAGTTCTATTGTCTCTAATTTTGCTATCAGCCATTGTGTAGTATTTATTTGGCATACTTTCTCTTTCTATTCCTGTCACATAATCCACTCTGATTTCAAAGGCACTATGGGATGCTTTATCGGGTGGTCGTACTCCAACATACGAACTTTATATATGAGTGCAGCAACATTTCTAAATTAAGCTCAGGTAATAAATAGATGCAAATAACCTTCCAGCTGTAAACCCATAAACAAGAGGACTTTTGTTCATTAATCAAATGAATATGGCATTCCACACATTATCAGCAAAATTTACCAAATTTAATGCTATTTACACCATGTATTTTCAGTGCCTGCTCTTTAGGAAACAATTAAAATTTATATCATTTGTACTGGATGAAAATCATACAGAATTACATACAGCGAAAGCAGGATGTCAGTAATGATGTAAATACAACAGTGAATAATGACTGGGAACTCTACAAAATACCAATCACATATCATAGTTCCACATCATCTGTTATAGCACTGTGACACAGAGGCATGTAACAAGATTAACAATTTCTTCTCCCTGTCGCCGTTGGATAAGCAGCTGCCAGCAGCAAGTCGTATACTCTTAGCTTACTTATTTGTTACATAGTTTAATTCTTAATTTCTTTGCATGTTTTTGGATACTTGCATTGTTTAATTCATAAATTTCGGGCGTATTATAGTATTTGAGAGTTGTAGTATCGCGGTTTAGTATTTACTTCGTAGATTCTTACTTATATTACATGTAAGTTTCGTGTAGGAGGTGTTATTTCGAGTTTTAGTTACTGTAATCATAAATTCAGGCAAATTGTAGCGCAGTCGTTAGGCATTTGTACAGGTTAGTTCATATATTCTTTGCGTGTTTCTTTGTTGTGTCTTTGCGTGTTATCTAGGCACAGACTCGTGTTTCAGTAACTGTTGTTCAACATCAATTAGAATGGACAGGGACTGTGATTGCTGTGTTCGGATGAGGGCTGAGTTGGCATCCCTTCACTCACTGCTGCAAGCGGCGCTGACTACGGTCGCGCAGCTTGAGGCTGTTGCCAATGGGCACCCTTGTGGGGAGCCGGACTTAGGTATCACGGGGATGTCAACCTCGTCCCGTCTGTCCCCAGATCGGTCTGCCGCTGTGGTTGCCCCGGTTGCTGCCTGCAGTGGGACTGAGCCCTCGCCTGTGGTTGATTGGACGGTTGTTCCAAGGCGTGGCAGGCAGCGAAAGATGTCCCCGTAGGCTGATCAGAAAGCCTCCCCGGTGCGTCTGACAAACAGGTTTCAGGCACTGGCTCTGGCTGAGCCAGATGCAGCTGCCTGCCCTGTTTCAGAGGATGATTCTCGGCCTTCAAGGTCCAGGCAATCGCAGAGGGTGAGTTTATTGGTAGTTGGGAGCTCCAATGTTAGGCGCGTAATGGGGCCCCTTAGGGATATGGCGGCTAAGGAGGGGAAGAAATCCAGTGTGCACTCCGTGTGCATTCCGGATGGAGTCATTCCTGATGTGGAAAGGGTCCTTCCGGACGCCATGAAGAGCACAGGGTGCAGCCAGCTGCAGGTGGTGGCACATGTTGGCACTAATGACGTGTGTCGCTTTGGATCTGCGGAAATTCTCTCTGGATTCCAGCGGCTATCTATTTGGTGAAGGCTGCCAGTCTTGCTTACGAGATGAAGGCAGAGCTCACCATCTGCAGCACCGTTGACAGAACCGACTGCGGACCTTTGGTGCAGA
This sequence comes from Schistocerca serialis cubense, assembly GCF_023864345.2. Taxonomy (NCBI): domain Eukaryota; kingdom Metazoa; phylum Arthropoda; class Insecta; order Orthoptera; family Acrididae; genus Schistocerca; species Schistocerca serialis. Next base: position 32,405,814 of record NC_064648.1, on the reverse strand, counting down.
GCCGGGTGGAGGGTCTGAATCAGAGGCTCAGACGGTTTTGTGACCATGTTGGCTGCAGATTCCTTGACTTGCGCCATAGGGTGGTGGGGTTTCGGGTTCCGCTGAATAGGTCAGGAGTTCACTACACTCAGCTGACAGCTACACCGGTAGTGGAGGCTGTGTGGCTGGGCGGTTTTTTAGGTTAGAAGGCCTCGGGGAAAGTACGGGGTGGGCTGCAATCTCAAAGGGTGCATGGCAAATACAGGACATGCTTGGATCAAGGAACAGTCAGAATCGTAGTTGTAAATTGTTGTTGTTGTGCTGGGAAAGTCCCTGAGCTACAAGCGCTAATAGAAAGCACAGAAGCTGAAATCTTTATAGGTGCAGAAAGCTGGCTAAAGGCTGAAATAAGTTCGGCAGAAATTTTTACGAAGTCTCAGACGGTGTTCAGGAAAGATACGATTAGGCAGAATTGGTGGTGGAGTGTTTGTGTCTGTCAGTAGTGGTTTATCTTGTAGTGAAGTCGAAGTAGACACTCCATGTGAATTGCTATGGGTGGAGGTTATACTTAACAGCTGAACTAAGTTAATAATTGGCTCCTTCTACCAACCTCCAGACTCCAATGATATAGTTGCTGAACAGTTCAGAGAAAATTTGAGTCTCGTGACAAATAACTACCCCACTCATATGGCTATAGTTGGTGGGGACTTCAACCTTCCCTTGATATGTTGGCAAAAATACTTGTTCAAAACCAGTGGTAGGCAGAAAACATCTTCTGAGATTGTCCTAAATGCTTTCTCTGAAAATTATTTTGAGCAGTTAGTCCACGAACCCACGCGAATTGTAAATGGTTGCGAAAACACACTTGGCCTCTTAGCCACAAACAATTCAGAGCTAATAGAGAGCATCATGACTGATACAGGGATTAGTGATCACAAGGTCATTGTAGCTAGGCTCAATACCGTTTCTTCCAAATCCACCAGAAACAAACGCAAAATAATTTTATTTAAAAAAGCGGATAAAGTGTCACTAGAAGCCTTCCTAAGAGACAATCTCCATTCCTTCCGAACTGACTACGCAAATGTAGACGAGATGTGGCTCAAATTCAAAAATATAGTAGCAACAGCAACAGAGATTCATACCTCATAAATTGGTAAGAGATGGAACTGATCCCCCATGGTACACAAAACAGGTCTGAATGCTGTTGCAGAGGCAACAGAGAAAGCATGCGAAGTTCAGAAGAATGCGAAATCCCGAAGATTGGCTAAAATTTACAGACGCGCGAAATTTGGCACTGACTTCAATGTGAGATGCCTTTAATAGGTTCCACAACGAAACATTGTCTCGAAATTTGGTAGAAAATCCGAAGAAATTCTGGTCGTATGTAAAGTACACAAGTGGCAAGACGCAGTCAATACCTTCGCTGCGCAGTGCCGATGGTACTGTTACTGACGACTGTGCCGCTAAAGCGGAGTTAATGAACACAGTTTTCCGAAATTCCTTCACCAGGGAAGGTGAATGGAATATTCCAGAATTTGAAACACAAACAGCTGCTAGCATGAGTTTCTTATAAGTAGATACCTTAGGGGTTGCGAATCAACTCAAATCGCTTGATTCGGGCAAGTCTTCAGGTCCAGATTGTATACCGATTGGGTTCCTTTCAGATTACGCTGATACAATAGCTCCCTACTTAGCAATCATATACAACCGCTCGCTCACTGATAGTTCTGTACCTACAGATTGGAAAACTGCACAGGTCACACCAGTGTTTAAGAAGGGTAGTAGGAGTAATCCATCGAACTACAGACCTACATCATTGACGTCGGTTTGCAGTAGGGTTTTGGAGCATATACTGTATTCAAACATTATGAATCACCTCGAAGGGAACAATCTATTGATACGTGATCAGCATGGTTTCAGAAAACATCGTTCTTCTGCAACGTAGCTAGCTCTTTATTCGCACGAAGTAATGGCCGCTATTGACAGGGGATCTCAGGTTGATTCCGTACTTCTGGATTTCCGGAAAGCTTTTGACACCGTTCCTCACAAGCGACTTCTAATCAAGCTGCAGGCCTATGGGGTATCACCTCAGTTGTGCGACTGGAATCGTGATTTCGTGTCAGGAAGGTCGCAGTTCGTAGTAATAGACGGCAAATCGTCGAGTAAAACTGAAGTGATATCAGGTGTTCCCCAGGGATGCGTCCTGGGACCTCTGCTGTTCCTGATCTATATAAATGACCTGGGTGACAATCTGAGCAGTTCTCTTAGCTTGTTCGCAGATGATGCTGTAATTTACCATCTAGTAAGGTCATCCGAAGACCAGTATCAGTTGTAAAGCGATTTAGGAAAGATTGCTGTATGGTGTGGCAGTTGGCAGTTGACGCTAAATAACGAAAAGTGTGAGGTGATCCACATGAGTTACAAAAGAAATCCGTTGGAATTCGATTACTCGATAAACAGTACAATTCTCAAGGCTGTCAATTCAACTAAGTACCTGGGTGTCAACATCACGAACAACTTCTGTTGGAAAGACCACATAGATAAGATTGTGGGGAAGACGAGCCAAAGGTTGCGTTTCATTGGCAGGGCACTTAGAAGATGCTACAAGTCCACTAAAGAGACAGCTTGCACTACACTCATTCGTCCTCTGTTAGACTATTGCTGCACGGTGTGGGATCCTTACCAGGTGGGATTGACGGAGGACATCGAAAGGCTGCAAAAAAGGGCAGCTCATTTTGTATTATCACATAATAGGGGAGAGAGTGTGGCAGATATGATACGTGAGTTGGGATGGAAGTCATTCTATTTACGAAATTCCTGTCACCAACTTTCTCTTCCGAATGCGAAAATATTTTGTTGAGCCCAACCTATATCAAAATAAAAAGAGAAATCAGAGCTCGAACAGAAAGGTTTAGGTGTTTGTTTTTCCTGTGCGCTGTTCGGGAGTGGAATGGTAGAGAGATAGTATGATTGTGGTTCGATGAACCCTCTGCCAAGCACTTAAATGTTAATTGTAGAGTAGTTATGTAGATGTAGAAGGAAGTCCTCCTTGCTCTGTTGGCACCAAATACGTACTTAAGGCATTCATTACATACAATCATTAAAAAAAAATTAATGCAAAGGTAATGGTTTGTAAAGATATGCTTGTTACAAGTGCTGTTAAAATACTATTGGTAATAACCTACAAATAACACAGCTAACTAGAGTCAACTGGAAGACCACAAACATTTTTGAAAATTGCTGGTATCATAGGTTACAATTGTTCACCATCCATGGAAATTTAGCTTTAATACCCCATATTTGTGTCATGACATTCTTACTACACTTCCTGCACAATACAGTGCTTGTGTGAAAACTTACATTATGCTCAGATCCATCAGATCTAGACTAAAATACTAAGAAGGTAAGAAACAGCAACCTCCTATGGAGGTGGGCAGGATGATGTGGAGAAAGGAACAGAAGAAAAACAGACAGAGAGAGAGAGGGGTGGCAGAAACAGATGGACAGAGAGGGGTGGCAGATGGACAGAGGTGGTTGGCTGATTGAACGATTAAAGGCACCAAACTACTGGGTGATACATCCCTTCTTTCTCAAACAGGTAGGCAGGTCTACATGACTGTTGTAAGAGAAAGCCTACCACACACAATCCAGAGGAAGAAAAACCCGATGTCTATGAAACTGATATAAGGGACAAAAAGAAAAACAGGAGACAGAGGACGAAAGGCAGGCCAAGGTGCCCCATTTAGGGAGCAGCCAGAAGCACCAGAGAGCAGAAAGCAATGAGGGGACATATATCCCCCAGTCCCCACCACTTACCAGAGGTACTCCACTCAGAAACTGCCTCGGAAAGACTAGCAACATAGACAGGGCAAGAGAAGTACAGAGACGAAAGATTAATGGGAGAGGGGGGAAGAAGAGTAAAAGAGCAGGTAGGGTGAGAACCGGGCTGGTCAACCAAGTCTAGCCAGCCACAGCCTGGTCTGGGCAGAGGGGGCAACAGAGTGTTCTGCCAACCCCTGAATGTGCCGATAAGGTTAAGTTGCCCTCCCTTGAAGAGAGTGGTAAAAGCCCTCCTCATGAATTTATTATATAAAACTAAGTCAGCCACTGAGGCATCAGGGGTAGTAAGTCAGGGAGATTAAGATTATGCCACAGGGAGGCTAGGTTGGACAGTACAGCAAAATGTAGACCACTGTTGAACCGGAATGACGACAGTGGTGTGGTACTGGAGGAGATGACTGTGAGACCACCAGATACAGCTCATGTGGAGCTGGCAGAGTATGGTAGAATGCTTGTGAGGGGCCTGCATGGAGGACCTCCATAGATTCATAGTCTCCTTATCACAGGTTGTTTGAAGTCACAGTGATTCATTCCACATTTCAGGTTCCTAAAACTTGACGGTGTGATACTGATCAGATGTCTGTTTCCAGAATACTGATTACCAGAGCCAGTTTACCGGTAGCCCGTTTGGGCAAGCTATCAGTAACTTTGTCCCTAGGGATCCCAATGTGATCCAGAGTCCAAACAATCATCACTGAGCATCCACAGTGCTGAAGGGCATACTGGGAATACTGGTTAGCAATGACCAAGGTATGCTGAGGGTAATACTGCTTGAAAGCTTTAAAACTGGTCAAGGGGTTGCTGCAGATGAAGGACCCACCAGTGGAGGAAAGCATATACTCAAGAGCATGAGAGATGGCTACAAACTCTACAGCTTCCAGCAGGGAAGACAATTCAGTAGGACCCATGACAGTGTAAGCAAAGCCTATGTGATCAGCAACCACTAAGCAAACAGTATAGACTACTGCTGAACTCCAGGATGTACCAAGGATGGAGAAAAATTGGTGGCAGAGGGCCTCAGGAGGGTCCATGTCTTTTGGACCTCATGATGGGTCAAAACAAAGCTGTTTTTTTTTTGTGGTTTTAGGGCGCAAAACTTCTATGGTCATTAGCGCCCAGCCCGTGACGTAGGAAACAGGAAAAAACGAAATTTAAAACCAGCAGCAATGGGAACAAAGTCATAAAATTTGAGAAACTAAAGGCAGAAGGAATGCTTAAAAATCCACTATAGAAAGGGGTTGGTTGTCCCCAAAAAAAGCTTCAAATGACTGACGTCATTTCACTGTCACTAATAAACTGGAGAACGCGGTCGGCTGAGCGCGTGTCATCTGCTACAATCGACGATAGATCAGGCGATAGCTGTAGACGGGAGCGTAATGGATTAAAATAGGGGCACTCAATTAAAAGGTGTCTGACCGTCCACAGCTGAGAGCAGTGGGGACAGAGTGAGGGAGGATCGCCACTTAAAAGATGTCGATGGATAAAAAGACAGTGCCCTATCCGGAGTCTAGCTAAAATTACCTCCTCCCGACGACGCGTTCGGGAGGAAGAGGTCCAAGCGCAAGGAAGGGCTTTCACTTCCCACAATTTATTATGAGGAAGTGTTGACCAATGCGCATGCCATAAATGAGCAACTTGGCGACATAAACCGCTCCGTAGATCGGTAATGGGAAGTGACTGAATAGCTGGCCGAGGAAGAGAGACTGCAGCCTTGGCCGCTATATCGGCCGCCTCATTCCCACAGATACCAGCGTGTCCCGGGAGCCAGACGAACGCCACCGAGACACCCCCCAGGTGGAGCAGGCGCAGAGTCCTGAATCCGGTGGACCAGAGGGTTCACAGGGTAAAGAGCTTGGAGACTTAGGAGAGAGCTGAGAGAATCTGAGCAGATTACGTACTGTATCCGCTGATGGCGGCGGATGTAGTGGACAGCCTGGAGAACAGCGTAAAGCTCCGCAGTATAAACTGAACACTGGTCAGGAAGCCGGAAGTGATTTGGGGTGTCGCCAACAATATAGGCACTCCCTACACCTAACGATGTTTTCGAGCCGTCGGTGTAAATAAATGTGACGTCCGTCATTTGTGCACATAGAGCAGCAAATGCCCTACGATAAACAAGTGGAGGGGTACCATCCTTGGGAAATTGACATAGGTCTCGGAGCAAGTCGATCCGGGGACGGAGCCAAGGCGGTGCTGTACCCCAGGTTGTCAAGGTGGTTTTAGGAAAGCGGAAGGAAAGAGAATGGAGCAGTTGACGGAAGCGGACTCCCGGGGGTAGTAGGGAGGAGGAGCGGCCTGCATATCCTACATCAAAGGAGGCGTCGAAAAAAAGGTCATGGGCTGGATTAGCAGGCATGGAAGACAGATGGCTAGCATAACGACTCAGAAGGACTGCCCGCCGATTGGACAGCGGAGGTTCAGCAGTCGCAGCATAAAGGCTTTCCACAGGGCTGGTGTAAAAAGCTCCAGACACTAAACGTAATCCACGGTGGTGGATAGAGTCGAGACGCCAAAGAATAGACGGCCGAGCAGAGGAGTAGACTATGCTTCCATAATCCAATTTCGAGCGCACTAAGGCGCGATAGAGGCGGAGAAGGACCACTCGGTCCGCTCCCCAGGAGGTACCATTCAGGACACAAAGGGTGTTAAGGGAACGCAGACAGCGAGCCGAAAGATAGGAAACGTGGGAGGACCAGCACAGTTTTCTGTCAAACATAAGACCCAAGAATTTAGCGACGTCGGAAAACGGAAGGTTGACAGGACCTAGATGTAAGGAGGGCGGAAGAAACTCCTTACGTCGCCAAAAATTAACACAAATGGTCTTACTAGGTGAGAAACGGAAGCCGGTTTCGATGCTCCACGAGTGGAGGCGATCGAGACATCCTTGAAGACGTCTTTCAAGAAGGCTGGTCCGTTGAGAGCTGTAGTAGATCGCAAAATCGTCCACAAAGAGGGAGCCCGAGACATCAGGAAGGAGACAATCCATAATTGGATTAATGGCGACGGCGAACAGTACAACACTCAGCACGGAGCCCTGGGGTACCCCGTTTTCTTGGGAGAAAGTACGGGAGAGAGTAGTGTTCACCCGCACCCTAAATGTGCGCTCTGCCATAAATTCGCAAAGAAAAAGGGGCAGCCGGCCTCGAAAGCCCCAAGAGAACAGTGTGCGGAGGATGCCTGTCCTCCAACAGGTATCGTATGCTCTCTCCAGATCAAAATATATTGCTACCGTTTGGCGTTTCCGGAGAAAATTGTTCATGATATACGTGGAGAGAGCAACAAGATGGTCAACTGCAGAACGATGCTTTCGGAATCCGCATTGGGCTGGTGTTAAAAGACTGCGGGATTCCAGCCACCAAGCTAAACGGTAATTCACCATACGCTCCAAAACCTTACAGACACTACTCGTGAGAGAAATGGGGCGATAGCTAGAGGGGAGATGTTTGTCCTTTCCAGGTTTCGGAACGGGAACGACAATAGCTTCCCGCCATTGCCTGGGAAAGGTACTGTCGGTCCAAATTCTATTATAAAGGCAAAGGAGGTAACGCAGACTATGGGTTGATAAATGCAGCAACATTTGAACATGGATACCATCCGGTCCTGGGGCGGAGGAGCGAGAAGAAGAGAGGGCATGTTGGAGTTCCCGCATGGAGAAAACAGTATTGTAGCTTTCGTGATTTTGAGAGGAGAAAGCAAGATGTCGCACTTCCGCTGCACGTTTCTTCAGGAGAAACGCTGGCGGGTAATTTGAAGAGCTCGAAATCTCAGCAAAGTGCTGACCCAATGAGTTGGAAATTGCGACGGGGTCCACTAAGGTATCATGCGCGACAGTGAGCCCAGAGACCGGCGAGAAACTAGGCGCGCCTGAGAACCGTCGAAGCCGACTCCAAACTTCCGAGGAGGGAGTGAAGGTGTTAAATGAGCTAATAAAGAATTTCCAGCTCGCCTTCTTGCTATCGCGGATGACGCGACGGCATCGCGCACGGAGCTGCTTATATCGGATACAGTTGGCCAAAGTTGGATGGTGACGGAAAATGCGAAGAGCACGTCGCCGCTCACGTATTGCGTCACGGCATGCCTCGTTCCACCAAGGAACTGGGGGGCGCCGGGGCAATTCGGAAGTGCGTGGTATTGAACGTTCCGCAGCTGTGAGAATAACGTCGGTAAAATGTGTGACCTCATCGTCGACGCTGGGAAAGCGACGGTCATCGAATGTCGCTAGAGACGAAAAAAGTGTCCAATCGGCTTGGGCAAACTTCCAGCGTCGCGAGCGCATATATGGCAGTTGAGGCTGCAGTCTAAGAACACATGGAAAGTGGTCACTCGAGTGGGTATCATCAAGGGCGAACCATTCGAAGCGCCGAGCTAGCGGAACAGTACCGACCGCAAGGTCCAAATGAGATAAATTTGTCGTGGAGGCAGACAAAAATGTGGGGACCCCAGTGTTGAGGCAGACTAGATCCGCTTGGTGGAAGAAGTCTAGCAATAGTGAGCCACGTGGACAAGGATGCGGAGATCCCCAAAGCGGGTGATGGGCATTGAAATCCCCAACCAGCAAATAGGGGGGTGGAAGCTGATCAAGAAGATGAAGGAGATCAGCTCGTGCCATTGGTGTGGATGATGGAATGTATACCGTACATAGAGAGAACGTGTATCCGGAAAGGGAAAGACGGACGGCGACAGCTTGGAAGGAACTGTTTAAGGGGATTGGGTGATAATGGAGAGTATCATGGAGCAGAATCATGAGTCCTCCATGGGCTGGAGTGCCTTCAACAGAGGGGAGGTCATATCGGACTGACTGAAAGTGAGGGAGAACAAAGCGGTCATGGGGACGCAGCTTTGTTTCCTGAAGACAAAAGATGACCGGCGAGTAGGATCGTAAGAGGATCGACAATTCATCCCGATTGGCTCGAATGCCGCGGATATTCCAGTGGATAATGGACATAGGGTGAACAGAAAATGGAGGAACGTGACCAAGGGTGCTGTCAACACAACGACTGCTCAGAGCTTGCGACCGACAGCATGGAATGGCATTCAGTCGAAGGCAGAAGATCCTGATCCATAGGTTGGTCAGGAGCAGCTCCTGCCACCAGCGATCGGCCGGTTGACCGGCCACCAGCAGTGCGCCTCGGCGACACAGAAGACAGCCGAGGGCGATTTCCGCCAGGTGGTGCTGTAGATGGGACACGCCTTGGCGGAGAAGGAGAGGAACTGCGTTTCTTCGTAGCCTTCTTGGAAGTATGATGTTTAGATGAAGGAGGAACCGATGGTTGTGAAGTTGCGGTACGTAAAAACTCTTCACGAGAATGCTCTTTTTTTGAAGACTTGGCGTCTGACTTTTGGGCTCGAGATTTAGCAGAACCCGACGAAGGGTGAGCCATAGAGTGGGCAGGCAAAAGTGGTGAGGTTGAACGGGCGATCTTTGCGCTGGCCGATCTGACTACCGTAGTACTAAAGGTGAGGTCGCAAGTCTGCGTGGCAGCCTCCTTTATTGGCCGAGGAGAAGCAAGGACAGTGCTGTATTTTCCTGTCTGAGGCATGGTGGGCTGTCGACTGGCGAATAATTTTTGAGCAGCAAAGGTCAACACCTTTTCCTTCACTCTTATTTCCTGGATGAGGTTTTCATCATTAAAAACGGGGCAATCTCGAGAGGAAGCAGCGTGGTCACCCATACAGTTGATGCAGCGAGGGGATGGAGGTGGACAAGCACCCTCATGGGCATCCTTGCCATACGTAACACATTTGGCCGGATTGGAACAGGACTGGCTGGTGTGATTGAACCGCTGACACCGATAGCAACGCGTGGAGTTTGGGACGTAAGGGCGAACAGAAATTATCTCATAGCCTGCTTTGATTTTCGATGGGAGTTGAACTTTGTCAAATGGCAAGAAGACAGTGTGGGTTGGAATGATGTTCGTGTCAACCCTTTTCATAACTCTATGAACAGCTGTTACGCCCTGGTCAGACAGGTAGTGCTGAATTTCTTCGTCAGACAATCCATCGAGGGAGCGTGTATAAACGACTCCACGCGAGGAATTTAAGGTACGGTGCGGTTCCACCCGGACAGGGAAGGTGTGGAGCAGAGAAGTACGCAGCAATTTTTGAGCCTGGAGGGCACTGTGTGTTTCTAACAACAGGGTGCCATTCCGTAATCTGGAACAAGACTTTACAGGACCCGCAATTGCGTCAACACCTTTCTGAATAATGAAAGGGTTTACCGTGGAAAAGTCGTGACCTTCATCAGACCGAGAAACAACAAGGAACTGTGGCAACGATGGAAGAACTGTCTGTGGCTGAGACTCAGTGAACTTACGTTTGTGAGCAGACATAGTGGAAGGTGAGGAAACCATTGCGGAAGAATCCCCCATGATTACCGGCGTCTCCGATGGCGCGCTCCTCCCTTGTGGGGGCCCTCACCGAGGGCACACCCGCCTTAGGTGATTGTTCACACCTCAGGTCACACCTCCCGACAAACGGACGGAGGGACCAATCGGCACTTTCGGAAGGTATCAGCTCGGGTAATCACCCCTCCCTGGGCCTGGCCGTTACCAGGAGGTACGTACGTGTCCTACCTGTCTACCCGGGGCGGGGAATTACGCGTTACCCCATCACCGGCTACGCATGGAAGTGCGTGGGTCGGCCTTCAGACACGCACAGGGAGGAAAAAAGAGAAAGGGAAAGGAAAGAGGGGGTCTCAAACGCCGCAGCGGAGAAAAGGGCAAGGAGAAGAGGGAAGGAAAAGAGAAGGACAGAGGATGGACGAGGACTTGCAAGTTTATAAAACAAGGAATTTGGAACAGTTTCGAGCGTCCGTCTCCGGACGTAGGCACAAACCATACTCCCAGAGGGGGAGAAAGGGAAGGAAAGAGCCAGAGGTGAGGGGGGGGGGGGGGGGGCGAAGATGGGGGACGGGGAGGGATGCGGAAAGGAAAGGGAAGGTATGCAGCCCGGAAAGGAAGGAGGGCCACATTAGCTCGGGGTTCCGTGCTCGCTACGCACGTGTCCACAAAAGAGTTGTGGACCCCCTGGGGGGAAAACAAAGCTGTGACCAATGGGTTCCCCACATAGGTGTACATGAGTGGGCCCAGAGGAGAGGTGGAGGAAGAAGTAACTGGAGTTCAGAGGTGAGGGACAGTGTGGAATGTGATCAAAATCCCTTATCCAGGCCGCCATTATGGAAGATGGGTTTCCATGTTTGGAAAGAGGGGATGATAGTTTGGATGCTTAGGAGAGTCGCAAACATAGGTAGCATAACTGAGAAGCTGCTGTTGGCTCTTGATACACAATGAATGGACCCCAGCCTCCATACATAAGCTGTCCACAGGACTAGTTCAAAAGGCTCCTGTTGCAAATCAAACACCACAGTGGTGCATCAGATCCTGTATCCACAATGCTGAGGATGATGCCGAACCATATACCAGACTCCCATAACCAATACAGGGTTGTATCATGGCTTTGTAAAGCTGCAGAAGGGTAGTGCACTATGCACCCCTGCTGGTGTTACTCGCGTGATAAAGTGTACTGAGGTGCAGCAAGCACTTTCACTTACACTGAAAAATACTGGGAACTCATGTCAACTAAGAAACAAAGACCAGTCCTAAAAAGCAGTAAGTTCCTGCCACATTGAGTAGTTTGTCAGGAAGATAAAGTTCTGGTTGTGGATGAACCATACCATGTTGACAGAAAACCATGACATAGGTCTTGGCACCTGAAAACCAAAATCCATGGGTCAGTGCCCATGACAGCATCTTTCATATGGTGCCTTGCAGTCTACATTCAATGACACCCACACTAGAGGAGCAATAGTAAGAGGCCCAAATAGTCAGCATGTAAGGTTGGTGATACTGATGACCTCACAGCTGGAGGTGACCACTGATGGCTTGTAGAAAGACAAGGACACTCAGTACAGAGCCCTGCAGGACTTCATTCTCTTGGATATGTGGAGTTCTGCGGGAAGCACCAACTAGAAGCCAGAACATACACTGTGACAGGAAATTCTACATAAAAATTGGGTGTGGATCCCACAGACCCCACTTGTGTAAGGCAGCAAGGATATAGCATCACCTCCAGCTGTCATACAGCTTTTGCTAGTCAAAGAAGATGGCTATAATGCATTGACATTGGGAAAAAGCTGATTGGCTGGCAGACTGCAGGCAAACCAGATTGTCTGTAGTGGAACAGCCTTGGTGAAAACCACACTGGGATGCAGCCAGAAGACCCCGACACTCAAGGAGCCACACAGCTGCCAGCTCACTTCGCATTCAAGCAATTTACGGAGAACATTGGTGACACTTACTGGGTGATAACTGCTCATCTCTAAAGGAGCTTACCCAATTTCAGCACTGTGACAACGATACTTTCTAATTGTTATGATGGGAACTGGCCCTCGCTCCAGATCCAGTTACAGATGGCAAGGATATGATGCTGACAATCCACTGATAGGTGCTTGATCATTTGGTTGTGGATGTGACCTGGCCCTGGTGCTGTATCAGCACAGAGGACTAGGACACTGATGAATCCCCACTCAATGAATGGAGCTTTATACAGCTCCAGGTGGCATGTAGTAAAAGATAATTGCTTTTGCTCTACCCACTGCTTGATAACATGAAGAGAGGAGGTACGTGGTCTGATGGTTGAAACATGCTGCTCCCAGCATTCTTCTTTTTATTATTTCATCAGGTGGCAGAACTGGGCATGAAGCCACTTAAAGTAAATAAGATGCTCCACCAATTGGTGCCACTTATGGTACTGGAGAGCCTGCCTACTATCACTAATGGCCTCTGCACTCTCTGATGACCGCCAAGGTAATCTCTCGTCAGAGCAGGCCCAAAGAACAGAGGATTGCTAAATCACTTGCCAAATGAATGGCTGTAATTATATTCTGGGCTGCCTTGTTGATGCCTCCATGCGGCGGGGAGTCAAGGCCGACAGCAAAGGCAAAAGCACTTAAGTCAGCAATGTTGAGACCCCATCTGGTCATGCATCCAGGGCAGTTATGCTGGGGGAGGGACAGGAAGATTGTGGAATGGTCCCTACCTACACAGGTCGTCATGAACTCCCCAGTGGATGGATGGGAGAAGCCAAGCGCTGTATATGAAAAGGTTAATGACCAAGAACACTCGGTGTGCCATGCCAAAAACGTGAGGGGGTATTAGTATTTAAGAGGCAAATCAAGTTGTGCCAGTCAGACTCCGAGGTCCTTATGATGGCCAGTGATCATGGTTAAAGCTCACAAAGGGTTATATGTATTGAAATTGCCCAAGATTAGAGAATATGGGGGCCGGGGGGGGGGGGGGGGGGGCTGAGAAATCAATGCAAACAATATCTCATGAGATACTTTATCATCAGGAGGGAGGTAAACACTGCAGATCGTACTATGCCGAATGCACTTACCTGAACAACCACAGCCTTCAAAGTTGTATCAAGAGGCAAAAGTTTGATATACAGAGTATCCAGAACATATGTGTGAAATCCTTTCTGGGTACCATTGTGTGGTTCAAACTAGGGCCTCAGGGGTTGCTGGAATCTCTGCCTTGGCCACAGGAGTTGAACAGGTGGATCTGCTGGTATGGGGGACCACTGGAAGGTCATCCTCCTCCTTAAAACACTTTTCTTGTCTTCTCTCCTTACAGGATTTTGATTATGCCAAGGACTTCTCTGAATCAGTTTCAGGTAAAGATGATGATCATGAAGCTGTGTGACCAACAATTTGTAGTTCCTTTAGCACTTGCTGGTGTCCAGTTGTAGACCAGTACAACCCAGCGAAGGAAATGACCCCAAGGACCTCTTACTTGCAAGAGAAGCCAGAAGAAGCTTATTCATCTCAGGCTGGGAGGTGGGGACAAATGTCCCTGGTGTATGGGAAGCTATCGATCCCAAAGCAGGTGTGGAAAAAGCAGCAAAAGGGGATCCCCCAAACCAACAGGGGTGCAAGGATGGTTCAGTGGCCCTGAGGGGCCCACTACAGAAAGAGTAACAGGCCAGAGTACCATCAGCAAAGGGGAAATGTCTTTGTAGCTGTAGCATATGACATTGTGTACATGCTGGGGGCAAATGCTTGTACTTCCTTTCGGCCTCTTTGTCAGTAGGTTTGTCCTGAGTCTTGTACTCTTGTACCTTCTTCACTCTCTAGAGAACAGTGTAATCTGGTGAGCAGGGAGTGCGGTGCTCTCCACAGTCAACACAGATGTGGAGAGAGGCACACTGAGCATTTGCAGGCGACACTCATCCACAGTCTCTACAGATGAGGTTAGTGCTGCAATGCAAACATGTGCCCAAATTCCAGACACTAAGCACCACAGGGAGAGGGGTGGGATGGGGGTGGGGGGGGGGGAGGGTGGGGGGAAGAGATCTACGATTTCACATCACATCAGTGTACCACCACCTTGACCTTTTCAGCCAATGAATCACCCTAAAAGGCCCCCGGGGCGGAGGGGTGGGACATGGACAGAGAATGGAGTGAAATGTAATGGCGGTCGAGGAGGTTAGAACTGGAGTAAATGCATACCCAGCTGAAGCCAAGAAGTCCACTAATTTTATTTAAATAAAACTTCTTTCCTTCTGAAAATCAATGCCATATTATTATACAAAATATAAAACATATAAGATATTATGACAACTTTCTGCTTCTCTCCAGTGTCACAGTCACGGTAGTGATGTGAATTATGGATGCTATGTCAGTTACAAATTTAATTATTTTACAATTGAATGTAATTGTGAATTTGTCCTAAATTTTTACAAATAAAAATGAATATAATCGTTTGGCTTGCACCACTAACAATCCTTCAGAAGTCACAGAGAACAATTCACATATATGCCCTTTGGACACCTATGGTATTTGTGCTAGTACCTCAAAACTAAAGATAAATTTTCCACTATAATGAACAGGCACAAGGAATAGCCTTTGATGTAAAAAGCAGTGACCACTTGTTTTATGTGCAGTAGAGTACAAATTCACAGCTGGTTTACTCTCCACCACTTTTCTCAGTCAAGTGGTGTAATTATGCAGTCACACTCTTGGTACTATTACAGCTGTCAGTGAATATCCATGCAAGCCACCAAAGTGAAGTTTACAGCAATTTCCCTCTTGTTACATCCGTATTTGTTCTTCCATGATTTTTGTGAAATCTCCTATCTGATGGGTGGACTTTCTCTGCATCCACAATATCCAGTATCTCAAATGTATCCCTATAAAAGCAGTGGCATAAGAAATTTTGTTTTTGGGCCACTCAACTGAAAGGTTCTCATGGCACGTGTGTGAAAAAAGCTAACTGAGTGGTACAATGTGTGCAGAACAAATACAGCACTTCTGCAGTAGCAATATTAGCAGGTGCATAAATATATTTGTGTTAATTTCCTTTTACTCTGTCTTTCTGTGTGGAAACCAATATTGTAAGCTTTTCTCTATCTGCATTTAGCTTTTCCTTGTTTGTGGTAATGTGAGAGCCTTGCCCTCATTTACTAATTATTTCATTAATCTTAACCCTGCTGTAGCTGCCACTACCATGTGACAGACAAGCATCTGTTGAAAACCTAGCTCAGAGGGCAACATCACCAGTGTGACTTAGAAGTGGCCAAAAGTACATTTGACATTCTGGCAGTGAATGTTCTCAAAACAACCGAGCCACATATGAGAAGCAGGTAGTCAGTTTGAAAGCTACCATCTTCGCCATAACTTCGAAGTGATTAAAAGTGAGCAACTGCAATATTGGCTATTACCATGGACTTCAGTCAGTATTGTGCTTAGTGATATTAGAAATATGGGGAGCGTGACTGAGTGTGTTTCAGTGCTAAGTGTACCAGTGTTGCAATTTTCAGTGCGAATAAAGTGTTTATTCGTGAATAATTTGCATGTAATTTACCTACATCATAACAATATAATAAAATGGATTGGTATGTAATAAAGAAAAAAAAAGTAGACACATCTGATGATTCTGGTCACCATTCAGCCGCAAAAAACACCACCAGATGTAAAGGCACAAACCAGCATTTCGTCGAAACTTCCACAACGAAGTTCATCAACCGATTCCTTTAAACACACAGATATTGGCATTTAATAGGATGTATTACAATCCGTATATTACTGATGATATAAAACACAAGCTTCTCACAGCTCCAATGAAACCTGGAAAAAGTTGTCTTTCCTACTTCTGAGCACAACAATGAAGGGCGAGTTGAACGTAAGCAAGTGCAAGATAATTATTTTAAACAGTATCCATCCACAGCTTGTGTTCTCACAAGTTAAAAAGGGACTTCTCTGCACTAACTGTTCACTTTTTGTGAATAATAAAATGGCTGGAGGAAAGAAATCCATTATCACCAAGAAAATTGTGACTGAACCACAAACAAAGTTTGCCAAACTTACTGATAAATATGGTGACCTCGAGACTCACTCTCAGCTCAAGTACCACATTAAAGCACCAACAGATGCAAAATTAAATCACTACACTAGGAATGCAAACCTGATGTCATAAATCAATTAGAGAAAACAGAGACCATCTTGTACCTATAATAAAAACAATCATATTTCATGGAAATCAAAATATTCCCCTGCGTGGTCATACAGATGATGGAAGTCTATTAGAAAACGATAATGATCGTGAAAGTATAGTGAGTAACATGGGAAACTTTAGAGCTCTTGTAAGATTTAGAATTGACACTGGAGACTTGCAACTAAACCATCACCTTGAGACCACTTAAGCGAATGCCACTTACATATGTAAAACAATGTGTAAGGAACTTAATTCATGCTGTGAAACAGTGATGTTATCGAGATTACTGGAGGAAATCAAAGATTATCATTATAACAGGATACTCTTCGGTGAGGCTATGGACATAGCACACACTGCCCAACTGAATTTAGCTGCAAGATATGTTGATGGTGATGGCAAATTACACGAAAGATTCTTTGAGTTTCATTGATATCAATAAAGACAAGGATTGTAGTGGAAGATGAACCTCAAGTGTGTTAAGATGATGAGCGTAGCATTACTGGTGAAGTATAGGTACTACAATTCTAAGGAGAATGGAAAGCCTTTCTCTGACCCTGGAGAACTGTGTGGGTATAGGCTGTGACAGTTGCTCAGTTAAGATGTCAGAATTGAAAGGAGCTATGACTACAATAAAAAAGAAAGCTATCAACGTGCAAGTAGCACCATGTCGAAGTCGTCATCTCAACCTAACTGCCTCTCGCAGCTGCGAAGTTACAAGTGTGAGAAACTCACCTGCTGCTATTGAAGTAGTAGTATTGTCCTTTACAGTGTCTAACAACACTCCCCATTTATGTAAATTGATGCCGACAGATAACCCATGTCTCTACTTTGTCCCCTGAGTCATTGTGGTTGCAGGATCAAAATACTGTCTGTCCCCTTGGACATGTCCAAAACAATGGACAACACAAGCATATTTGACATGTAGAGATTAGATATGAATAAAAATTTATTTTGCAGTGATAGTTACTCCTTCCATTTATCTTTAACCAAAAATATGTAACTTTACTTCGGGCTAACTTTCATGACCTTGTTTAGTCAAAAATCTCTGCTCCTCGAATGTAGCATTATTGAGCAGCCAAATTCTGGCTGAAACAACACCCATAGCAATCAAAACCAATTAGCATGTACGCATTACATTTCCGTTACTTGAAACAAAGATTAAGCCTGTATTTTATTCAACTGCTAAGAATACTGTAATTTAATTGGGCTTTTTCAGAATCAAGTTACATATGTAGCACTCCTCTCGCTCTCCTCCTCCCCCTCCCCCTCTCTATTTCTTGATTACATTCCTTCCATGTTGTTCTAGTCAAAAGGTGCAATCCCATATTTTAGTAACTTTAAAGTGTATATGTGGTCTGTTACACAGCTTAATTCTTTTGAATGAACAGCTACACAGCACAGTAATGCATTAGCCTCCACTGGTGAAACATCATAACAATAGCAAGTTAGATATATTGCTTTCTCTGTGTGTTTTATAGTTAATTCTTGAATAGTAGTGCTGGAATGGACATAACATGTGCACGCTGTGTGGAGAGTCACTGCGGAGAAACAGAAATCAGACTGAATAAAATGTAAAGACCATACTACCATCAAACTGTTGAGTAGTAAATTCTTGATGTATTTGTAGTTCCTGAATGTAATGCCCTCCAAGAAAGTTGTCATGTTCAAAATACTCTTGGACCAAAGCTGGCTGAAACCTTGAGCAGAAACCCTCGAAATATTTAGCAAGCCATGGAATGTAGACTGAAGAGAGAAATGATACACCTCTGGGACGGTAGCATCAGAAGAGTGGAGGGGAGACGAAGGGCAAGAATGAATATGGATGAAATTTGTGCAATAAATGAAAGCGCATGCTATTGGTGGTAACCCCCAAACAGTAGTGAAAGTAGGATTCTTCGACTCAATAATATTTTTATATTGCCAACATATAACTATACTTAAAATACTTGTTGCGACAAATAGGTAGGCAGTTATGGGAAGATTCATTTTCATTCCACAGGTTGTGTGTGTTAGCTATGACTGACACCATCACGAGGAAAGGTACTTGTATAGTTTACAATGTGGTAATGGCAGGTACATCACACCTATCCATTTGTACCATTCAGTTCTAATGTATCTTACTGTTTGCATGTAATTTAAGGCATAAGGTAACGACTAACTGCACGGCAGAAGTGCTGAGTCATTGAAAGGCTCATCAACTTAGCTAGCTTTCCCCCCAAATACTACTACAGAACTATGGTCCCATTTTACAGGCTGACTACATTACAGTAGCACTGTGAATAAGCACACTAAAATGTTTCACATGGCCAGTAATTTTGGGATCCATTTCCATTCTTGCAGATGAATTTATTTTTTTCAAGAGCCATCATACAGAGTCACAAAATCATTCAAGAAGATTTTTACACCAACTAGATATGTCTGTAGTCTTGCACATATTTCCTGTGACTTTTCAGAAAACTGCTCAATAGTACTTCACAAGACTGCCTGTCCATAACACCTGCAGTGTCTCTACTCAGTAGGTTAGGATCACCTGTTTTTTTCTGCACAACTTTGTGTAGGTTTTCCTTGAATGTAATTGTCACAGCAGTATCACATGGCAAATAAAAACATACAATGCTGGCGTTCACATACATGGAACCATTAAGGGAACTACTCATTACAACAGGAAATCATAGCTTGAGTCTTGGGACTTGGTACGAATTTTAATATAACTTCATCAATGCAATCTTACGTAATTCTTATTTGTGCTTATAATGTAAAGAAGCAATTCTATGAACTCATAAGCTAAATTACTACACCTGCTCAAAGGCAATGTTTAAATCCATATGGGTATACTATAACAAAATGTTCTATTTTACCTGTTTCCTCGTTTCCAACCTGTGTCATGCTATAATACTGTAATTTAAAGTAAACACAGGACTGCTAAAGTGAATACACACACAATTGATAACCATCTCATTTTTTCACAACAACTCAGCGATGATTAATTCCATGTGGTCATATAAATTCTATAATTACCTCTTTATTCACACCCTCCTCCAACTCTTCTTTTATATTCATGTTGTGTGGGTAAACTTGGGCCTGTGGTAAAAATAACAAACTGTAATAAATACACTTAAGCAGTCACAGTCCTCCCATATTATATAAAATGTATCACATATATAAAGCCCAATTGTCATACTTTTTAATAACTAAATAGTATTTCTGGTTAAGTGTTCTCTTTTGAGTTCAAAATTCTGAGTGACAAGTTCACCATGGTATATTTCAATGGGAGGCAGAAAAAATTTTAAGACTAATTAATGACGACACCTTTGAAAATCCATTATGACCTTCAACTTAAGCCTTCTCCCTATGCTATTGTTTTCAGTCATATTTTCTAACTTCATTATCTTCATATGCATATAATGGTAGTGTAATCAAATAAAATGACACAGCTACTACCTAAAACAATGAAATCAATGTTGTTCATATCAAATGACACAATACAGCGTACATCAACTGTGTTGGGAAGGAGGAACTGGACTGTCAAGTGGCACATCACTCATACTACTATTACGATCAGAATCATAAAATGTCTAGAACAGTTAAATCAAAACCTTTCACTTCAGTAAATGCTTATTTGTGATAAAATTATTTAAAAAACACACACCCTACCTTGGCACACTACTTACTACTTTTCTAACATCATTAGCGCCTTTTGGTGGGGCAAGCATGTTTCTAACAGTACAAAAAGAGTATGAGCTACAGGCTGAAACAGTCCTATTCTTTGGATTTTATATATGGGTTTTACTTGCTGATCTCAAAAGAAGACAAAATTCTAGAAAGATTATTAATGGAGCAGCACCAGCATATCAAGACTGAAAAACTTGTAATGTTGAAGTAAGTGCTGGAATGAGAACAAATGAAACAGTGATAGAATAGAATGAAATTCATTAAACTGATATCGACATCTGTTGAGAATGTTAGATAATTAGCAGCCAAAGAATTTGATTGGAAATCACCTTACTGACAGAAACATAGTAGACCATTTAACTTTAAGAAAAAGCATATCGATACAATAATGAAACAACATGGTGTACAGAAAGAGGATGGCTTGAAGAGAGATGCTGGGCAGGAGATAAAAAGAATACAGCAACATTATGTTATTAATTGATCTTTGTATTAATTAACTGCCTACAGTAATACTAATATACTAGTACAAATAATGATAACAATGATTTTATTATTATTACTATCTGAGCCATGGCAGGCTTCCTCTTTGAATTCATGCCCCACACCTGGTGTATGTCATTTCTTTTCCTTGGAGCTTGTGGCACCATGGGGCACGGTACAGCCGCACAGGGTACGTAAACAGTATTTGCAATTCAGCCGAAATGAACAGATTGAAGAGACTGGTAGCCCTTTAAAAGTTATGTCAATTTAATAGTTGCAGGCAGAACTGTTAACAAAAGACGGAACATTGGTGTGGTCTTGGCTGTCTGTATCTGCTGTCGGTTCTTCTCTGTGGAAGTCACATTATGCAAGGAGCTTTCCCATCCAAACAACTGCCTGATTTGGATTGTGCTGCATGACTTAATACTTCGTGGCGTTGCTTTGGAAGGGGTTGGGGTAATGTCTAGCAACCAGACAAGCTTCTTATTGCTATTCAATTCCCATGTTCAACAGTGGATTCAATGATTTGGTAAACCTGAACACTGTTTTAAGAGTGACCATGTTTAGCATTAGACAAAGTTTTTGAAGAGAATCATCTGACAAGTCCGTTGATCTGTACAACTACTGTGGTCATGTGGCTGTATTAAGTGAGAATGACAGTGGAATTTAGATGCTCCCTGTCTGCTACAGTTTTCTACTATTGTGGCCCACTGTTTTGGACCTCGTCTCTTTTTTTTTTTTTTTTTCTTTTTTGGTCATCAGTCTACTGACTGGTTTGAAGTGGCCCGCCACGAATTCCTTTCCTGTGCTAACCTCTTCATCTCAGAGTAGCACTTGCAACCTACGTTCTCAATTATTTGCTTGACGTATTCCAATCTCTGTCTTCCTCTACAGTTTTTGCCCTCTACAGCTCCCTCTAGTACCATGGAAGTCATTCCCTCATGTCTTAGCAGATGTCCTATCATCCTGTCCCTTCTCCTTATCAGTGTTTTCCACATATTCCTTTCCTCTCCGATTCTGCGTAGAACCTCCTCATTCCTTACCTGATCAGTCCACCTAATTTTCAACATTCGTCTATAGCACCACATCTCAAATGCTTCGATTCTCTTCTGTTCCGGTTTTCCCACAGTCCATGTTTCACTACCATACAATGCTGTACTCCAGACGTACATCCTCAGAAATTTCTTCCTCAAATTAAGGCCGGTATTGGATATTAGTAGACTTCTCTTAGCCAGAAATGCCTTTCTTGCCATAGCGAGTCTGCTTTTGATGTCCTCCTTGCTCTGTCCGTCATTGGTTATTTTACTGCCTAGGTAGCAGAATTCCTTAACTTCATTGACTTCGTGACCATCAATCCTGATGTTAAGTTTCTCGCTGTTCTCATTTCTACTACTTCTCATTACCTTCGTCTTTCTCCGATTTACTCTCAAACCATACTGTGTACTCATTAGACTGTTCATTCCGTTCAGCAGATCATTTAATTCTTCTTCACTTTCACTCAGGATAGCAATGTCATCAGCGAATCGTATCACTGATATCCTTTCACCTTGTATTTTAATTCCACTCCAGAACCTTTCTTTTATTTCCATCATTGCTTCCTCGATGTACAGATTGAAGAGTAGGGGCGAAAGGCTACAGCCTTGTCTTACACCCTTCTTAATACGAGCACTTTGTTCTTGATCGTCCACTCTCATTATTCCCTCATGGTTGTTGTACATATTGTATATGACCCGTCTCTCCCTATAGATTACCCCTACTTTTTCAGAATCTCGAACAGCTTGCACCATTTTATATTGTCGAACGCTTTTTCCATGTCGACAAATCCTATGAAAGTGTCTTGATTTTTCTTTAGCCTTGCTTCCATTATTAGCCATAATGTCAGAATTGCCTCTCTCGTCCCTTTACTTTTCCAAAAGCCTAACTGATCATCACCTAGTGCATTCTCAATTTTCTTTTCCATTCTTCTGTATATTATTCTTGTAAGCAGCTTCGATAATTTTCGCACTTGTCAGCTCTTGTCATCTTCGGAATTGTGTGGATGGTGCTTTTCCGATAGTCAGATGCTATATCGCCAGACTCATATATTCTACACACCAACGTGAATAGTCGTTTTGTTGCCACTTCCCCCAATGATTTTAGAAATTCTTATGGAATGTTATCTATCCCTTCTGCCTTATTTGACCGTAAGTCCTCCAAAGTTCTTTTAAATTCCGATTCTAATACTGGATCCCCTATCTCTTCTAAATCGACTCCTGTTTCTTCTTCTATCACATCAGACAAAACTTCACCCGCATAGAGGCTTTCAATGTATTCTTTCCACCTATCTGCTCTCTCCTCTGCATTTAAACAGTGGAATTCCTGTTGCGCTCTTAATGTTACCACCGTTGCTTTTAATGTCACCAAAGGTTGTTTTGTCTTTCCTGTATGCTGAGTCTGTCCTTCCGACAATCATATCTTTTTCGATGTCTTCACATTTTTCCTGCAGCCATTTCGTCTTAGCTTTCCTGCACTTCCTATTTATTTCATTCCTCAGCGACTTGTATTTCTGTATTCCTGATTTTCCCGGAACATGTTTGTACTTCCTCCTTTCATCAATCAACTGAAGTATTTCTTCTGTACCCATGGTTTCTTTGCAGCTACCTTCTTTGTACCTATGTTTTCCTTCCCAACTTCTGTGATGGCCCTTTTTAGAGATGTCCATTCCTCTTCAACTGTACTGCCTACTGCGCTATTCCTTATTGCTGTATCTATAGCGTTAGAGAACTTCAAACGTATCTCGTCATTCCTTAGTACTTCCGTATCCCACTTCTTTGCGTATTGATTCTTCCTGACTAATGTTTTGAACTTCAGCCTACTCTTCATCACTACTTTATTGTGATCTGAGTCTATACCTGCTCCTGGGTACGCCTTACAATCCAGTATCTGATTTCGGAATCTCTGTTTGACCATGATGTAATCTAATTGAAATCTTCCCGTATCTCCCGGCCTTTTCCAAGTATACCTCCTCCTCTTGTGATTCTTGAACAGGGTATTCGCTATTACTTGCTGAAACTTGTTACAGAACTCAATTAGTCTTTCTCCTCTTTCATTCCTTGTCCCAAGCCCATATTCTCCTGTAACCTTTTCTTCTACTCCTTCCCCTACAACTGCGTTCCAGATGCCCATGACTATTAGATTTTCGTCCCCCTTTACATACTGCATTACCCTTTCAATATTCTCATACACTTTCTCTATCTGTTCATCTTCAGCTTGCGACGTCGGCATGTATACCTGAACTATCGTTGTCGGTGTTGGTCTGCTGTCGATTCTGATTAGAACAACCCGGTCACTGAACTGTTCACAGTAACACATCCTCTGCCCTGCCGTCCTATTCATAATGAATCTTACATCTGTTATACCATTTTCTGCTGCTGTTGCTATTACCCGATACTCATCTGACCAGAAATCCTTGTCTTCCTTCCACTTCACTTCACTGACACCTACTGTATCTTGATGGAGCCTTTGCATTTCCCTTTTCAGATTTTCTAGTTTCCCTACCACATTCAAGCTTCTGACATTCCATGCCCAGACACTTAGAACATTATCCTTTCGTTGATTATTCAATCTTTTTCTCATGGTAACCTCCCCCTTGGCAGTCCCCTCTCAGATCTCCGAATGGGGGACTATTCCGGAATCTTTTGCCAATGGAGAGATCACCATGACACTTCTTCAATTACAGGACACTTGTCCTGTGGATACACGTTACATGTCTTTAATGCAGTGGTTTCCATTGCCTTCTGCATCCTCATGTCGTTGATCATTGCTGATCCTTCCGCCTTTAGGGGCAATTTCCCACCCCTAGGACAAGAGAGTGCCCTGAACCTCTATCCGCTCCTCCGTCCTCTTTGACAAGGCCGTTGGCAGAATAAGGCTGACTTATTATGCCGGAAGTCTTCGGCCGCCAATGCTGATTATTTATCAAAATTTAGGCAGTGGCGGGGATCGAACACGGGACCCAAGACATCTGATTATGAATCAAAGACGCTACCCCTAGACCACCCTCCTCGACTCTTAGGGCGTGCTCATCATACTGTGGCTGTTAACATTGCCTCTGTACATCAGCTTCATGGAATGCACCACTGCCAGTTACGAATGGGCAGCCTTCACTCAAATTATGTAAATTACTATTTGAAATGTGTACAAAAATTTTGTACCTTTTGATGTTTGGGGGTTTGATGGGATGAGTGCTTTTCTTGTACATACCACTGCGCACTGTTAGAATGGCCACATGCTGATCAGCTCTATGTGAATCATTCACGTCATATTTAGATGTCATCCAGACTTGTGAAAATATAGCCTGTTGGTAAGTAACTGGCACATTAGAGGCTCACGGGCTGGAAGAAGCAAAAGTGTGTAGAACTGTAAGTCTTATTGAGCTCTGAACGTTTTTTGTGTGTTTGTTCACTGGCCATTTGTGAATTGAAGAGTGAAAGAAATTTAATTGTCCAACTGTTTGTTATTTTAAAGTTGTCATGGGGTGACCTTTCCTCACCTTTTATTTATGTACTGCTAAAAGTCTGTTCTGAGTACTAATTACTGGTTTTCCTTTTTAAATAGCATTCTTGAGCTCCTATGCATGCACATTCACTTACTGAAGCACTTGCGCATCTGCTACAGTATAACTTCATAGAATTTTTACCGTGTCTGAAGCCAGTTATATCAATCTGTGCACACTAACTCTCAATTACTTAACTGCTCATTGGGGCAAGATTTAAAGCAACTTGCCCTGTCTGCTGAACGCTGCTCTAGAAATCAGTGCACCTGTTTACTTTATTAAACTATCTAGATGCACTTTGAGGTGTATTTTAATAATTTCCTTTTTCTAGTGGTCTCGAGGCAGATATAAATTTCTCTGTCTTCCAGTATAGCTATTCAGTTTTAACCTTTGAGATGAATTATGCTTCTGTGTCATCTTAAAGAGCCATCTCTTTCCAAACAATTATTTGTTCATTTGTTGAAGCATTTTCTGAGCTGCAGTTTGTGAAGCTGAATATTTTGAATGTAAAATCTAAGGACTGATGTCAGACACAGCTTTTCTCTTTCACTATTGCCTCAATTGCATTGTCACTAAACTAGGGTGGGTAACGTCATAAATTTCAAAAGTTCAGAGTGTCAATCTTAAAAAATATATCGGCTCAACCACTTGTTTATAGTGTAAAACACTAAGATTGATGCGTTTCGGAAGTCAAGCTTCCATCATCAGAATAATAAAAAGTAAAGGAACCTGTTAAAACTTGCTAAAATGGAACATGCACCAGGCACAATAAACTGATAATAAAATTAAAACATCGTGGCTACTTCCCTAGTTGCAGCCGTGTCTTCCGAGGTGCATCTCCACATAGTTGTCAAAATATAAAAAATACTCTAAAATGGTGTCGCCTATGGTGTTCAACATCTAACCACATGGCTGTCTCCTCTATCGTCTTAAATCGCCCATGCATCTTCATTGATACCACACACCACGTAGCCAAACACGACACAAATGCGAGTGAGCTCACGCACAAGTAAACAAGGAAGTCACAGATGTCTATACAAACATAATGTATACATGTTCCAAGGACCTCATGAATGATGGTATCCTGCCAATTGCTAAAAATGTAGTTACCAAAAGAAACCAGTGAAATGTTTCAAAAAGTTATTTGTATCATCAGTTAGCTGTTCATTCAGTGTGTTCTGATTATCCATGCTATGTATCAATTTCCAGCTGTCAATCTTAGTGTTTTACACTATAAAGAAGTAGTTGAGCTGATATATTTTTTTAACTTTGACAATCACAACCATGACCTCTCATCCAGTATGGATAAAATCAAAGTTCAGAGTGTCGTTTGTAATCCTGCTAATGTATCTGATTTTAGTTATTTTTCCTAAATAAATACATTTCAATAAACAATGGTGACGCATGTGAACCCCAATCCATCCAGTGCTTCCACTTCATTTCCCTTTCTCCCGCTGGATGTTTGGCTGGTAACAGAGGATGGTTACTTCCCTGCAAGTAAAGGAGAGGTATCCTCATACTGTTCAATTCACCATGAGGTTGTGTGTGTGTGTGTGTGTGTGTGTGTGTGTGTGTGTGTGTGTAGGTATCCACTGCTGAACATGGGGTCCCATGTCTCACCCAGTTTGTACTTATTGCAGAAGCAACAGTTAATCTACGAATTGAAAGTGTGTCAGCTTCCATGTAGTAAGGGTAGTGTTGCCGAACTTGTGGCTTGTCTGCATGCCGGTGTGGACAACCCCTTGGTGATTAGAACCAACTGCACCGAGGAGGTATATGTTGTACTAGCTGACTGAGCTCCGATCATGAGACCCTTGTGTCAGAACAGAGTGTTTAGAAAGTTGTCAGCCCCACCATAAGCAAATACATACAATCCAGGCACAATTGATCCAATGGGATAATCACTTGTGGGATATTCCACAATGTAATCTCTATTCTGAGCAGGATACATTAGCTCTGCAGTTACAGGGGCAGGCGCATTACTTGCTAAGAGGGGTCACCCACATTAATTTAGACAAATTAGGAGCAATAGGTGGTGAACAAGATCCTCCCACTAACAGATAACTGCTGCAATTAGTAGTAATGCTATAGGACACCTTCAAAGATGAGAAGGGAATTCATTTGGGAAATTACCTTACCAAATATGTTACTGCTTCAAGCTATAATTGAACTTTCAATTAAGAATTTAAAAACAGGTGAAATCCATCCTGTGGATCACCAAATTTATGATTCATGCTGACACTTTATCTCCAATAATGCTGTTGTTCAGGCATTGTGCCCCGTGTTACGTCAGGTTTTCAGTTGAGTTTTACAGGCCAAGGCCGAGAAGGTAAAGGGCAAGGCAGCAGGGGGGGGGGGGGGGGGGAAGAGGCAAGGCAGAGGGGGGGAAGAGGCATGGCAGGGGGGGGAGGGAAGAGGCAAGGCAGAGGGGGGGGGGAAGAGGCAAGGAAAAGGGGGGAAGAGGCAAGGCAGAGGGGGGGAAGAGGCAAGGCAGAGGGGGGGAAGAGGCAAGGCAGAGGGGGGGGAAGAGGCAAGGCAGAGGGGGGGGAGAGGCAAGGCAGAGGGGGGGAAGAGGCAAGGCAGAGGAGGGGGGGAAGAGGCAAGGCAGAGGGGGGGGAAGAGGCAAGGCAGAGGGGGGGGAAGAGGCAAGGCAGAGGGGGGGGGGAAGAGGCAAGGCAGAGGGGGGGGGGAAGAGGCAAGGCAGAGGGGGGGGGGAAGAGGCAAAACAGAGGGGGGGGAAGAGGCAAGGCAGAGGGGGGGGAAGAGGCAAAACAGAGGGGGGGAAGAGGCAAGGCAGAGGGGGGGGAAGAGGCAAGGCAGAGGGGGGGAAGGGGCAAGGCAGAGGGGGGGAAGGGGCAAGGCAGAGGGGGGGAAGGGGCAAGGCACAGGGGGGGAAGGGGCAAGGCACAGGGGGGGAAGGGGCAAGGCACAGGGGGGGAAGGGGCAAGGCAGAGGGGGGGAAGGGGCAAGGCAGAGGGGGGGAAGGGGCAAGGCAGAGGGGGGGAAGGGGCAAGGCAGAGAGGGGGAAGAGGCAAGGCAGAGAGGGGGAAGAGGCAAGGCAGGGGGGGGGGGAAGAGGCAAGGCAGAGGGGGAAAATTAGTGGGCGGATATGGAATGTGGACAAGGAATGTAAGAGGATGCCATCTGTTAGAATTTTGGACAGGGCATATTTTCATCATACACTATGTGCTCAAAGGTATCCGGTTACCGCCAGAAACACACTTTTTCATATTAGGTGCAATATGCTGCTACATACTGCCTGACACTCCATATCTGCAACCTGAGTAGCCATTAGACAACATAAGAGAGCACAATTGGGTGCTCTGCGGAATTCGTTGACATCAAACGCTGTCAGTGATTGGGTGTCACTTGTGTCGCATCTGTATGTGATTTCCTCAGTCCTGAGCATCCCTAGGTCCACTGATTTCGATGTGATAGTGAAGTGGAAATGTGAAGGGACACAAGCAGTACAAAAACATGCAGGCCAATCTAGTCTCTTGACTGACAGATACGACTGACAGTTGAAGATGGTTTTAATGTGTAATAGGCAGACATCTATGCAGACCTGAATGAACTGCAAAAATTTAGGAATTTTAAGAATGTGATCGGGATAAACTGAAAGAATCAGAGGCTATAGAGAATTTCAGAGAGCACTATGGAACCATTGACAAAAACATGGGAAAGAGACACAGTAGAAAATGAAAGGGTAGCTTTGAGACATGAAATAGTGATGGCAGCAGAGGATCAAGTAGGTAAAAAAATGAAGGTAGTAGAAATCCTTGGATAATGGAGAGATATTGAATTTTATAGATGAAAGGAGAAAATATAAAAATGCAGTAAGTGAATCGGGCAAGAAGGAACACAAACGTCTCAAAAATGAAATCGACAGGAAGTGCATAATGGCTAAGCAGGGATGGCTATAGGACAAATTTAAGGATGTAGAGACATATATGACGAGGTGTAAGATAGATACTGCCTATTGGCATTCTGAAGAGACCTTTGGAGAAAAGAGGACCACCTGTAATAATATCAAGAGCTCAGATGGGAAACCAGTTACAAGCAAAGGGAAGGCATAGGTGAAAGGAGTATACAGAGTGTCTATGCAAGGGCAATGTACTTGTGGGCAATATTACAGAAATGGAAGAGGATGTAGATGAGGACGAAATAGGAGATATGATACTGCGTTTGACAGAGCACTGAAAGACCTAAGTTGAAACAGGGCCCTGGGAGTAGAAAGATCCAATAAGACTACTGACAGCCTTGGTAGACCCAGCCTTGACAAAACTCTGCCATCTGGTGAGCAAGATGTATGAGACAGGTGAAATACCCTCAGACTTCAAGAAGAATATAATTGCAATAAAAAAAAAGTGTGAAAATTACCGAACTATCAGTTTAATACGTCACAGCTGCAGAATACTAACATTCATTCTTTACAGATGAATGGAAAAGCTGGTGGATGCCAACATCAGGGAGGATTAGTTTGGATTCCATAGAAATGCTGGTATACATGAGGCAATACCGACCCTACGACTTATCTTCGAAGATAGATTAAGGAAAGGCAAACCTACATTTCCAGCATTTGTAGACTTAGAGAAAGCTTTCGACAATGTTGACTGGAATACTCTTTCAAATTCTGAAGATGGCAGTCATCAAATACAAGGAGCAAAAGGCTATTTACAATTTGTACAGAAACCAGATGGCAGTTATGAAAGTCGAGGAGCATGGAAGGGAAGCAGTGGTTGGGAACGGAGTGAGACAAGGTTTTAGCCCAACCCCAGTGTTGTTCACTCTGTATATTGAGCAAGCAATAAATGAAACAAAAGAAGAATTTTCAGAAGGCATTGTAATCCACAGAGAACAAATAAAAACTTTGAGGTTTGCCGACAACATTGTAATTCTGACAGAGACAGCAGAGGACCTGGAAGAGCAGTTCAACAGAATGGACAGTGCCTTCAAAGGGGGATATAAGATGAGCATCAAGAAAAGCAAAACGAGGATATTGGAATGTAGTCTAATTAAATCGTGTGATGATGATGGAATTAGATTAAGAAATAAGACACTTAAGGTAGTAGATGAGTTTTGCTATTTGGGTAGAAAAACAACTGATGATGGTCAAAGTAGAGAGGATATAAAATGTAGACTGGCAATGGCAAGGAAAGCATTCCTGAATAAGAGATATTTGTTAAAGTATACATTTAAGTGTCAGGAAGTCTTTTCTGAAAGTATTGGTACGGAGTGTACCCATGTATGGAAGTGAAACGTGGATGATAAATAACTTAGATGAGAAGAGAACAGAAGCTTTTGAAATGTGGTGCTATAGAAGAATGCTGAAGATTAGATGGGTGTATCACATAACTAATAAGGAGATACTGAATAGAATTGGGGAGAAGAGGTATTTGTGGCAGAACTTGACTAGAAGAAGGAATCGGTTGGCAGGACACATTCTGAGTCATCAGGGGATCATTGATTTAGTACTGGAGGAAAGGGCGGAGCATAAAAATCAGAGGGATACCAAGGCATGAATACACTAAACAGATTCGGGAGGATGTGGGTTGCAGTAGTTACTCAGAGATGAAGCAGCTTGCACAGGATAGAGTAGCATGGAGAGCTGCATCAATCCATTCTCAGGACTGAAGATCGCAACAAGAAACACATCCTCCCAAAGGCATGATGAAGGTATCAGGATTCATCAGACCATGCAGTGCTCTCCCATTGCACCAACATCCAACGCCAATAGTTACATGCCTATTTCAGTTGTAGTTGTCGATGTCATGACGTTAACACTGGCACATTCATGGGTCATCAGCTGCACAGACTCATCATTAGGAGTGCTTGGAGCATTGCGCATGCAGACATACTTTTACTCTGCCCAGCATTAATGCTGCATGTTAGTTATGCCACAATTTTCTGCCTGTCTATTTTTACCAGTCTGCCTAGCCTATGATGTGTACCACCTCTCATGAGCGGTACTTGCCCAACCCCCATAATGTCTGGACATGGTTTCACCTGTGTTTTGCCATGTATTGAAGAAAACTTCCACAGCACTCCTCAAACGCTCATCAAGCTGTGCAGCTTCCAAAATGCTCATTTGCAGCCTTCAGACTATCAAAATCTTCTCTCAGTCAAACTCAGATTGTGTGCATTCCCTATTTTACACCCAGACAGCATGCTCACTGATACTCCATGCACCGTGTGAGTGTGACTAGAAGACAAGGTGAGGTGCTATTCCCTGGATAAGTTTATACTGACAGCAGATCAGTGGTTATAATGTTTTGGCTGATGTTATGGATATAGTATTATGGCTTCCAAATGGATGCTGGGCAATGCCAAGGGAACCATTCTGCAACATTTGAGGCAATTGTCAATTGCATCAAATTACTACAAGGGTGTACCAGAAAATAATGCCTCCTAAGCTTTGATTCTGTTCTTCATGTCAGTTGTCATACATATTACTCTGTTGATGTTACAACTTTGCTGACACAATATGTAGCGTCCTCTTGCTGGAGAGTTCTGAACTGCAGTGTGTAAGGTGTGTGTGTTATTTAACAGTGTCAGCACGTCAGAAAACCCTCAGAAAACAGAACACAAATTCAAATAGTTCACCCACATGTGGAGCACCCTCTCCTTCAGCATGACAATGATAGACCACACACAACTTTTTTTGCACCTGCAACAGGCTGACACCTTTGATTCATTGCTATTGATCATCCTCCATACTGTCCCAGTTTGACCCAATTTTCAACTATTCCCAAAACCTAAAGAACACCTTCAACGACTTCAGTTTGATAGTGATGAATTGGTGTGAGCAGAGGTGAAGCTGTGGGTCTGCCAACAAAGTCAAACATTCTACAGTGATGACACCAACAACCTGGTGTCTCATTGGGAGAAAGGTGTTCAGTGCCATGGTGACTACGTTTGAAATAAATATTTAAACACTAAGAATAAAGATGTAAAATGTTAATCAAGTTTGTTTTAATTAAAATGCTTTGATAATTTTCAAATAAAAATTGTGTACCATTACTTTCCAGCATGTGCTCATGCCAAAATATACACCACTTAGAAACTAAGCTTTATTAATTTGGTAAAGAAGGTGGCTTTCAACTAATATAATCTCTACATGCATCTCTTAAGGTCATAGGGAAGTTCAGTCCCACTAACACAGCACACAATGTCAGAGGTAGAAGTTACATTCTGGGCACAATTTGGATTTTTTGGTAGACATTAGGCTGTGCTACTGGTCAATTTGTTACCACATCCTTTACTTGGCTTTCACATTTCTTGACTTTGTCAGCTCACAATCACACTGCCACCTTTCAACATAGGCTAGGCCTTGAGCTGGACTATGGAACAGTCTCTCGCCACAACATATATTTCAAGGAGGGAGGGGAGTGGGGGGGGGGGGGGGGGGTGTCTAGCACAACATTTTGACCTAGTCTTTGAATAGTTCTCAGGTTCAGGTCCAAGGTCAATGACTCTTCAAATTGCTTTTGATTCACATGATGTGTGTTGTGCATACATATCATTCTGTATGTCAAACCATCATTACGTCAAGGGTGAAGGCAAAGGCTTTAAGTATGTTGGGTCTAACCACTCTTTTACTGTATTTAATAAAATGTATATTTACTTTCCTATCATTTCCTCACAGTGATGGTTTATGATTACTGTTGTGATACTGCTCGTCAAATGAATTGCAAGCTGATCACGTAGTTCATACGAACTATAATGAAGTACTCACATATATTCAAATGCAAATGCTGCATTAATGCTATCACAGTACTTCTGCAGTTGCACCCAAGACAGGCGTTGAAGCAGACTTATTCAGCACAGATAGTACACAAGTAGTTGTGATTGTGTCAGGAACCTCAATTCTGGTTGGCAGAATAAAAATACTAGTGGCACCAAGTGAATTTGTTTTCCTGCTAATAGCTGAATACCCTACAAATGGCTGCACTGCATCAGATTTCAAGTGACATGTATATGTAAGATTATTTACACCAGTAACTAACATTCTGGCAGTTTCACAAAAGTATGTGTAACAACGTGCAGCAAAGACAGAAAGTGGTTATGAACAAACCTGTTAATATTTAATGTGTAACACCATTGCTTCATGAAAACTACGCTGCCAACATACAAATTCATTCTGCAGATACGGGCTGTGTAACAATTTATGTTTCATATGGTATTTGTCAGAAATTTAACATTACTATTGGGTCATTCCATGTCAAGTTGGCCGAAATTTAGACAAGTTCCCCACTAGACCATCTCCAATTTTATGAAATTTTTACAGGAGATTATATATATATATATATATAAGATGACGTGACTTACCGAACGAAAGTGCTGGCAGGTCGATAGACACACAAACAAAAACAAACACACACACATACACACAAAATTCAAGCTTTCGCAAAAAACTGTTGCCTCATCAGGAAAGAGGGAAGGAAAGGGAAAGACTAAAGGATGTGGGTTTTAAGTGAGAGGGTAAGGAGTCATTCCAATCCCGGGGGCGGAAAGACTTACCTTAGGGGGAAAAAAGGACAGGTATACACTCGCGCGCACACACACACACACATACAGACACAAGCAGACATATTTAAGGTCTTTAAATATGTCTACTTGTGTCTGTATATGTGTGGATGGATATGTGTGTGTGTGTGTGTGTGTGTGTGTGTGTGTGTGTGCGCGAGTGTATACCTGTCCTTTTTTCCCCCTAAGGTAAGTCTTTCCGCCCCCGGGATTGGAATGACTCCTTACCCTCTCACTTAAAACCCACATCCTTTAGTCTTTCCCTTTCCTTCCCTCTTTCCTGACGAGGCAACAGTTTTTTGTGAAAGCTTGAATTTTGTGTGTATGTTTGTGTGTCTATCGACCTGCCAGCGCTTTTGTTTGGTAAGTCTCATCATCTTTCTTTTAGATATATTTTTCCCACGTGGAATGTTTCCCTCTATTATATATATATACCTTACATGAAGCACTGCCAAATTACAGCTTCATAAATAGTATGGTGGGGCCACCAGCCACCTCTCCATAAAGGCTCGTTTTTGACATTGCGACTGAAATGAATAAATGATAAACTTTGTTTTACCACTGTTCAGGATCTAAGATACCTGTTGTGCTCAAACTTTGTGATCCTGTTCAACTTTTTGGGTACAATAGCTTCATTTTAGTACAAAAGGTCAAACTACGGTAAATTCATCATAGTGTGCTATCAAAGTGGTTCATAAATCTTGTCATATCAAATAAACTTACATTTATATTACATTAAAAAATACATGTACTCTTTATGGTTTCCAAGCCAAATATTTCAGTTCTTATTAATTCATTTGCTAAAATTTGTTATTAATAGAAATTACAGTTGATTCTAACAAGCTTTCTTGCTGATGGAGCTGGAATGACAGAAATAATGTGTTGGTTTGGAATCCAACAAGCATCCTGCCTAGCTGGCCAATAGAATGAATGTGCATGTCCATTGGGGTGCATGAAAATGAAACATTTTCTTCTTCTGAAACTTCAGACACAGTACCAATCAACCATTTCTGATCATATATACAGGCAATTTATGGGCCCAGTTGTAAGGCTTTAATATTTCTGAATGAAACGCTTGATGTTGGTGAACATTTGCCACAAAGAAGTTTGTATCATTGAATACTCTTCTAAGTTGCTCTTCATTTAATGGCACAAAATGGCGATTCTCTTGTTCCTGATACTGTGCAGCCATTTTTTAACCTTGCTTCCTGCTCAGTTTTTAATGTTTCAATTTGTTCCTAAAAAAAATGAATTGGATTCCTCTGTTATTCTCTGTACGGTATTTAAACAAGTCAGTTGGTGTCAAATCTGGTCCTCAGTTGGTCTTTGAAGGCTTGCTCTTGCTGCCAGGCACTTTAAAGTTCCTCCAATCCCATCACATGGAGATTTTCCATGGCTTGTAGCAGAAAAGTTCCATTCAGCTGAGATTCCAGTCATTTTGATGGTGGCAGAGATTCAGAGAATTTTTGAAGTTTTTGCACTGCACTGCTCACCCATCACTGAAGTAGTAAATGTGTGTCATTTTTCCAAGGAGACACTTTAGATCGTCTATTAATTTTACTATAAAAGCATTTACAGCAATTGCATCATGTTTCAGGCTGTCGCTTATTATACAGTAGCTGATGCTGCTGATGTCCAAGTTATTTCTGAAGTACACAACAAATGGGTGTAAAGTTGCTTGGCTGTTGTTCCAGTGAAAGCCTTTAACTGCATCCTGCACAATGAAGGAATAATTTTCAGCAAAGTCCATTAATATGATCATTTCAGGTGGCTTACAGTTTTCTTTTATAATTTTAGGTGCTTGCTCTGGTGCTTTGCAACAGAATGAGTGGAAAGTTTGTAAATTTTTGAAATCAGATCTTCAATAAAATCCTCAGCAGTCATCTGCTTTGTTTCTAATGTATCTATCAGTGTGCACCCACTGTTTGAACTCAATGGTATCATTTGGATCACTGTCTTATAAACTACTTTCTAAAAACTTTCAAGTAGTTCTTTTCCCGGACAGATTTCAGCGATGAAGCATGCAGTCTGGATTCCAAATTACACACTGTTTTAGCAATCAGAATCTTATAATCTTCTTTAATTGGAGTGCTTGCAAGCATCAGTTTCACAGTTTGGTGTAAAGTGCAGACAGAAACTGAGTGGGTTCTGCAGCACCCACAGCGATGCACCATTTTGGCCTCAATTCACAAAATTTGACAAATCCAATTTCAGGCCCATGCCGAAGTTGATATGCAGCAAACATGTCTTTCAAATTATTCAGGAGAAGGTATTTTTGCATCAAAACTATCTTTCTTTCTATTCTAATTGATACAGTCTTTTTACCTGGACAAATTCGACTAATTCTTCATTCTGAAAAAATGTTACCACTCTTTCTTTTACAGCATCTGGAATCTTCTTGCCACACTTGTTCTTTGGAAGAGTTAGTATACCTTTTTCTGCCTGTAACTTCCTAGCTGCTTTTACCATCCTCTCTGAAACACCAAATTCTTGCATTGCCTCTTTTATAGTACAGCTTTGTGGTACTAATGTCAGTATCTGCTATTTTTCAGGCTGCCTTGACAATTGCAACTTCTCTTTCAATTCCTTAATCAGCTGCTTATGATCTTCACAATCTGGACATGTCTTGCTTGTACTAGGTGTTTGAAGATCTTTTGGGGGGAATCCTCCAGCAGCAGCAATGTTATTCACAATTGCCTGTTGAGCTACGCTTATTTTTTGTTTTGTGTAACCTTTCACATCCCTTTTGGATATTCTCTGAAATTTTGGTGGGGAGACCCCAAAAGCAGTTAGAATTGAATCAATTGATACCTCTGAATATGCTTCATCTTCAGACTGGTTTGAAGTTGACTGTGATTTTTCTGCTTTCTTTGCTAAAAATTGTTTCTGCAAGCTGGACATATCTTCCGACCAGGTTTCACATTGCTCTTAGTCACTGCTTGCAATTGTTTTGCTGTTTCCACATTGACAATCTGTAAACCCTTATTAACAGAATGGTTCTTTGCACCAAAAGGGTTACAACAATATCATGGTAGAAAGTCATATTTTTCCACAAGTATTGCTTTGTGATGAAAGCATATTTATGCATTTTCAGTAAGACATACCTCACTTCTTTGGTTTATTAATTCCTATCACTACTTAAAAATCTTTGATTGGAATGGAGTCTCACTGATTGTGTATATTTTCAGCTGATATGCATAATTATCTGCAGGACCAATGACACACCGTACTGAAACCTCATTGATATCCATTACACTACAATTAAATTTATGCTTCTAATTGCTGTTTGTTTCACTATTAGATAAAGTAAAAGTAGTGTATATTTCCAACTGAAAAATATTAAACAATCATAGGTAATGGGAACTTCCTTGAGAATACAACAGAAAAATTAAACAACCTGAAACACTTCTAAAAAGTCACCCCATACCTTGAAATAATTTTTACTTACCAATAAACGATGTTTATTCAGTGATGGCAACACACTTTACATCATTTAAAAAGGCACACACAACATCTGAACACTCTTCGCTACATAACAATGTCGTTCAGACTGATTGTTGAAGCATGTTATTAAACTCAACTGTTGACACTAAACTGGTCTGTCTCTAAAATAAAAACTTTTCTGATCAGACAAGGTGAGCTCAGATAACTCAGTTATTATTTGAGCAATCTGGATGCCACTGGCAGTGCTTTATGATATGCTGACAGGCTGCAGATAACTAAAGTACCAGCTTCAGAAAGTTATTCTTTCAGTAGATACAAGGCAATGAAGTACAGTCAAAATTTGGCTTGAAAAGATTTATGAGCCACATTGATAGCACACTATGATGAATTTACTATAGTTTGACCTTTTCTTTTACAGCTACGAAATTGTACTCAAAAAGTTGAACAGAATCACAAAGTTCCAGAACGACAGGTCTCTCAGATCCTGAACAATGGTAAAACAAAGTTGATAATTTATTCTAGTCAATCGCAATGTCAAAAATTGAGCCTTTATGAAAAGGTGGCTAGTAGCCCCACCATACTATTTATGAAGCTTTAATTTGGTAGTGTTTCACGTAAGGTCTATGTACAACCTCTAAAAATTTCATGGAAATTGGAGATGGTCGAGTGAGGATCCTTAGGCCACTTGACATGGAATGACTCTGCTGACAGTTCTTCTTACACTTTGTTCACATATTCAAGGTCAACACCTAATGTTAATAGCACTACAAAATTTACTTCTCGGATTAGTGACGTGAAAATGTCACTTCAACATCACCCATAAATTACATTTCTTATTCAATACCACGATACACTGCAATAATGCATTAACTGCAGCCATACCATTTATAAATTTAATGGCACTGCTAAGACTCACTATGGTCATAGTCATTCTTAAGTTGCACATTAAGGTTGTCATTTAAAAGAAGCGTATCAGAGCAGCATATACCCACTTTATGGCAACCACGTTATCAGTATAATTGAATTGTGCATTAAAAAGTTTTCGTTGTTTACTGAACATTAAATTGAAACTCTTGCTGAATTCTATGTGAGGTTTAATAACAGGCTTATTTCAATGCACTGTGCAAAATGTCATTTAAGAGTGAAAGTTCATCAGTTGTTTAGTAAACAGAATTACCCATGTTTCCAGCAGTATGACATTAATTTTACGTATTCACACACCATACTGTACACATTAATGAAACACTGTTAAGAAATACAAGTAAGCCACTTACCATGAAGTATAACTCTGTTTTCACTTCGGCCGTTCCCTCTTTTTTTATCCACATAGCTGGCTCCTGGTCCATTGCTTTAGTACTACAGTCTGAAAAAAAAAAAAAGCAATCAGATAAGAACAGTGGTACTCAGTTTCCGTTGTTACCATGAGGTATAGCTCAAAGGCAGTATTTTCACTCATCTAATGGGTGCAGCAAATGGGTGATTACACAGGAAACAGAATCAGAAAGGATGAGGAAAAGTAGGTTCAGTGATACAAACTCATTTACATTTCTCAGGTCATGAAGAGTGAGAACACTCATAAAGTAACATGCACTGGAAACTGAGTATATATAGATGCAACTGCTCGTTTTTAACACTGGCTCATGGATACTTTTCTATTGTGACAATTATGGAAGATGTGTATTTTTTGTGCATGCACTAACTTCAGCATTACAAACAATCAAAGTGGGCAAGAGATTGCAGCGAAATTTCTGAATAACATCAAATATTTCATTCTACACTTTGTTCATTGCGTTAATTTCAGTCTGATAGGGACATGATGAGAATCTAGAAGTACAGATTGTTTGTTTATCAGTTAATATGCATTTTCAACATAGGTATTACCTTGAAACTTCCTTCATCTGTATTCATTCATGGATGTGTATTCAGTTTATAGTAAGCATCATCATTTTGGAATCTCTACCTGCAATTAAAGAAAACCATATACATGTACCATAGATTGCTCACCGCAGTGCGAAAGTTCTCATTCTTCATTACCATCAAGATTAAACAGTGGTTCGTTTTTTCTTAAAAAACTGATTTAATAAAACGACTTCCTACTAACTGTAACTATGATGAATGATCTATTAAGTTCTGATGGCATGTAATGCTTTATGTTAGACGAATTACAGTTAATTTGTATTTTGTATTTCGCCAGCTCCTAAATTACAGTATTCTTATACAGAACTCCATTAAAACCCACACACTACAACAAACTGGTATTTACACATGATTAGATGAATACTAACGACATGAGTAATCAAAGCACAGGGAAAACTAGCAAAATGCAACAGAATTACAGCATTTCCTTTCATGCGAACATACTCAAAGCATGAAATGATGTAACTGTGGGAACTTGTAAACATGCTTACGTTAGCTCTAAAATCTGGAGCCGCTATATGTCTACATCACAGCAAATTAACATCACAATCATTATTATATCTAGGTAAGTCAACATAACCGTACTAACATAGCAAATGTGATGAATTTCACTGTCCGCCTTTTCTCATCAGTCACGAAGTACATGGCGGAGATCATTGCATGGGCAAACTGCTCCTGACAACACATCACAATCTAAGCCATTTCTTTTACTAAGATACACGTAGCGATTTTACCGGACAGGCCAAAAACAAGCTCTAATAACTCTGGTATTTAGTTGTTATGAACATAACCTGAAAATTTATAACACTCTTACACCTTCACCAAACACACTATAGGTGATGTGATCATAAATACAGAATAAAATCTCATCCTTATGTACCCATTAAAAATTAAAACACAACAGCCTCAAACATAGCTACCACAGCGTCATCACAAGATATTCGCGAACTATTACACTCGTCAAACTCAACTGTTATTGTGATAAAAATGAAGTAGCGCACTAACTTACTTACGAAACAGTTTTCTTCACTTACTCTTGCTTGCAGTTTATAAACGCTTAAAATTTACCTGGAGAATGTCACACAGAAAATTCCGCTAAACTATGACGTTGCACCTGCCTACACACACACACACACTGAAAGAATCAAAGAAACCACCTAAACCAAAGATCTTATAGCAAGACAAAGCACTCTGCCGTGGGCTGTGAGATAACCAGTACGGAAAAACCGGAAAGATAAAACGCGAAAATTAAATTAGACAGGATACTTCGACCATAGATACTAGTAGACTGGCCATGCTGTGCAAAAGCTATAAAGTGCGTCTCGCAGGCCCCGAGGAATCGCTTCATGACGTCATCAACAAGGCTGAAAGCTTGACAGCGCTGCCTGGTGACTAGACCTGTAAACAACTCTGTTGACGTAAGTGACGTCACACGTTGGCTACAATGTTTATACAGACTTGCCTTCAGCTGTTGTTTTGGAATGTCAAATCAATCCAGATTGTTTGAATGAAGCTTCCATTAACAGAATAAAATGTAGAAAGAAGGTTTAAATGCGAATA
Organism: Schistocerca serialis cubense; assembly: GCF_023864345.2. Lineage (NCBI taxonomy): Eukaryota > Metazoa > Arthropoda > Insecta > Orthoptera > Acrididae > Schistocerca > Schistocerca serialis. Next base: position 32,365,371 of record NC_064648.1, on the reverse strand, counting down.
ATCTGTATTATGGTGACATGATAAATCCGCAGTGTAGTCAAGGTTACACATTAGAGCCGTACGTGATTGATTGAAACCAACTCATTACAAATTATTGGTCGAAAGGCAGAGTGATTTATAGCATAACACATATTACGCATTGCGAACAATGTGTCTAAATGTTTTTAACGCATTAAGTGCTGCTTACTAATGTAGGCTAACTACCACTGAGACGTTTGCAGCTCGAATTTGTCTTTGAACCCATACCAGCAGTAGCAAATGCGGAAAAACGAATCAAATATGGTAAAGGATGCGTAGTGGAACGCCCATTGCATTTTTCCAGTTTGTGTACGATATCTGTACGTAATATGCATCAAAACACGTCGGATGCTTGTTCATTTTCTAATATATGTTTTTTGGGGATGACCTAGTAGTTTTATTTTTTTGTATTATGAGAAATGCGTTAAATGTGGGAAAGTGCATTTAAATATGCCACAAACAAATATTAGGCAAAGACACACGTCTGTCTGTTACCACAACCTTTATTTCTCATTCGCTGTGTTCCACAACTGTCAACGAAATTATCGCTTTTCAACCTAATGTAGACCTCAGACTATGCTACAAATAAAGTTATTACTCCAGTCAAGGTTTCTAGGGAAAAGTGGGCGAAATCCAGTATAGTGCTCTTGCCCAGATATGTGCTCTTGCCCTGTGTGCGTTACCGATATGCTTAAATTTTGGTCGTTGTTTTTCTGTAAATAAACAGCTATATGCCAATCACATCTTCTTGTATGTAGTTTCTCAAAAATCCAGTTTATGTGATCTTAAAATAAAAAGAGCTCAGTGAGGGAATATTAATAGATCGAAGCAATACTGACATCTCCAAATTGTAAGACTGCTATAGATGGAAGTCACTGATTGTCAGAGTGTGTCAGTGGGACAAAACATTTGAAGCTTTAGGTTAGTTCAACTATTACTTCTTAATGTAGTAGGCAGTCACAATTTTCTTCCATATTTTTATGTATATACATACTACACAAGCAACCAAATGGTACCGTTCCACTCGAAAATAGAGAGAGGGAAGAAAGGCTGTCTATCATCCGAGCCCTGATTTCTCATGCCTTCTAAATTTTCTCAATAGTGTTATACAAAATAATACTCGCACATAGTTTGAAACTACTGGTAACCTATCTACCATCCAGCCTCTGAGTTGCTTCAGTGTGTTGCTTAAATCGGACATGGATCTCAAACTTTGGAGCAGTACTCATGAATGTGTCACGTAAGTGTTCGATACGGGTGGTCTAAGTGATCTTCCCCTCATTTCCAGTCACAAAACATATTCATCTTCCCAAAGGAAGGAAGTAATGACCCTGAAAGCTAGAAATGGTTTTTTTATTCAAGTGCTGTTTCTCTCATACTTTGTACCAAGCATTTCAGAATTTTACAATGAGTACTGGCAGCCCTACATATAACGGTAACATTAAAACCCTGTTAATTTGAACCTTAGTGTTAACTATCATATGCATCCTTGAGTAAGAACATTACGTTTAATTATAATTATAGAAGGAGAGGCTAATAAAATAATTTTTTTACTCTGTATTTTATTAATATCTTAAGATTTTCAGTTTGCTGCCTGATGTCTTGCAGCAACCTCTTAAAGACTTTCAATCAGAATGTGAAATTCCATTTCCTTCCAGTATTTTGCAAGTTCATTTCACTGAACAGAGTAAAATTACCCCTATTATGGACAACAAATACTATTAGGGAGTAAGTATGTTGACATGTAAGTGAAAGACTCCGAAGGCCCTGAACAGACTTCTGTAAGAAGCTGCACTATCGATTTTACACAATAATTTTACTGACATGGATCAAAAGTTCTATTAACTTGCCATATTAGATTCGAATAATATCGCAAGCTTTTCATAACAGCCTCCATCACCGTCACCAGTAATGGTACTGGTATGTAATGGTATGGTGTACTGTAGCAGCACATTAAAAGTGTTTCAATTGAATTGATTCTGCATTATCTCTCTTCCCCATGTCCTTGACATTAATGCTACCAAGTTATGTTCTTGTACGGTAATTAGTTTCCATGTTATTTTACTTATTTATCGTGTCAGAAGCAAACTAAAAAAAAAAAAAATATTAGATACATTACTACATACATACATACATACATTATGGTTTATAAATTAAACTAGTCAAGAATGAAATAAATATTAGACACAGATTGTGTTGTCAAACGTAAGGTAATTTTAATCTATACAGTGGATGCCCAAAAATTTGCAACATCCAGTGCACTTTGTGTAGCGTTTACGAGGTCCTCCATGGTGCACACAGTTGGAGGTAATGTGCATTGTAGTAGATGTGTTGATGTCTGCATGGCAGCTCCGCAGTCACGCTGGAGAGAGTCCACCTGGAAGCCCCACCCCTCCAGATTACTCTTGGATCTTGTGACAGAAGAACGCAGGCGGTTGAGTGATTTCCAAGTGGACCATTTCTCTGTGTGGCCTGGGGGAAATACTTCTTGCGGGATCAGCCACTTCTCCAGATGCTGGCATCTGACCTGCCATCTCTTCTCCCGGTGTTGATGTGGAGTGTCAGCGAGTGGTTCTGTACTGTGAAGGAAGCTCTTTCTAGACACAAGTCTTTGCTGTGCCAGTTGGTGCCCATGTAGTGGATGGGCTTCGGATGTTAATGCCTTCTTCATTTCACTCCGTGCTGCTGTATCTCTTCGGATGTCCGGGGGCGCTATGCCGGATAAGGTGTGGCTCTTAGACAACCAGTAGTGATACGACATGTCTCATTCAGAGCAACATCAACTTTCTTTGTATGTGTAGATCTGCACCATACTGGGCAAGCGTACTCAGCTGCAGAGTAGCAGAGGGCTAATGCGGATGTGCGCACTGTGTCTGGCTGTGCTCCCTATGTTGTTCCTGTCAGCTTCCTAACCACATTGTTCCTGGCAGCCACTTTTTGCTTTGTTTTTAAGCAGTGTTCCTTATATGTAAGAGCACAGTCCAGAGTGACTCCGAGATATTTTGGAGTCTTGCAGTGTTCTAAAGAGGTTCCTTCCCAATCTATCTGCAAGGTTCTACTAGCCTGTCTGTTTCGGTGGTGGAAAGCACAGGTCTGGGTCTTAGAAGGATTTGGTTTCAATTGATTGTCCCTGTAATAGGTAGTTAATTCTTTCAGAGCATCAGTTAGCTTCCGCTCCACCCTCTCAAAGCTGTGACCTTGTGCTGTGATTGCTCGGTCATCTGCATATATGAAGCTTTGTGTTCCTTCTGGTAACAGCTGGTCATTAGTGTATATATTGAAGAGGGTGGGTGCCAGTGCACTGCCCTGTGGAAACCCATTTTTCTGCTGCCTCCATCTGCTTCTTTGTCCTTGATATTCCACAAAATATCTTCGGTTCTGCAGAAGATTTCTAATTAGACAGGTTAGTTTATAGTCCTCGGTGAGGTTGTATAGCTTCAACAACAAGAGTCTGTGGTTGACAGTGTCCTAGGCGGCTGAAAGATCTATAAACACCGCTCCTGTTATCTGCCACCTTTGGAAGCCGTCCTCTATATGCTGTGTCAAATTCAACACCTGTGCTGTACAGCTCTTTCCTTGTCTGAATCCTGCCTGTTGAGGGATCAGTAATGGTTCTATCATACCTGTAATTCTTTGGAGGATCAACCTTTCCAATACCTTATACAAGTGGCATAGGAGGGAGATTGGCCTATAGCTTTCGGGGTCATCCCGGTCTTTCCCTGGTTTATGTATAGCTATAATTTTTGCTTTCCGCCAAGATTTTGGTATCTTGCCACTCTTGACAATTATTCATTAGCTCAAGTAGCCAGCACTTTGCGCCTGGACCAAAGTTCTTGATCTGTTCACTTCTTATGTCATCTACCCCTGCTGCTTTTCCGACTTTGCACTTATTTAGAGCTGAGTCGAGCTCATTCAAACTGAATGGTCGAGACAGAGTGTTTCCCTCTTGTTCGGGCTCCCTTTCCAGGGTTCATCTCCCGATTTTACTGGTATGATCAGGTTTACCATTTTTCAAAAGCTGGTATGCGATCTGGTCTGCCTTCACATTTGTATGCGTATTGGGTTGGGAGGGATCATTGTTAAGGTGTCGTAACAATCTCCAGGCCTTTTGACTACTTCTACTCATCTCACATTCTGTCATCAGTTTAATCCACTGTTCTCTCTTCACCTCAGAGATTGAGGAGAGAGTATTTTGCGCAGCCAGATAAGTCTCCTCGCTATAAGGGTTTTCTTCATATAGTCGATAGTATCCGTACAGCAGAGAAGCTGTTTCAGGTGTCACACCCTGCCGATACATTGTCCTACACCCTCTTGGAATTGATGCCCGGGAGCAATGTTTGACAGTTTGAACAAAGCTGTCATATTCTTCAGGAATAGGCCGCACAGACTTAATCTTCTTGTCCAGCATCTTAGCAAATTTTTTCCAATCAGCTCTCTTGAAATTGTATCTCCGTTTGAAATTCACCTCCTGTGGCCTTATTGCTGGAAGAACTTGACACAGTAGTGGCCTGTGTTGCGTCTTTGGTATGGGCGAGCACACTGATTTGGAGCAAAGCTGTGTGATGTCTTCACTCACAAAGAGGAGGTCAGGGTTAAATCCACGTTGCCACCTGCCACTGTTGAAGGAAGGGGGGTAGCTTGCTGTCATGTATAAGAGACAACTGGCAGGATTCAGCCCAGGAGAGGACTGCCTCCCCATTTTCGTCATCTTCAGAGTATCCCCACAAATGACTATGGCTGTTAAAGTCACCGAATACTACAGACGTCTTGCTGTTATGGAAGTTCCTGGGTGGTGTGAAGGAAAATGCAGCCGAAGGGGGCTTATACACAGAGGTAGCCACGCAGTTACTCAGCTCCACTGAAATGACTTCGATGTTATTTTCTACGGTGCAGTGAGCACTGATTATCTAAAGCCCTGGTCTTAACAAATATAACACTTCCATACTGAGAGTGCGGTGTTTCTGCAGCTAGTTTCATGCCCGGTATTTTTGGTCGTCTCTGTCGCTCATCTCTATGCGTCTCTTGTATACACAGGACGTTGCATTTTTTGTCATGGCATAGGTTGGATAACAGATGTTCTTTGGCTGATGATATGCCTTCAATATTTATAGATATGATAGTTAAAGGTGGCTCTAATAAGGACCATTTATTTCCATGTTATAACATGTTAAATATAGAAAGTTTAACTGTAACCAAGCAGCAGTTTTCTTTGCTGACAATATCAGTTCCAGTGCACAACTGAATTTAAAAATCTGTCTTGTGGGGTATGTATCATCAAGGGCGAACCATTCGAAGCGCCGAGCTAGCGGAACAGTACCGACCGCAAGGTCCAAATGAGATAAATTTGTCGTGGAGGCAGATAAAAATGTAGGGACCCCAGTGTTGAGGCAAACTAGACCCGCTTGGTGGAAGACGTCTAGCAATAGTGAGCCACGTGGACAAGGATGTGGAGATCCCCAAAGCGGGTGGTGGGCATTGAAGTCCCCAACCAGCAAATAGGGGGGTGGAAGCTGACCAAGAAGATGAAGGAGATCAGCTCGTGCCATTGGTGTGGACGATGGAATGTATACAGTACAAAGAGAGAACGTGTATCCGGAAAGGGAAAGACGGACGGCGACAGCTTGGAAGGAAGTGTTTAAATGGATTGGGTAATAATGGAGAGTTTCATGGAGAAGAATCATGAGTCCTCCATGTGCTGGAGTGCCTTCAACAGAGGGGAGATCATATCGGACGGACTGAAAATGAGGAAGAACAAAGCGGTCATGGGGACGCAGCTTTGTTTCCTGAAGACAGAAGATGACCGGCGAGTAGGATCATAAGAGGATCGACAATTCATCCCGGTTGGCACGAATTCCGCGGATATTCCAGTGGATAATGGACATAGGGTGAACCGAAAATGGAAGAATGTGACCAAGGGTGCTGTCAACTCAACGACTGCTCAGAGCTTGCGACCGACAGCATGGAATGGCATTCAGCCGAAGGCAGAAGATCCTGATCCATAGGTTGGTCAGGAGCAGCTCCTGCCACCAGCGATCGGCCGGTTGACCGGCCACCAGCAGTGTGCCTCGGCGACACAGAAGACGGCCGAGGGCGATTTCTGCCAGGTGGTGCTGTAGATGGGACATGCCTTGGCGGAGAAGGAGAGGAACTGGCTTTCTTTGTAGCCTTCTTGGAAGTATGATGTTTAGATGAAGGAGGAACCGATGGTTGGGAAGTTGCGGTACGTAAAAACTCTTCACGAGTATGCTCTTTTTTCGAAGTCGTGGTGTCTGTCTTTTGGGCTCGAGATTTAGCAGAACCCGACGAAGGGTGAGCCATAGAGTGGGCAGGCAAAAGTGGTGAGGTTGAACGGGCGATCTTTGCGCTGGCCGATCTGACGACCGTGGCACTAAAAGTGAGGTCGCAAGTCTGCGTGGCAGCCTCCGTTATTGGCCGAGGAGAAGCAAGGACAGTGCTGTATTTTCCTGTCTGAGGCATGGTGGGCTGTCGACTGGCGAATAATTTTTGAGCAGCAAAGGTCAACACCTTTTCCTTCACTCTTATTTCCTGGGTGAGCTTTTTGTCCTTAAAAACGGGGCAATCTCGAGAGGAAGCAGCGTGGTCACCCATACACTTGATGCAGCGAGGGGATGGAGGTGGACAAGCACCCTCATGGGCATCCTTGCCACACGTAACACATTTGGCCGGATTGGAACAGGACTGGCTGGTGTGATTGAACCGCTGACACCGATAGCAACGCGTAGGGTTTGGGACGTAAGGGCGAACGGAAATTATCTCATAGCCTGCTTTGATTTTCGATGGGAGTTGAACTTTGTCAAATGGCAAGAAGACAGTGTGGGTTGGAATGATGTTCGTGTCAACCCTTTTCATAACTCTATGAACAGCTGTTACGCCCTGGTCAGACAGGTAGTGCTGAATTTCTTCGTCAGACAATCCATCGAGGGAGCGTGTATAAACGACTCCACGCGAGGAATTTAAGGTACGGTGCGGTTCCACCCGGACAGGGAAGGTGTGGAGCAGAGAAGTACGCAGCAATTTTTGTGCCTGGAGGGCACTGACTGTTTCTAACAACTGGGTGCCATTCCGTAATCTGGAACAAGACTTTACAGGACCTGCAATTGCGTCGACACCTTTCTGAATAATGAAAGGGTTGACCATGGAGAAGTCGTGACCTTCGTCAGACCGAGAAACAACAAGGAACTGTGGCAACGATGGAAGAACTGTCTGTTGCTGAGACTCAGTGAACTTACGTATGTGAGCAGACAGAGTGGAAGGTGGGGAAACCATTGCGGAAGAATCCCCCATGATTACCGGCGTCTCCGATGGCGCGCTCCTCCCTTGTGGGGGCCCTCACTGAGTGCACGCCCGCCTTAGGTGTTTGTTCACACCTCAGGTCACACCTCCCGACAAACGGACGGAGGGACCAATCGGCACTTTCGGAAGGTATCAGCTCGGGTAATCACCCCTCCCTGGGCCTGGCCATTACCAGGAGGTACGTACGTGTCCTACCTGTCTACCCGGGGCGGGGAATTACGCGTTACCCCATCACCGGCTACGCATGGAAGTGCGTGGGTCGGCCTTCAGACACGCACAGGGAGGAAAAAAGGGAAAGGGAAAGGAAGAGGGGTCTCAAACGCCGCAGCGGAGAAAAGGGCAAAGAGAAGAGGGAAGTAAAAGAGAAGGACAGAGGAAAGACGAAGACTTGCAAGTGTAGAAAGCAAGGAATCTGTAACAGTTTCGAGCGTCCGTCTCCGGACGTAGGCACAAACCATACTCCCAGAGGGGGAGAAAGGGAAGGAAAGAGCCAGAGGTGAGCGGGGGGGGGGGGGGGGGGGGGGGGGCAAGATGGGGGACGGGGAAGGATGCGAAAAGGGAAGGTATGCAGCCCGGAAAGGAAGGAGGGCCACATTAGCTCGGGGTCCTGTGCTCGCTATGCATGTGTCCACAAAAGAGTTGTGGACCCCCTGGGCGGAGAGACTACTGTTTGCTCAGTGGGTGGAGGATAGGGAAGAAACTCTCAACAACGTTTGGTTTCCAGATGAGGCGCATTTTCATTTAGATGGTGTGGTTAACAAACACTTTTGGGCCACTGAAAACCCACAAGTGGTTCATGAACGACATTATGCTCTGAGGATTACAGCGTGGGCAGCAATTTCCAGTCACGGACTTACTGGACCCTTTTACTTTGAAGAAACTAAACAGTGAACGTTATTTGAGCATGCTTCGCAATAGATTCATTCCACAGTTTCTTGCTACTGCCTTGCTGAACAACACACAGTGATTCATGCAAGATGGAGCAAGGCCACATACTGCAAACACTGTGTTGGAGTTTTTACACGAGCATTTCGACATGCGGATCATTTCACTCAGGTTTCCAGGTTGCTTTAATGATGGACAAAATTGGCCCCTCAATAGTCCAGACTTCAATCCATGTGACTCTTTTCTTTGGGGGTACCTAAAGGAAAAAAATTTCCTGAAATGTCCACGTGATTTAATGGAGCTCAGAAGACTTATTCTTTAAGCTTTCAGTGAAATTAAGGAAGACATGTGCTGTAGGTTACTCACTAACTTCAGCGTTCCTTTGAAGAAAGTTAGGAAACGAAATGGTGGGCATATTGAGCATGTACTGAGTTCGAACAAATCTCCATGGACGGCTCTTCATTATAGTGTATGTTCCTTTCAGATTGTATCGACAATAAAGTTTATATTCAAAAACAAAATGGTAACACATTTTGTGCGCCACCCTATAGAAGAAGGGACTGGTTGGTAGGACAGGTTCTGAGCCATCAAGGGATCATCGATTTAGTATTGGAGGGAAGGGTGGAGGGTGAAAATCAGAGGGAGACCAAGACATGAATACACTAAACAGATTCAGGAGGATGTGGGTTGCAGTAGTTACTCGGGGATGAAGAAGCTTGCACAGGATAGAGTAGCATGGAGAGCTGCATCAATCCAGTCTTGCCACTGAAGAGCACAACAACAACAGAAGGGGTGGATGTGCTTTGCAACCAGTTTACAATACTTCTTTTGTGACACAGTGCCTCACACGAGCTCCACTGGACCCATGGGTGCCCACGTGTTTGTTTCCCAGAGTATAATGGAGGCCCCAACAGTACAGGAGTCAAGAGGCTGTTCCCTTTGTGGGTGACGGAAATGAACCCTCCCAAAGGCACGATCCCCCCCATGAACCATGGACCTTGCCGTTGGTGGGGAGGCTAACGTGCCTCAGCGATACAGATGGCTGTACCGTAGGTGCAACCACAACGGAGGGGTATCTGTTGAGAGGCCAGACAAACATGTGGTTCCTGAAGAGGGGCAGCAGCCTTTTCAGTAGTTGCAGGGGCAACAGTCTGGATGATTGACTGATCTGGCCTTGTAACATTAACCAAAACAGCTTTGCTGTGCTGGTACTGCGAACGGCTGAAAGCAAGGGGAAACTACAGCCGTAATTTATCCCGAGGACATGCAGCTCTACTGTATGATTAAATGATGATGGCGTCCTCTTCGGTAAAATATTCCGGAGGTAAAATAGTCCCCCATTCGGATCTCCGGGTGGGGGCTACTCAGGAGGACGTCATTATCAGGAGAAAGAAAACTGGCGTTCTACGGATCGGAGCGTGGAATGTCAGATCTCTTAATCGGGCAGGTAGGTTACAAAATTTAAAATTGGAAATGGATAGGTTAAAGTTAGATATAGTGGGAATTAGTGAAGTTCGGTGGCAGGAGGAACAAGACTTCTGGTCAGGTGAATACAGGGTTTTAATACAAAATCAAATAGGTGTAATGCAGGAGTAGGTTTAATAATGAATAAAAAAAAATAGGCGTGCGGGTAAGCTACTACAAACAGCATAGTGAACGCATTATTGTGGCCAAGATAGACACAAATCCCATGCCTACTACGGTAGTACAGGTTTATATGCCAACTAGCTCTGCAGATGATGAAGAAATAGGTGAAATGTATGACGAGATAAAAGAAATTATTCAGGTAGTGAAGGGAGACGAAAATTCAATAGTCATGGGTGACTGGAATTCGTCAGTAGGAAAAGGGAGAGAAGGAAACATAGTAGGTGAATATGGATTGGGGGGAAGGAATGAAAGAGGAAGCCGCCTTGTAGAATTTTGCACAGAACATAACTTAATCATAGCTAACACTTGGTTCAAGAATCATAAAAGAAGGTTGTATACCTAGAAGAATCCTGGAGATACTAAAAGGTATCAGATAGATTATATAATGGTAAGACAGAGATTTAGGAACCAGGTTTTAAATTGTAAGACATTTCCTGGGGCAGATGTGGATTCTGACCACAATCTATTGGTTATGAACTGCAGATTGAAACTGAAGAACCTGCAAAAAGGTGGGAATTTAAGGAGATGGGACCTGGATAAACTGACTGTAGAGAGTTTCAGGGAGAGCATAAGAGAACAATTGACAGGAATGGGGGAAAGAAATACAGTAGAAGAAGAATGGGTAGCTCTGAGGGATGAAGTAGTGAAGGCAGCAGACGATCAAGTAGGTAAAAAGACGACGGCTAATAGAAATCCTTGGGTAACAGAAGAAATATTGAATTTAATTGATGAAAGGAGAAAATATAAAAATGCAGTAAATGAAGCAGGCAAAAAGGAATACAAACGTCTCAAAAATGATATCGACAGGAAGTGCAAAATGGCTAAGCAGGGATGGCTAGAGGGCAAATGTAAGGATGTAGAGGCTTGTCTCACTAGGGGTAAGATAGATACTGCCTACAGGAAAATTAAAGAGACCTTTGGAGAAAAGAGAACCACTTGTATGAATATCAAGAGCTCAGATGGCAACCCAGTTCTAAGCAAAGAAGGGAAGGCAGAAAGGTGGAAGGAGTATATAGAGGGTTTATACAAGGGCGATGTACTTGAGGACAATATTATGGAAATAGAAGAGGATGTAGATGAAGACGAAATGGGAGATAAGATACTGCGTGAAGAGTTTGACAGAGCACTGAAAGACCTGAGTCGAAACAAGGCCCCGGGAGTAGACAACATTCCATTAGAACTACTGATGGCCTCGGGAGAGCCAGTCATGACAAAAACTCTACCATCTGGTGAGCACGATGTATGAGACAGGCGAAATACCCTCAGACTTCAAGAAGAATATAATAATTCCAATCCCAAAGAAACCAGGTGTTGACAGATCTGAAAATAACCGAACTATCTGTTTAATAAGTCACAGCTGCAAAATACTAACGCGAATTCTTTACAGACGAATGGAAAAACTGGTAGAAGCCGACCTCGGGGAAGATCAGTTTGGATTCCGTAGAAATGTTGGAACACGTGAGGCAATACTAACCTTACGACTTATCTTAGAGGAAAGATTAAGAAAAGGCAAACCTACGTTTCTAGCATTTGTAGACTTAGAAAAAGCTTTTGACAATGTTAACTGGAATACTCTCTTTCAAATTCTGAAGGTGGCAGGGGTAAAATACAGGGAGCGAAAGGCTATTTACAATTTGTACAGAAACCAGATGGCAGTTATAAGAGTCGAGGGGCATGAAAGGGAAGCAGTGGTTGGGAAGGGAGTAAGACAGGGTTGTAGCCTCTCCCCGATGTTATTCAATCTGTATATTAAGCAAGCAGTAAAGGAAACAAAAGAAAAATTCGGAGTAGGTATTAAAATCCATGGAGAAGAAATAAAAACTTTGAGGTTAGCCGATGACATTGTAATTCTGTCAGAGACAGCAAAGGACTTGGAAGATCTGTTGAACGGAATGGACAGTGTCTTGAAAGGAGGATATAAGATGAACATCAACAAAAGCAAAATGAGGATAAAGAAAAGTAGTCAAATTAAGTCAGGTGATGCTGAGGGAATTAGGTTAGGAAATGAGACACTTAAAGTAGTAAAGGAGTTTTGCTATTTAGGGAGTAAAATAACCGATGATGGTCGAAGTAGAGAGGATATAAAATGTAGACTGGCAATGGCAAGGAAAGCGTTTCTCAAGAAGAGAAATTTGTTAACATCAAGTATAGATTTAAGTTTCAGGAAGTCGTTTCTGAAAGTATTTGTATGGAGTGTAGCCATGTATGGAAGTGAAACATGGACGATAACTAGTTTGGACAAGAAGAGAATAGAAGCTTTCGAAATGTGGTGCTACAGAAGAATGCTGAAGATAAGGTGGGTAGATCTCGTAACTAATGAGGAGGTACTGAATAGGATTGGGGAGAAGAGAAGTTTGTGGCACAACTTGACTAGAAGAAGGGATTGGTTGGTAGGACATGTTTTGAGGCATCAAGGGATCACAAATTTAGCATTGGAGGGCAGCGTGGAGGGTAAAAATCGTAGAGGGAGACCAAGAGATGAATACACTAAGCTGATTCAGAAGGATGTAGGTTGCAGTAGGTACTGGGAGATGAAGAAGCTTGCACAGGATAGAGTAGCATGGAGAGCTGCATCAAACCAGTCTCAGGACTGAAGACCACAACAACAAAGGCACGATGAAGGTATCAGGATTCATCAGACCACGCAGTGCTCGGCCATTGTGCCAACATCCAGCGCCAATAGTTATATACCTATTTCAGTTGTTGTCGATGTCATGGCGTGGGTCATCAGCGGCACAGACTTATCATTAGAAGTGTTTGGAGCATTGTGCATTCAGACACAATTGTACTCTGCCCAGCATTAATGTCTGATGTTAGTTACACCACAGTTTGTTGCCTGTCTTGTTTTACCAGTCTGCCCAGCCTATGATGTCTACCGTCTGTGATGAGGAGTACTTGCCCAACCCCATAACGTCTGGCCATGGTCTCACCTTTGTTTTGCCATGTGTTGAAGACAACTGCCATAGTACTACTTCAACACCCGGCAAGCTGTGCAGCTTCCAAAACGCTCATACCAAGCCTTCAGGCCATCAAAATCTGCTCTAGGTGAAACTCAGATTGTGCGCATTTCCTATTTTACAACAAGACAAGATGCTCACTGATACTCCATGCAATGTGTGTGCGTCTGACGAGAAGGCAAGGTGAGATGCTATTGCTTGGATGAGTTTGTACTGATAGTAGATCAGTGATCATAATGTTTTGGCTGCTGTGTATATGGATTTAGTATTATGACTTCCAAGTGGATTCTGGGCAATGCCAACGGAACCATTCTGCAACATTTGAGGCAATTGTAAAATGCATCAATTTATTACAAGGGTGTGCCAGAAAATAATGCCTCTAAAATTTTGATTCTGTTCTTAATATCAGTTGTCATGCATATGACACTGTTGATGTTACCACTTTGCTGACAAAGTATGCAGCACCCTCCTGATGAACAGTTCTGAACTGCAGGGTGTAACATGTGTGTGTGTGTGTGTGTGTGTGTGTGTGTGTGTGTGTGTGTGTGTGTGTGTGTGTGTGTGTGTGTGTGTGTAACTGTTTGCAGAACTTAAAGAACACCTTCAGGGACTCAACTTTGATAGTGATGAATTAGTGTGAGCGTAGGTGAGGCTGTGGGTCTGCCAACGAAATCAAGCATTCTACAGTGACGACACCGACAACCTGGTGTCTCACTGGGAGAAAGGTGTTCAGTGCCACGGTGACTATGTTTGAAATAAATATACAAACACGAAGAATAAATATACAAACACGAAGAATAAATATGTTAAATATTAAGTTTGTTTTAATTAAAATGCTTCAATAATTTCCGAATAGAAATTTTGTGTCATTACTTTCCAGCATGTGCTCATGCCCAAAATATACACCAATTAAAAATTAACATTTAATTAATTTGGCAAAGAAGGTGGCTTTCAACTGATACAATGTTAAGGTCATAGGGAAGTTCAGTTCATCAACTAACACAGCACACAGAGTATGAGAAGACTTCTTGTAGGTAAAAAGTTACGTTATGGGCACCATTTGGATGTTTTGGTTAACATTAGGCTGTGATACTGATCGATTTGTTACCATATCCTTTACTTGGCTTTCACATTTCTAGACTTTGTCAGCTCACAGCCACACTGCCACTTTTGAACATAGGCTAAGCCTTGAGATGCACTATGAATCAGACTCCCTCTACAACTAATGTTACAAGGGGGGAGTGGGTCTAGAACCACATTTTAACCTTGTAGCCTTTGAATAGTTCTCCAGTTTAGGTCCAAAGTCAATGGATCTTCAAACTGCTTTTCATTTACATGATGTGTGTTGTGCATACATATCATCCTGAATGCCAAACCATCATTACATCAGGGGTCAAAGCCAAAGCCTGAACTGTGTTGGGTCTAACCACTCTTTTACTGTATTTAATAAAATTTAGTATATTTATTTTCCTATCATTTCCTCACAGTGATTGTTTAGGATTACTGTTGTGATAATGCTTGTCAAATGAATTGCAAGCTGTTCACATAGTTTGTATAATCTATAATGAAGTACTCACATATATTCAAATGCAAATGCTGCATTAATGCTATCCCAGTACTTCTGCAGTTGCACTCAAGATGGATGTTGAAACAGATTTTTTCAGCACAGATAGTTCACAAGTAGTTTGCGTGATTGTATCAGTGTGCTCAATTCTCATTTGCAGGATAAAAATACTAGTGGCACCAAGTGAACTTGTTTGCTGCTGATAGGTGAATACCCTACAACCGGTTGCACTACATCAAATTTCAAGTGACATGTATATGTAAGATTATTTACACCAGTAACTGTAACATTGTGACAGTTTCACAAACAATATGCGTAACAATGTGCAGCAAATGCAGAAAGTGGTTATGAACAAACCTGTCAATATTTGATGTGTAGCCCCATGGCTTCATCAAAACTTTGCTGCCAACATACAAATTCATTCTGCTGTGTAACAATTTATGCTTCCATGTGATATTTGTCTGAAATTTAACTTTACTGCTGAGAGTTCTACTTACAAATGTTTCACATATTCAAAGTAAACAAAATGTACTTCTCAGATCAGTGACCATCCGAATGTCACTTCAAAATTTTGTCATTCAAAAGAAGTGTATCAGAGCAGAATATACCCACTTTATGGCAACCAGTTTATCAGTATAATTGGGTTGTGCATTAAAAAAAGTTTTCCATGTTTACTAAACATTAAATTGAAACTCTTGCTCAATTCTATGTGAGGTTTAATACAACGCTTATTTCAATGCACTGTGCAAAATGTCATATTTAACACAGTAAGTTCATCATTTTAGTAAACCGAATTATTCATGTTTCCAGCTGTATGACATCAATTGTATGTATTCACACATCACACTGCACACAGAAATTAATGAAACCCTGTTAAGAAATACAAGTAAGCTACTTACTATGAAGTGTAACTCAGTTTGTACTTCATCAGTTTCATCTTTTTTTATCCACTTAGTTGGCTCCTGGTCCATCGCTTCAGTTCTACAGTCTGAAAAGAAAAAGCAATCAGATAAGAAAAGTTTTTGGCCCACTCAGTTTCCGTTTTTACGATGAGGTATAGCTCAAAGGCAGTATTTTCACTCATATATTGCGTGCAGTAAACGGGTGATTACACAGGAAACAGATTCAAAGTGGCTGAGGAAAAGTGTGTTCACTGATATAAACTCATTCACATTTTGCAGGTCATGAAGAGTGAGAACAATCATAAAATAACATGCAATGGAAACTGAGCATTTAAAGTTGCTACTGCTTCTTTGTAACACTGGCTCATGGATACCATCCTGTTGTGACAATTATGGAAGATGTGTAATTTTTTGTGCATGCATTAACTTCAGCATTTCAAACAATCACAGCAGTCAATTGATTGCAGCGATATTACTTAATAACATCAAATATTTCATTCTATACTTGGTTCATTGTGTTAATTTCAGTGTGATAGGGACATGAAGAAAATCCGGACATACGGATTGTTTATCAGTGAATATGCATTTTCAACATAGGCATTACCTTGAAACTTACTTCATCTGTATTCATTCACGGATGTATGCTCAGTTTACAGGAAGCGTTATCATTTTAGAATCTTTACCTGCTATTAAAGGAAACCAATACCTGCACTGTAGACTGCACATTGCAATGCGGAGGTTCTCATTTTTGATTACCATCAAGATTAAACATTGGTTAGCATTTTCTAACAAAACTGATTTACTGAAACGACATCATACTAACTGTGAATATGATGAATGATCTATTGAGTTCTGATGACATGTAATGCTTTATGTTAGACAGATTATAGTTAATCTGTACCTTGTATTCCGCCAGTTCGTAATTGATGTTACAGTACTCTTATACAGAACTCCATTAAAACCCACACACTACAACAAACTGGTATTTACATATGATTACACGAATACTAACGACACGAATAATCAAAGCACAGTGAAAACTAACAAAATGCAACAGAATTGCAGCATTTCCTTTCATGCGAACATACTCAAACCATGAAATGATGTAGTAACTGTGGGCACTTGAAAAAATGCTTACGTTAGCCCTAAAATCTGGAGCCGCTGAATGTCTACATCACATCACAGAAAATTATCATCACAATTTTATTACTGCTAAGTATGTCAAAATAACCGTACTAACATTGACAACCTTTGAATTTCACTGTCCGCCTTTTCTCGTTAGCCACGAAGTATATGACGAGATTACTTCGTAGACAAACTGCTCCTGACAGCACGTCACACACTCAGCCGTTTCTTTTACGAAGATACACGTAGCGATTTTACCGGTCAGGCCAAAAACAAGCACAAACAACTCAGGTATTTAGTTGTTATGAACATAACCTGAAAAATTACAACATTCACACACCGTCACCAAGCACACTATAGGTGATGTGATCACAATTAAATACAGAATAAAATCTCATCCTTATGTACCCATTAAAAATTAAAACATAAAAAAGACAGCAGCCTCAAACAGCAGAGTCATCACAAGATATTCGCGAACTATTACGCTCATCAAACTCAACTGTTACTGTGATAGAAATTAAGTACCATGTTAATTTACTTCCGAAACACATTTCTTCACATACTCTTGTTTGCAGTTTATAAATATCACACACAAATTTCCACAACACCACGAAGTTGCTGCTGACTACAAGGTACATGAAGGGTGACAGTATCGCAGAACCAGTAGATGCATTCAAAACCAGCGTGAATCTTGTCGCTCGTGTGGCCAACAGCAGAATTTTACGTCTTTTTCAGTGAGTGTTACGAGATATGTAATTAATAGTTTTTTTCTGTATTTTCTATAGTATTTGCGTGCATTAGTGTGAAATAGACTTGATAAATTGAAGGTTTCAGTTTTTATTTGCGTCTGAATAGGAAAAGCGGACAGCTTCGCGTGTACGCAAACGTTTGTTTACATTTAAATTACATTGTTAAATGCGAGGGATCATCAATTAAGTAGTGCACAATACTCAGTATTTACGTTTATTAGTGTCATTTAGACTCGATACATTGAAGATAGCAGTTTTTATACATTTTATTAGGTCATTTTTCGCGTGTACGTGAACGTTTGTTTACATTATAAATACGAGGGTTAATCAGTTTAAGTTAGTGTTGGATGCTCAGTATTCACGCTTATTAGTGTCATTTAGGCTCGTTACATTGAAGGTAGCAGTTTTTATACGTTTTATTAGGAGAAGTGATACTGACGGTGAACTCTAACGCCACTTGCATACGTTTGACTAGCGCAATCTGCGAGCGTTAACGGTTAAGTAGACGTAAAATACGTGGTAAATTAGTGTTACACTAAACTGTCTGAGTAAATCAATGTTACAGTAAAACTTCTGAGCCCTTCTTACATACGGTTTAGTCAGCAGAAAGCTAATACTCTCCTCGCCGTCTGCTTATTTTCCTTAGTTTGTTGTGGGCATTAGTGATCGTGTACTGTGAGCCTATGGGTTCCTATAAAGAAGAGCTCGTATTTGTGCTTTTCATTCTGAACTCTTATTGTTAGCTAAAGGTTTTGTTTTGTACCTGCATCTGTCAGTGTACAATACTCAGAATTTACGTTTATTTGTGTCATTTCGACTCAATACATTGAATGTAGCCGTTTTTATAGTTTTATTAGGTCATTTTCGCGTGTACGTAAACGTTTGTTTACACTGTAAATGCGAGGGATAACCAGTAGGTGCAGTTTACCGCTGGTTACTGTTTAACATTTATAAGTAACATTCACTAGATAGCCCCTAGCAGTATACTGTAGGTCACTGTTTTTTCCTGTAGTATCCACTTGATAGCCCCTAGCAGCAAAATAAGCACCAGATCTAGCTTCTACCATAAATTTTTATTGTTTTTCATTGTTGAGTGTCCTTTCTGCCACCTAGAGTGTAGTTGTTAACCTTGTGTGGCAGTAGGTTTCCTTAAGTTTCTTATAGTAAATCACATATTAGCTAGATGGATAGGGACTGTGTCTGTTGTGTGCGGATGCAGGAGGAGTTAGCCACAGTCCAAATGCAGCTGGAAGCTTTGTTGGCGACAGTCAACTGGCTCCAGAGTGCCACCTTGAGGTGTGGTGGGGATGGGGTGCCTGGGGCAGCCTTTGCTGTACTAGATGTGCGGGGAGGGGGGGCGGGGGAGAGATGTCACAGCTCTCTGTCACTGAGCCGACCTACACTAGTAACATAAAACTGTTTATTTGCTGCCATTAATCATCAATGAGGAAAGAAGTCAACAAAGCTAACTCAAAAACTTCATAAAAATAGCTGAAAGCATTACAAAAACACACACATGGAAAAATATCCTAAATGTAAAACCAAAATGAACTCCCAACACTGAAAAGATAGTCAACAAAAATGTAATAAAGGAGAAATTTTTAAAAAGAAAATCTGAAACTAAATATAATGTGTCATTTCTTATTAATGTGCTCTATTTGTATGTATACAGTCAGTTGAATAAAGTTGAAAAAAGGTTCAAGTCATGGCTGTGATACAAATTTTAATTAATTTCTTCATCTTCTATCATTATTAAAGATAAAGCTGAGACCCATACACCTCAAGGAAACTTTAAAACCATCAGTTCACGAAATGAAAGAAAATGATCTGTTTTATGCCCAATTGTGCAATAAAATCTTCAAAGAAATGTAAATCCAAGTGTATGAAACATCTTTATTGATTTATGAATATTTCAATACCATAAACAGAGGATCATTTATAATTTTTGTCTGTCTGATGCAGTGTATGCGGTACTTTCACTCCTGTGCACTTCACACGTGTAAAACAGACATCAAGGGACTCCAAACCTCCTGTTTGTGTATTAGTCAGTACAGTATCTTCTCTGAAAAATAACATGAAGAATGACAGAGAGCTTGGATCATTCCCTGGCTGATTGCTGTGTCCTCAGGACAAGTCTTCAAATGCATGATTAAGTGGACTAAAATGATTTTTTTTTCTAGTCAAATTTGTCACCACCCTTTCTTCCTCGAACAAACTATCAATTACATCTTGTAGACACAAGACTACATGTTACACTTGTTGAGGTACATGACTTCAAGACTGTCATGGTCAGAATCTGTGGAGGAGCTACCACTTGTATCAACATCGAATAATTCATCCCCACTGTCATGCTTCATATCTTCATAATTTCTTCCTCAATAGAATGGAACAACAACAACAACAACATATTCAATAGAAGGGCTGAAGATAAAAACATTTGGATCAACAGAGGCGTCCGATCCCACCCATCGGCTTTGATCCGTGACGTGAGGATGTTGTGATGTGTGACGTCATGACGGTGTGGAGTTTAGTTTATGAGTGTGTTGTGTTTGTAGCTGTCATCTTGTTGCAGTTGGAGGTGTCCTCAAGTGGCGTGTGTATGGTCCGCGTATTATGTGGTGTATTGGGTTCATTTGGTTATCACTGCTTGAAGTGTGCATTTATCGGTCATGACTGTTATAGAAGAACAGAACTTGGTTTCAGTGAGTTAAGAATTAAGTTTGTGTTGTGTTTATGTTATTGTGGTGTCATTTGCTGTTTGTCGAGTGGTAATTCATTTAATTTAATTTGTGGCTTCTTTTGTTTGGTATGGATATGTCTTCTAAGTTTAATTGGGTTAAGGTTGAGGGAGAGGGGGGGCTGGTTTGTTTTGGATGTGTTTTTGTTTGTTTGTTTGCCGGAGGTGGGGGGATTGTGGTTGCTGACCTAGTATGTAGCGCTGGAACTTTTTTGTGGTAAGTAGCCATTTTTTTGGATCTATTGTTTGCATGTTATGATGATTGGTGGGGTATTTGTGTGTTGTTGGGTCAGTGTTATTTACTGCATGTGTTGGTGGTTGGTGTTTTGTTATCAGCACTTGTGGTTGATTTATGTATCTTAGGGGAAGTACTTTATTTCAATTTTTTTGGTATCGTCAGTTGTATTTGAGTTATATAGGTCAAGGGAAGTGTCCGATTCCAATGACTCGTCGTAGCTACGTGTTTTGGTATTGTGAGCTGCTGTTGACCTATATAGGTCAAGTGAAGTGTCCGATTCCCATTTTTGATGGTATGTGTAGTCGCAGTGTTGCAATTTTTCTAGATGTCAATTGTTCTTTTGTGGTATCGGCAATTGTGGTTGAGCTATGTAGATGAAGGGAAGTGGCAGATTCCTGTGAATATTGTGCATGTAGTGGAATTGGGGAAATTTTTATTGGTTTTATGTTGTCTTGTGTGTGTGTGTGTGTGTGTGTGTGTGTGTGTGTGTGTGTGTGTGTGTGTGTGTGTGTGTGTTTAGTTTGTCCCCACCCAAAAAACCCCAATTTCCCGTGCTGGTCCCGTTAGTTTGATTATATTTATGGATTTTGTAATCGTGTTTACATAATGACCTGATAGGCGCCATATTGGAGACATTGTGAATAGTCGTGTACGCCATATTGGTGACGTCATTGGTCAAAGCATACGGGTGGAATCGGACATTTCCGTAATCCCAAACATTTTTATTCTAATTTTGATGAACAGTAAGATGAAGTAAAATTGAATGCAGTGAAATAATATCGTAGTAGACACAGTACTACTACCAACTTAGTAGCCAGAACTGTGAGAAACTGCTAAAAAATAGGTTCAAAGAAGCTCTATTGTGCACTTAAATACATGAACAGTACACAGCTGCCTGCGAAGTTGCACATTTGTACTTGTCAATAGTGGTCAGGGGGCAGCAGGATGGCTTAAGTTAACTCATCAATAACATTCAAGGAAAACCCACAAGCTGTGCTTAAACTCATCAAAAGCACCTGGTGACCGGCAGAACATGAAGACAGCACTCAACAACAACAGTTAAAGGACTAAGGACAGATGAGACAGTGGCTGGCCAAGAAATATATTTGGAGGGTAGGCCCTGAAATTGTCATTTTGTATGTAGCTCAGTTGGTCAGTTTCATACTGTGTCATGTCCAAAAACAAATGTGTCCATTCATAGTAGTGAATCATATTAAAAAAAAAACTGTGTTAATAAAAACCAAGTTAAGGAAAAACTGTAGTGTCCTACGTTTTCGAACCGAGCATCACAAGAAGTGAACCAAGTATGGCTTATCCCTGGACAATAAGAATAACAATAAAGATGATGATGATGATGTAGTATTCCACATTAATATTAAAGGAAATAATTTTCAACAGACAAAACATCATGCTGCATTAACTGAAGCCTTTGTCATTCGAAGGAATTAATTAATTCATTGTACATGTGCTATGCCAATCAATGATATCAATTCATTTTGAAATGTGAATTGACCACCTAGTATCTGTTAATGAGTAACTTTGGTGGCAACCACTGAACAGTGCAGCTAGCTGATAGTAATAATTTGAATCTAAGCTTGCTTGCTAAAGAGACTTGATTTTGTAACCCCAAATATAGACTCACATAAGTGCCAAGAGCGGACATTATCAACAAATATTGACTGCAATATCAGACAGTTCTGTGTCGCCTCACTTTCACGTAGTGAAGAATTCTGCCTCGGCATAGAAGAAGGACATTACAGTTTCGCTGATCTTGGAAGTGCCAGTAGGTAGCCAGAAACCACACTTTTGAGAGTAGTTGTTCGCTGATGAGACTTGTATTCTGGAATAAGTTCATCAGTCTGTTTCCGTTTGATCTTGCAATTTCTCTTATTTTGTGTAGAGCTGATTGCCAGTTTTTGGCTGCCATTTTCACTGGCATTTGTGTGTCTCAAGTACCATGTGCTCCCTTTGTTAAGTTTGTGGTTTCCAATAAATACGAGTGGAGTTTTGTGTAGATTTATTTTGGGCCTTGCCACTTTTTCAACATTTTGGAGGGCTCTTGTATTCTTGGAAAGTCTGTCTTGTCTTTATGAAGGATCCTATGTTGTCAGTGTAAGCTTTACATTTCACTGTAGTGCCGGGCAACTTGATTCCAGTAATGGTGTTGGTTTTCCGCTGCAGGGGATCCAGGTCCATTGCAAATAATGCCACTGAGAGTGGGCAGCCTTGTCTCACCAACCTCTGAACTTCCATCAGTTTTGTGTCACGGCCGTTTATTTATGGCCTGGAGGTGGTGCTCTTAAGTATATTCGTTATTATTCAGATGAAAGAGTATCCAGGCATAGTTTTTCTAGAATCTTGTAAAGATAGCCGTGGTTCACTCTAGTGAAGGCCTTATCAAAGTCCATCGGCACAATCGCAGCATCGAATTTGTTTACTGCTGTAATGCCTATGACTTCTCTATATTCGGCTAAAGCCTCATAGGTGGCCCTTCTGGGCACGGCGCATGTCTGGTGAGGGTGTATCATTTCCTTCATCAGCACTTTTAAGTTGTCTGCCATGCATTGTGCTGCTATATTGTAGTCAGTGTGATATGTCTGTAATCTTCTATTTTTCACAATGCTGCTTTCTTCAGCATTAAGATAGTGTGTTACTTTTTGAAATCTTCTGGTATTTTCTGACCACCAATCACATCATTTATGACTGGTGAAGATGTCCCTGACGATATCCCAGTACATATGGTAGAATTAAATGGGAATCCCATGTATCCTGACAATTTTCCAGCTGTGCTGGATTTAACGGTGGTATGGACATCATCTTTTTCCATACTTCTTTCCAGGTTCAATTTGTCTTTGTCCGTCAGAATGATGTGCAAGATCTATAGGAGAACAGTTGGCTGAGGTATTTATGTACCTGCTCCAGGATTTCTGGTGTTGCTGTTGTGTTGTGTGCACCAGAAAGTACTTCTGTTGAAGAGTCTCAATCTAAGATAAAACGTGCTGTACCCTGTTTACCTAGAAAACATCAACCCAGTCACATATGTTGTCTGATACCCATATCACCATACTTTTGATAATAAACATTGGTGCAGTATTAAGTCGAATTGTTTTTATAAATCAGGAAATATTCTATCTACCTTATTCCCTCAATCTTTGTCTTTGAGGATGGTATGTGGAGTAAAACAAATAAATAAATACAAAAAAAGTGTAGGGGGGTGTTGTGTGATGGAGGTTTTCAGAATTCGTGCTTGTTGGTTTGGAGGAGGTCATTCTGCTTGAAATAACTGTAAATATTTGTAGAGGTGTTATACCTCAACAGCATCTGAGTGTTGGTCCATAGGTTCAACTGATTGCCACAGTATATCTCTTTTTTTATTTTTAAAACCAGTTTTAATATAATATTTGAGTTTCCTTTAATACCTGTAGTATTTTTAATTTTCTTATTTGCTACAAAGGCTACACTTGTATCTGTAATAAAACATACGGCATGATTTTAATTCCATTTGGTCTGGATTTTTTCAACGCTTCTGATAACCTTTCTACGTATTATTTGGTCTTAATTAACTCCTCTTGCAACTCCACTAACCTAGATCGTGATCCCAGAGTTCTGCAGTTTATTGTCACTGTTTAAGAAGTTGTAGAGACATTTGTGTTTCTAAGGCCCAAGTGATCAAATGCAGAAGTAGCTGTATGTACCCTGTGGTCTGAGGCTATTGCCCGAGTTTCCTAAGTACAATTTTATATATTCAGCATTAGCCATTCTGTATAAGAGTATAACTCTTGATTCTTTAGATACTTTGGAAAGTTGAGGCGAAATTGACGTAAGATAGCACTTATACTGTGCATGCTTTTAGTGATGACATAGCATCACGCTCAAATCTTAACGACTTTTTTTCCATTTATGGACTTCTTTTTTACTTTCTGCTCTGTTGTGGTTAATATAAAATTAGTACCAGACCTAAAATTTTGACAGAGTTAAGTCTCTTCTTGGAAAGTTTTGTATTGAAATTTCAATGCAAGCGAGAAAAAGTTTATTTTCTACCAGTTATAAATTTTCTCTAGATTATTTATTAATGTACCATAAACCTTGTTATAATGTTGTATTTTTTATCTTATCTTGTGTCCTGTCTTACATTTGTAACTTATTTTACATATATACTCCTCTGCTTCATTGTGTGCAGTAGTCTGTTACATAATATCTTACTTATTGATAGTAGTAGTTCCTTTTATCCTATTACTAATTGTTTCACCTCTCCATTCATTTGTTATTTCAAAATAACTTCTTTCTTTTATAATCCCATGTTAAGGGTTTCAGAGTCTTACATGCTTACAGATTTGTTTCGTTACATTATTGATTAACAGAAAATTACTCCTGAAATGTTCACTTTCTGTACAGAATGATTCATATTTTGTGTACATGGTTTGAGTTACACTAAAACAAACAGAGTAGTGTCAGAAATTTGACCCCATGTTACTTCTACAGTAATTGAAAAAAGGTAGATGAAATATCTCATGTATAAAATTTACTCTGTGAGGTATTGATTGATACTGTTTTTGGAGATAGCAATATTATGTAGATCAAAATATGGAGTGACATATGTACCAGGCACATCAATGCTGCCCCTAATGCATTGTGTGCATTCTATGGTGCCAGTGATGAAAATGAAGTAGCGAGGCATGTCATTATTGAGAAATAGCATCTCATATGAAATGGCAGTCAATTAGATACATTGTCATGATGGTTTTTCAGTCTAGTAGGCAACCTGATAAGAAAACTATGAATAATTATGCTGGAAAAATCAAAATGGTTATTATACAGGGTGTTACAAAAAGGTACGGTCAAACTTTCAGGAAATATTCCTCACACACAAAGGAAGAAAATATGTTATGTGGACATGTGTCCGGAAACGCTTAATTTCCATGTTAGAGCTCATTTTATTACTTCTTTTCAAATCACATTAATCATGGAATGGAAACAAACAGCAGCAGAACGTACCAGCATGACTTCAAACACTTTGTTACAGGAAATGTTCAAAATGTCCTCCATTAGCGAGGATACATGCATCCATCCTCCGTCGCATGGAATCCCTGATGCGCTGATGCAGCCCTGGAGAATGGCGTATTCTATCACAGCCATCCACAATGCGAGCACAAAGAGTCTCTACATTTGGTACCGGGGTTGCGTAGACAAGAGCTGTCAAATGCCCCCATAAATGAAAGTCAAGAGGGTTGAGGTCAGGAGAGCGTGGAGGCCATGGAATTGGTCCGCCTCTACCAATGCATCGGTCACCGAATCTGTTGTTAAGAAGCGTACGACCACTTCGACTGAAATGTGCAGGAGCTCCAGCGTGCATGAACCACATGTTGTGTCGTACTTGTAAAGGCACATGTTCTAGCAGCACAGGTAGAGTACCCCGTATGAAATCATGGCGGTGAATTGAGGAAGTACAGTACATACTGATGAAACTAAAATGAGCTCAAACATGGAAATTAAGCGCTTCCGGACTCATGTCCACGTAACATCTTTTCTTTATGTGTGTGAGGAATGTTACCTGAAAGTTTGGCCGTACCTTTTTGTAACACCCTGTATAACCTGCTCTCCTATTATAACGCCTTAGTATCATCACTATGGTGATAGTTTTCTGCTTCATACAAAAGGTGAAAAGGAAAGGATTAAAAGGGGAAAAGATAAAAACGAGTCATTCCATGTCAGATAAACACAGAAAAGTACAATTTTCAACCTGACCTATTTCAATATTCATGAAATTTGGTGTGTTCATTGCTTATGACAAGAGAATGAAAAATAACAAATTACAGAATTTTAGCACAAGTAAGACAGGAGTAATGGCCACTTGAAGCTCTAAAAATGTGCTGATAATTCGACAAGTACTGCTGACAAAAACAGCTGAAATTTCCATTCTAATAAAGACGCAAGAGTGAACCAGGTAATTTTGGAAAGGTCTTGAAACAAGCTTTTCAATGATATGTGAGATTGCCATAGTTGAAGAATGTACACAATTAACATCAGTGACCTTGACCTTTGACCTTGAACATTGAAAAACATGCCACCTATGAAACTGATGAAATAATATATTTTCTTCTTCATGTTACACTGTACAACAGCAAAAAGTCAAGTTGGGGTGATAATGGGTTTATGAGGTATTAATTAATACATACAGGAATGTGTTGTTCATGCAAAATAAATTGTGTTCAGAGTCTGACAATATGACACAAAGCATTGAAAAACATGTTTATTGTTAAAAAGGTGGTGGTCTAACAATGCACTGGAAGGTAACATTGTAGGCGGGCCATTAACAACCTAACAAATGTTGGATGGTAGCGTGCCTGCAACGTGTACACAGATAGTTGCTGCAATAGGTCTTGTGTGTTGAAATTACACAAATCCACCTGGAGATGAAGTTTGAGATCATCATGTATTGCTGTAACCCATTCAGAAAAGATGGACACAGCAGATGTAAGAAAAATCTATGTAAAGTGCAAATGCGGATGATTAGTGGCATAATGACAGATTACAAAATATGTGGTAAATGTAGAAAAAAATTAACTCAGGGTCAAGGGTGGGTGGCCGACCCAGCTACATTGAAACACGTGGAACCCACAAACCTGTATTGCTCCTCAGATGAATCACACATCTGCAGCCCCAAAAGTTGCTTTAGATGCATTAAATGATAGTTTGTTATCTCTTGGCAAGTCCCCAGTGAAAAAGAACAGACTGGAAAAGAAAACATATGTGCATAAAAACATTGAGCAAGTTCTGAGTTATTGCAAAGTAAATACATACCTAGTGTGGAAAAAATGCAGATTATGAAACAAATGTTGAATCGGAAATGGTAAAGCAATTGAAAGAGAAATTCAGTACCAGCACCGCAGACAGTGAGAAGATGCAGATGCTGACACATCTTCTGAAAAGTTGGAGATTTCGAAGGATTGAAAATGAATTTGGATCCTCTAACTATTTAGTGAGAAAAGCAAAACAAATGTGGTATCTTAGAGAATTCCAAGCCAAGACCTACATGTGTCTTAAGTGAACAATTGTGAATGGTGTCATATTCTACAACAGACATAATAAGCCACTATTTGCCTGGGAAGAAGGATTTTGCTTCTGTTAATGAGCATGGTTTCAGGGATCATACACAAAAATGACTAGTGTTGGGAAACCTGCATTAACTGTATCAGGCATTCAAAGATGAAAACCCAGGACTGAAGATAGGACTATTGAAATTCTGCCAGTTGTGACCCAAGAACTGTGTTTTGGCTGGTGCAGGCAGAGTACCATAGCTGGTAGATGCGCAGACAATGGGGCAAGTGTGGGGAGATCCGTGGTGGTGGGCCTCTGGGCAGGCACTGTAGGGTAAATACTGAGTGCTGGAGGGCAAGTGCTATTCTAAACTGAAGCCTACACTCACATGTTTTGTAAATATTAAGAGAGGCCCCTCATGCCCACATTTGCATGGTGCCTGTTCAAAAAGATTTGTCACCTCTTCTGTGGTTAGTATCCAAAAAGAATTCCACCGAAAATACAATGATTAATTTTCTCCTTGTTTGTTAACCATTTGTAACTTTCAGAGAAGTGTCATGAATGGGGAATTTTGAGGAAAACCTACACATTTCTCTTGTTGCCATGTTAAAATATGCTTCTTTTGCCAAAGAGTTTACACAGTCTAACCTCACTAACGTGTTGTGCAGACGCAGTTGTGAGAGAATCCTTACACAGTGGTTCATTAAATTTATCAAGAGAGGAACTGGTGAAAACTAAGGTGAGCATTTTATGAAAAAGCACATCCACAGTATGAAATAAACATGTAATGAGTTCATTTATGTTGTTCCAAAGCCCATACGATTTCTTGCTTCACCAGCTGTTGATGGCTCTTAAAAATAACATTCCTTCACTGGAAATGTCTGTAGTTAGTGTAACAATATGGTAGATAATGAAGAATTACATAATAACCGTATGGCAAAATACTCTCCTGTTTGTGTACTTTTTCTTTGTCAAACTCTCATTTTGATATCTCAAACCATTTATGAAATATGAGGAATGTTCTGGATATATCACCTTAGCTTTATTGCTGGCACTGTGTGACCACAAATGAGTATGCTACATCAGATCAATTTTCTCGAGATTGGTGACAATTACAGACCTCCACCAAGTTTGAAGAAAAATTCAATATGTTAGCTAAATTTCAATGCACAGCAACATATTATGTAACCTGCACCGATCACAAAGTCATAGCGACACCAATTTTTCATTGCAAACTTTTTCGAATTTCGTGCTGTGTCTTACTTCCACGTAAATATCATAACAATTATGACCAGTAATGAAATGTTGGGCACCTCATAATGAACCTGACATATAAAGCTGCAAGCTGTAAAATCATTTTAAAAAATTGCAGGGCATGTGCCTCGATTATGTCATCACCGACCGGCTGAAAGATCAACGTAGATTGAAAGTTCTTCCAGTAACTGACTGCTAAGAGCTTGACCTAAGGCTTGTATAAATACTGAAACAAATATATTTAGCCCAAATGGTAATACTTTAAACTGAAAGTTTATTCCATCATATAAAAATGCTGAGTATGGTTTTGAATTGTCATTTAATCTCATCTGCCAATTGCCAAATCCATCAAACTAAAGTACTTCGCTTCTTCAAAATGTACTAATATTTCATTGGTATACACTGATATACCTCCCTTACTCTCTATATGTCTATGGAAAGTACATGCATGTAGCATGAGGTGAACCCTGTCTGTAACCTTTCGTACTATCAGTAAAGGATTGTTGAAGGCACTTATGCTACATTCTATATCATTATCTGTCATCTTATTAATACCTTCTTGTGCTTAAAGTTTTAAATGTATCAGTACCGGTTAGGATTTGCAGAAAAATAGTCCTTTATTCTTAAATTTAAAATTACATGTATGATTGCCTATGACCCCTAGTTTGTTGGAAACATTTTCTCATGGGTACGTAAAACATGGTACAATGCTTCCTTTTACATATTAGTTAATAAATCAGACTCGTATACAATTTTTATGAATGTAAGTGACGTTTATTGTAGCTGATTAACATTTTCTTTCTCCACTACTTTTGTATTATTTACTAAACGGATGTGATTTAGCCTCACATATTTAGTACTTGCTAAGGTGGTGATGTAAATTGTATTCTGTCATGGTGATTGTCCACATTGCACTTCATTGATGATCCATGGAAATCTAAAATCGCTTCGTACTTCTTCAATCAATCTGCTCCATATAACACCTGAATATTTATATTAAGTCCACTAATAAAATTCATGGAAATGTAAATGGTCCAATTTTGATAGTTGCTCTTGTTTCCCTTTTAATTAATTTACTCTTTATACCTTTCAGTCTGATAATATATACTCCAGTTAATGGTAGTATTGGGAAAAAATCTTTCTCTGTGCTTAAAGATATTAATTCTTGGGTCAATCCATATCAAGTGGTCCAGCGTTGGTAGCTTGACCATCTCAGAAGAAACTGATATTCAGTTGGTGAATTCCGTCATGTTTGGTGGACTCTAAATTTTTTATCCAGAGAAAGAAAACTGGCGTTCTACGGATCGGAGCGTGGAATGTCAGATCCCTTAATCGGGCAGGTAGGTTACAAAATTTAAAAAGGGAAATGGATAGGTTAAAGTTAGATATAGTGGGAATTAGTGAAGTTCGGTGGCAGGAGGAACAAGACTTTTGGTCAGGTGAATACAGGGTTATAAATACAAAATCAAATAGGGGTAATGCAGGAGTAGGTTTAATAATGAATAAAAAGATAGGAGTCCGGGTTAGCTACTACAAACAACATAGTGAACGCATTATTGTGGCCAAGATAGACACGAAGCCCACGACCACTACAGTAGTACAAGTTTATATGCCAACTAGCTCTGCAGATGATGAAGAAATAGGTGAAATGTATGACGAGATAAAAGAAATTATCCAGGTAGTGAAGGGAGACGAAAATTTAATAGTCATGGGTGACTGGAATTCGTCAGTAGGAAAAGGGAGAGAAGGAAACATAGTAGGTGAATATGAATTGGGGGGAAGGAATGAAATAGGAAGCCGCCTTGCAGAATTTTGCACAGAACATAACTTAATCATAACTAACACTTGGTTCAAGAATCATAAAAGAAGGTTGTATACCTGGAAGAATCCTGGAGATACTAAAAGGTATCAGATAGACTATATAATGGTAAGACAGAGATTTAGGAACCAGGTTTTAAATTGTAAGACATTTCCAGGAGCAGATGTGGATTCTGACCACAATCTATTGGTTATGAACTGCAGATTGAAACTGAAGAAACTGCAAAAAGATGGGAATTTAAGGAGATGGGACCTGGATAAACTGACTGTAGAGAGTTTCAGGGAGAGCATAAGGGAACAATTGACAGGAATGGGGGAAAGAAATACAGTAGAAGAAGAATGGGTAGCTCTGAGGGATGAAGTAGTGAAGGCAGCAGACGATCAAGTAGGTAAAAAGACGACGGCTAATAGAAATCCTTGGGTAACAGAAGAAATATTGAATTTAATTGATGAAAGGAGAAAATATAAAAATGCAGTAAATGAAGCAGGCATAAAGGAATACAAACGTCTCAAAAATGAGATCGACAGGAAGTGCAAAATGGCTAATCAGGGATGGCCAGAGGATAAATGTAAGGATGTAGAGGCTTGTCTCACTAGGGGTAAGATAGATACTGCCTACAGGAAAATTAAAGAGACCTTTGGAGAAAAGAGAACCACTTGTATGAATATCAAGAGCTCAGATGGCAACCCAGTTCTAAGCAAAGAAGGGAAGGCAGAAAGGTGGAAGGAGTATATAGAGGGTTTATACAAGGGCAATGTACTTGAGGACAATATTATGGAAATGGAAGAGGATGTAGATGAAGACGAAATGGGAGATAAGATACTGTGTGAAGAGTTTGACAGAGCACTGAAAGACCTGAGTCGAAATAAGGCCCCGGGAGTAGACAACATTCCATTAGAACTACTGATGGCCTCGGGAGAGCCAGACATGACAAAACTCTACCATCTGCTGAGCAAGATGTATGAGACAGGCGAAATACCCTCAGACTTCAAGAAGAATATGATAATTCCAATCCCAAAGAAAGCAGGTGTTGACAGATGTGAAAATTACCGAACTATCAGTTTAATAAGTCACAGCTGCAAAATACTAATGCAAATTCTTTACAGACGAATGGAAAGACTGGTAGAAGCGGACCTCGGGGAAGATCAGTTTGGATTCCGTAGAAATGTTGGAACACGTGAGACAATACTAACCTTACGACTTATCTTAGAAGAAAGATTAAGAAAAGGCAAACCTACGTTTCTAGCATTTGTAGACTTAGAAAAAGCTTTTGACAATGTTAACTGGAATACTCTCTTTCAAATTCTGAAGGTGGCAGGGGTAAAATACAGGGAGCGAAAGGCTATTTACAATTTGTACAGAAACCAGATGGCAGCTATAAGAGTCGAGGGGCATGAAAGGGAAGCAGTGGTTGGGAAAGGAGTGAGACAGGGTTGTAGCCTCTCCCCGATGTTATTCAATCTGTGTATTGAGCAAGCAGTAAAGGAAACAAAAGAAAAATTCGGGGTAGGTATTAAAATTCATGGAGAAGAAATAAAAACTTTGAGGTTCGCCAATGACATTGTAATTCTGTCAGAGACAGCAAAGGACTTGGAAGATCTGTTGAACGGAATGGACAGTGTCTTGAAAGGAGGATACAAGATGAACATCAACAAAAGCAAAACGAGGATAATGGAATGTAGTCAAATTAAATCGGGTGATGCTGAGGGAATTAGATTAGGAAATGAGACACTTAAAGTAGTAAAGGAGTTTTGCTATTTAGGGAGTAAAATAACTGATGATGGTCGAAGTAGAGAGGATATAAAATATAGACTGGCAATGGCAAGGAAATCGTTTCTGAAGAAGAAAAATTTGTTAACATCGAGTATAGATTTAAGTGTCAGGAAGTCGTTTCTGAAAGTATTTGTATGGAGTGTAGCCATGTATGGAAGTGAAACATGGACGATAACTAGTTTGGACAAGAAGAGAATAGAAGCTTTCGAAATGTGGTGCTACAGAAGAATGCTGAAGATAAGGTGGGTAGATCACGTAACTAATGAGGAGGTATTGAATAGGATTGGGGAGAAGAGAAGTTTGTGGCACAACTTGACTAGAAGAAGGGATCGGTTGGTAGGGCATGTTTTGAGGCATCAAGGAATCACAAATTTAGCATTGGAGGGCAGCGTGGAGGGTAAAAATCATAGAGGGAGACCAAGAGATGAATACACTAAGCAGATTCAGAAGAATGTAGGTTGCAGTAAGTACTGGGAGATGAAGAAGCTTGCACAGGATAGAGTAGCAATGAGAGCTGCATCAAACCAGTCTCAGGTCTGAAGACCACAACAACAACAAATTTTTAAAAATTTGTTTTCATGTAGAAAGAGCATTCATTTTGTTTCGGGCTGCAACCATTCTTTTGCATTTAGAAGCATCATGTTTTTTAAAAAATTATACAGTAAGCAGTTGTCCCAGACCTTTCAAATAAGCATGTAATTCAACATACACTGGATTATAAATTAAAACCATGGTCATCTAACTAAATGTATTTCTTAATATATTTTTAATGGGTCAGATTTATTGGTTGCAAATTAAAAAAAGCTAAATTTTTGAACAGTATTTCTCCAAAGAAGGAGTAATTTGTTGGTCTTAATATTTTTGGTGCTATACTACATAGTGTAGTTACTTTTAATGGAGTGTCAATTGTGAGAAGCTTACACTTAAAAAAGTTCACTATCTAAAAAAAAAAAAAAAAAATTGAATTTGTTCATTCTCTGGCCAGCAGTATCTTCATTGGGGGACCATTTAAAAATCTGAAAATTACACACTTAATAGACCTTTATGATGTAGAACTTCAGTATAAATTTCAACCTTGGGACTCAATGGGAAGCTACTAAAAAAAATTACCCGTATGATTTGGAAAGACTTTTCTTATTGTCGGCAGTATCTGGACTAATAGATAAAGTATATCAGTTACATAATTTAAGCATATCTATGATCACTTTTTTTTAAATAAATGAGCCAGCTAATTACATTGATCTTGTTCTCACCTTATTTGTTTTTACTACATTGTTCATTGAATAACAGATAAGTTTCCTCACTCAGTTTTGGCATTAGGTTAAAAGTTCGGCCAGTCGCAGTCGTAAATTCCAAGGGAGACATGTTATTCAGTACATTTTTAACAGGTGTCCAGGCAAGATCCTTTTCAACTTTATTAAACACGATCCTTTGTCCTGGTAGGTGTAAAATGAAACATGCACATACTGGTTTTTACAATCAGTATTAACAACTTCACCAATCCATCATTTTTCACCATAAAACCATGCCACTATGTCCTTATTTTTAAGTGTCAGTATTACATCTTTTCCACACTGGGGAAGTTCACTATCAGGGAATGTTGATGTGATCTTACACTTCAGCAAGTTGTTTGACTGAAATATGAAACAATGAAACGATCAGGTGCCTTTAATCTTCTGACAAGTTTTGAATCTTTCCTCCAAGATATTGGTGTAGAGTTCTTGTATTTCCTCACATTTTAAAAACATTGGTAAATCTTTTACCTCTGCTTTACATAATTTAAACATTTCTTGAGGTGTCAAGATTTGGTTCTCTTAGGTCTACGGAAGACTAGATTTTGTGACAGCTTGTTTTGTTGCACCCCCGACTCAATCACAGGCATTTTTCCTGAAGCATAATGCAAAAATGTGCCGTTCTGCATCAAATCCATGTCCTTCTCCTGCAAAGGAGATGTTAATAATTCTTTTGTTTTGTTTTTATATTGACTTGCAGCACAGTCAGAGAAGTAGATCAATTTGTTTATGGAAGTTCTGTCCTGTTTTATCTAGTTTGTTAATTGCAGTTGAAAAGCATGCACTGCTGTAGCATTGTGCTCAGTGTAGTCACTTATGACACAAAAACTGTGATTTTATTTTGACCTTTATAATAGAACACAAATGGATGAATTGTGGGTTCTTTGTTTATCCAGTTGTACTCTTGTACTTCATCTTGAGCAATAAAGGAATTGTTTTCTGAAAAGTCGGCAAGAACTAAGCACTCAGCTGCCAAGGTTTGCTTTTTGTCTTTCAGAAATTTGTCCTGAACTTTGGCAATAAAATGGTGTAATTCAGGTTTTCAAGGTTTGCTGGTTAACACTCCAAAAAACTCTTTGTGTGGTTTTGTAATTGTCACCATTTCCATTCTGTCTTTACCACCCATTGTTTGTATTGTATATTTTCAGGCATCAAATCATCTTCTGATGCTTCACACACGTCAAGGAAAGCTTGTTTGCCTGGACAGTCTTGACATTTTCCCATGATCATACAATTGTAACAGTTAATATTGCAAATGAGAACTTCCAAAAAGTCTTTATGGTCAACTATTTAAGATTAGCGCCATCTATCATGAAATTTGCATTCTGATGATACAAACAAATTCAAACATTATGGTTATTAGATATTGACTCTAATTAGTCCTCTGTGAATTATAAAGTTGACCTTTTAATCAAATACGCAATACACCATATTGCCAGGAACACACATTTTTAGAGACCATTGATTCAACGGTGTACATAACAAAGATCAAGGAGAAAACATAAACTACCATACATATAACACATGAAAGAGTAAAATATGAATGTTCCCAACACCCCCACAAGTTCTCGAGATGTCAATTTGTAAACTCTGAAAGTTTACCTTTAGGCAGTGCCTTTGTCAAAAAATCAGCTTTCTGTTATCGGTACTTACAGGTTTCAACTGAATTTTCCTGTTTTAATTAAATGACGAGTATAGTGGTGCCTCACATCAATGTGTTTTGTTCGAGCGTGATGCACACCATTGTGACTCAGTGCAATGGCACCTCTATTGTCACAGCATACACGTAACTGGTTTTTCACTATGCGAAACACACAATTCACGAAGCAATCCTTGAAGTTATACCGATTCTTTCGCTGCTGCTGATAGAGCCATATACTCAGCTTCTGTAGGTGATAGAGCGACGGTTTGTTGTCGGTTTGAAGTCCAGGAAACTGCTGTCGCATCACACAAACCTTCAGTTTCAGTTGTTCCACTTTTTCGGAAAGTTATTCCTACATTGACTGTGCCTTTAATATATTGCATAATTCGTTTGACCGCTTCCCAGTGGATTTTCCAATAATTAGAATTGAATCTACTTAGAACCTGCACAGCATATGCAATGTCCAGTCTTGTGCTTTGATCTAAATACAGTAGTGATACTACGGCTTGCTGATAAAGAATGCGATGTAACACAAGGTTTTCCTCATCTGTCAATTTAGTTTCACATTTTTGCAGCTTTGAGCCAGGTTCAAATGGATATGCAACCGGATTACAATGTTCCATACCAAATTTCTTGAGTATGTTTGCTGCGTATTTGCTTTGATCAATACTAATCGTCCCGTGTTTCCTGTTACATTTTATTCTCATGCCAAGACACCAACTAAGTTTACCAAGATCTCTCATCTTAAACTGATTCATTAGTCCTTTCTTCAAGTCTTTCTTCCACCTATTATTTCTATTGGAGAAAATGATCAAGTCGTTCACATAAACAGCTATAATGAGTATATTTTGTTTCTCAATTCTGAAGTAAATGCAAGAATCGTATTCTGACTTCTTTAGGTTCATTTTATGTAATGTCACATCTAATTTCATATTCCAAACACGTGACGCCTGTTTTAGACCATAAATTGCCTTCATCAGCTTGCAAACCTTCATCTCCTCCCCGTTCTTCACGTAGCCTTCAGGTTGACGAATGTGAACTTGTTCATCGAGATCACCATATAGGAACGCAGTTTGAACATCCATATGTTCAACGTCAAGATCAAATTCAGCTGATAAAGCTAACAGGATGCGAAGTGAAGAATGACGAACAACAGGCGTGAACGTTTCATCAAAGTCTATTCCTTGTATTTGGGAATAACCTTTCGCTACAAAACGAGCCTTATATCGTTCAATTTCACCATTTGACGTTTCTTTCACCTTGAACACCCATTTCGAATTAATTTCCTTCCTGCCTGGTGGTAAATCAGTCAAAGTCCATGTTTCATTTTCAAGTAAAGATTTATATTCATTATCTAAGGCTTCCTTCCATTTTCCACAGTCACCACAATTCATTGCTTCTTCATACGAATTTGGTTCAGAAATACAGGGAAGACAAGCAAAATCATCATTAAAATATTTAGTATTGGGTTTTCTTTCACATGATGATTTTCTAATTTCTGGTAATGCAACTTCCGTGCGACTATGTACGTTGCTATTTACTGTTTTCTCAGTGTCACTTTGTGTTAATTCAAGATAAACTGCATTTCTGTCAACTCCAGCAGATTTGTGTCAGTTCAGTTGCCCCTTCAGTGATGTTAGTTGCTGGCACTAGTTGATGACTGTCTATACGATTATCGTCAATTGGGTTACTGTTTGGATTACTGTTTCTACAAGTGCACTTTGAGTTTTCGATGAATTGCACATCACAGTCTTTCACAATTGTCTTTGGTGAATTTGGATCAGTCAGACGATATGCTTTAGAATCTTTGCAATATCCAACAGAGATAAGTTCCTTAGATTTGTCTTCTAATTTCGTCCTTTTTTCTTTTAGTATATGTACAAATGCTCGACGTCCAAAGATTCGTAAATGACTCAAATTTATCCGACGACACCACTCCATAATTCCTCAGGAGTGACGTTCTTAACAGCTTTTGTTGGAGATCGATTCTTCAAATTCTATGTTTACAGGTTCAGCCCAAAATTGTCTACTTAGACCTGCATCTGTTAACATTGATCTTGCTTTTTCAATGATTGTCCGATTTAAGCGTTCTGCAACACCATTCTGTTCTGGCGTGAAAGGAGTTGCTGTTTCATGTTGAATTCCATTCGTCTTTAAAAATAACTTCATACGCCGATTGACAAACTCTTTTTCATTGTCTGTTCGAAGTATTTTGATTTTTCGACCAGTTTCATTTTCTACTCGTGCTTTGAATTCGATGAATGTGTCACTGTTGTTGATTTTAACATATAACCAAAAGATTTTCTTGACAGATCATCCGTAAAAGTGAGAAGATACCGTGATCCTCCCCACTATGCCATGCCCATTGGTTCACAAACATCAGAGTTCACAATGTCAAGTAGATCTTTTACTCTTCTACCTGATGTCTTAGGAAAAGGTTGTTACCTTTTATGCAGGGAATATACGGATCTAAATTGACGTTAGACCAGTTCAGTCCATCAGCCATTTTTTTTTTTTTTTTTTAATAAATGCATGCTTACACGATTGAAAAGTCCCAATCTTCCATGCCACAATTCATAACTGTCAATTTCTACAACATTTGCGTAATGGTGCACTTCATACCATTTATTTGAGTTGCTGTGGCTACTGGTGTTCCAGAAACAATTACATCACTTATATTGTATACACCGCACTGCGCATTGTCAAACAATACACACAATACACGTCTTGTCATCTGACTAACCGACAGTAGGTTGTATGCAAGGCTTGGAACATACGCAACATCATTAACAGTTATCTGTTTATTCTTGTCGTCACAAGTAACTCGAAAATGAACATCGCCTTCTCCAATAGCCTGAAGATTGCTATTATTTGCTACTGTCACTTCAGCAGCTGTGGTCCATTGGAAAGTGTTGAACGAGTTTGTTTGATTCGTCATGTGTCGTGAATACCCGAATCCACATACTAGTCATCACTATGATACGAAGATGCAGTTAGAGCCATTAACACAGTTTCGTTTTCAGTACTCACTGCATTCGCAGAATTTGAAAATTTATTTGGTTTATACTTTGTTCTACACCCATTCGCCTTGTGGCCAGGTTTCTGACAAGCACACTTAAAAGGCTTGATATTTCAAACATCACGTTCGATATTCGTCTTCTGGTGTTTACTATTCTGCTTACTAGCTACCAGCACCGAATCTGTGGTCTCATTTGTGGATGCAATTTGACGTTTCGTCGATTCTTGAATTAATCGCTGACTTACTAAATCACTAGTAATCTTGTCACCCGAATTCTCAATGGCCGTAATCAAGGGTTGGAAATCTGCTGGGAGTCCACTTAGCGTAATTGCAGCTACGAAATCATCGTCCATTTTCTTACCAAATATCAATGCTTCGAATTTGTTGAGAAAGTGACATAATTTTCGACAAATACGCCTCCATATTTTTCTCAGAACCTAATCGTACATTCATTGAGCATTGTAATAGCCCAATATAACTAGATAAACTCCTATTTTCAAATGCAAATTGTAAATTTTACCATGCTTCTTTAGCAGTCGTTGCTCCACGAAGTTTTGGATACACAGATGAATTTACAGATAAACATAATTTTGATAATACTTTCTGTACATTCTTCTCATCTTCCTCAGTGCCAGCAATTGTTTCCCATAGTCCCTCATGTTTCAGGTATATGTCCAATGTGAATTTCCAGTCGTTGTAGTTTGTCGTACTGGTCAACTTCTCAAAATTAAACAGTGATTGTCCACCCAAAGCCATCTTGAATACATTGAGATAGTTAAACAAATAAATCTTGAAAGTTTCTAAGCAAAAAAATACGATAGCAACCTTGATTTATCAGTTTATTCCTTTGGTATGAAAAGTTCACTAATCTCTCCTGGGCCCATAACCTATTAGATATTGACTCTAATTAGTCCTCTGTGAGATTATAAAGTTGACCTTTTAATCAAATACGTGAAACACCATATTGCCAGGAACACACATTTTTAGAGACCATTTATTCAACATTGTACATAACTAAGATAAAGGAGAAAACATAAACTACCATACATATAACACATCAAAGAGTAAATTATGAATGTTCCCAACAATGGGTGCCAGATGCCCCTCCAACAATACACCATTTTGATCTCAACTCAATATTTCGATCTTCCAATTTTAATGTCAGGATGTTCTTTTTTGAGTTCAGTGAATAGTTAATTTAAATTACACAATATCAACCTTTTTTTTATATCTGAACCTTAGTACCATTTTCTTTCACAGAAACAACCTTTTTTGCCATCCATCAAACAGTTGTTGTTGCTTCATTCATAAAATGTAATAGCGTTTTCAGTCGTGTTTTCATCTATGAAATTAGATGCATTTTTATTTTGTAATGCTGGTAAAATTCTGTGTTCTTTTATTAACTGCCGTGTTAATTTAACCAATTATTTTGACACATTAAATTCATTACTAACTTTTGCTCGACTCCAAGAATTTTGTAGTGAACTGATAATCTTAACTTTATCCTCTTTGTCTGAAATACAATTCTTAGTTTTTAGCTTTTCTGTCAAATCATCATATTTGATCAGAGAATTCTTAGAACTTCAATCCGATTTAATGCAACTTTTCTTTTGAAATCAAACTTCCAAATTCTTTGTGACAGTAATTGCCACATTCTCAGTTTTACATTCAAAACGAAAGGTCTTTTTTCTAATTTTACTAGTAAGCAATACATATAGGATTTCACAATCTCGATCCTTTTTTGTAGTCTCTGATAAATCACAAAATTCTTTATCTAGACCATCACCATCCCTTTCTTTGTTAATAACAAATATCTTAGAATAACATGTTGGACGTAACGACTTCCCTGGTATTATATTGATAAAACAGATTTTAAAAAAAAATGATTATCAGACGTTATTTCTCTAGACCTTTTGTTATGATTCTTAAAAGGGTCCAAGCAAGAGTGGTCAAAAAGGTGATTTCATGCTACTTGCAGGTTGAATTAACCTCTGAGCCAATTCGTAAGTAAAGCAACACTTTTTCTTCATCACTATAATCTTCAATTAATGCAATGTCTTTAGGAAACAATCCATACACACCTTTATGCCAAGCTTCATTAATAAGAACACCAATAGAACACTGAGACTCCACTGGTAAATGCCACACTTCAAGAGCTCATTGCTAACTAAGTTGAGTAAACAGATGATGGTCGAAGGGGAAGACAATGCACAGACTTGTACAGGCTCATCTGTGAGCTTGTACAGACTTTCAGATGCTGTCACCTAGCCTGGTGGAACTGTCTGCAGAGGATTGGGTGAAACTGTCTTCAGAGGATTGATTCAACAAGTAATCATTTATTTTAATTTTATGTGTTATTCTTGTGTGTGAATTATTTAATTGATCTATTTTATTCCATTAGTTCTGATATTGCAGATCTTAAGAAACATATTATTGACTCTTCATGTTCAATTTTTTTCCCCATTCCGTAAGTTTCCATTCAATCAAAGTTGAAATTTGTACTGAAGTTTGATATCATGAAGATCTATCAAGTGTGTAATTTACAGATTTTTATCTGGTCCCGTAACAAAGATATTACTGGCCAAAGAATGAAAAAATTCAAAATCCTTTTTTTTTTTTAAATAGTGTATGTTTTATGTGTAAGCTTCTCACCATTGATACTCTATAAAAAGTAACAGTAATGTGTAATGTAATAGCAAAAAAAATATTAAGGCTGAGAAATTCCTCCTTTAGAGGAATACTGTTACAGAAATTGAGGTTTTTCATTTGTGCCCAGTAGCTTTGAGATATTAAAAATTAAGGAATACATTATGCTAGGTGATCACAGTTTTAATTTATAGTCCAGTGTGTGCTGAATTAAATGCTTCTTGTTTGAAAGGTCTGGGGCAACTCATTACAAAATAATTTAAAAAAACCCTATAAGGCATGTTAATGCAAAAAGCCACTTACAGAGTGAAACAAAAATGGCCACAGTTTCCAATTGATAAAAAATAAAAAGAAATTAAATTTTTTTTGAGCCGACTGAACATTAGGGAACTCACACAGTAAATATCAAATTTTTGAGATGGTCGAGCAACCAATTATTTTTTTCCTAGACCGCTTGGTATGGAATGACCCTGTAAGGTGCCATTCAGTAAACCTTTTTGTTCATGCCCCAAGAATTGTTGTGTTGTTTTGGGTCTAATAATTTTAG
This sequence comes from Schistocerca serialis cubense, assembly GCF_023864345.2. Taxonomy (NCBI): domain Eukaryota; kingdom Metazoa; phylum Arthropoda; class Insecta; order Orthoptera; family Acrididae; genus Schistocerca; species Schistocerca serialis. The sequence goes on along the minus strand of NC_064648.1, from coordinate 32,324,205 downwards.
TATCAATTTCTCTTGAGTGCTTGGAGACCAGTACTTAGATTTAATACTCTCCTGAAAATCATTCCATGACTTAGTCCTCTGAATGGGTGTTACCCCTTCTGCTGAATTTCCCACTAAGTAATCTAGTGTGAAGTCTACCTTTTTCAAGTCATCCCCCTTATTAGGTAGTGAACATCAGAATACACATAAGAAATACATTAGTTGAACAAACCCCCCTCCTCCGACCATCACCCCCAGTTTGCGGTTTAAATTTGGGAAATATGTTTTCACAAATTCATATTATTTCCTAGCTGTAAATCTTCAAATAATTCTTTCAGTACTGCCAGACTTTGATGAAATTTTCTAATTTCTAGAGCTCATTTAGTTTCCTCTAACACATCCCAAATCTTTTCAGATTCATTTTTGTGATCAGTACTGCTTTCCACAAAAGTGGTTTTGCTCTAGTGGATTACACCTCACATTCAACAAACATTTGCAATCTTTCCTCTAAGCCGGTTAACGTAGACTGAGGACTCGACTGTTTCATGTTGCAAGACTCTACGTGCTCTTTCATATTTGAAATATCAGTTTGTACTGTATGAAAACGTGTATTTCCATTGTGAAATAATGACAAAACTCATTACAAGCAATATTGTGCACCCATGATGGTAAGTTCTCCTCTAGTATGTTAACTTTATATTCTAAGTAATCATTCTGTTATTTTGTTTCGACAATTTAGACACAAAGTCAGATTTAATTTTGTCTCCCAGTTTTTAAGGGTCTTGTCTTTTGATACTTCACTGTTATCAGCTAGTAACTTTTTGAAATTTTGTACTTAATCTTTTTTATTATTACTCCTGTAATTTATGACAGTCCTCCTGTGATCTCAGTCACAGATGTGTAATCATGTGCAACACAACAAATAGGAGAAGTAATTGGTCACTTCTCACAGGATTAAGGCGAGAAGTTATGTTGTGTCGGATGTGTTGCCGATAACTAGCAACCACAGTGCCAACATCAGCTCGGTGGCTACCGGTGCAATGAATATTGTGCTAGGCATGTTCGACATGTAGTCTCATAGTCGACGGATGTGCTGAGATGGTAGATGTTTTGTCCATCAGCAGTAAATAAGTCAGGCTGTCTTCTCTGTCACACTCTCCAAATTTTCTTCTAAATCATAGTTGTGTTATATCTGTGTTGCATATCTGTAATGCATCCGTCCTGTTGTTATTCGTGGCTGCCAGTTTTCTACCCTCTATTGAAGTATTTTGTTCACGAATGATGTTATTGTGAACTTTTCAATAATCATTTCTCAGTATCCTTCATTAATTGTCAAAATATTTAGCCAGTGTAATGCGTCAAGTAATGTAACTTTGTTAATTCTCAGTTGCCACAGGCAACAAATGTTATCTTCTCAATATTTCTTGAAAATTGGTATACTTTCTTGCGAAACTTGGAATATTTCCAGCATAACAGTTTCATCTCCCCTCATTGTTATCAAGTAAAGTGTAAAATCTGAGAAATGGCTGTGGTAAAAGCTGTGGGTATGCATTACATAGCTTGAGTATTCCTTGAACACCATTTTAGATTGTTGTCTGTTACCTCATACGTCTCTTCTTGATGAATTATTGTCTTGCTAATTCATTCTAGTGGTCTGGATCCTTCAGGCCATGGCCATGCTCAAACATCCAATTCTTTTAGACTTTGTTCCATCTTGCAGGGAACACTAAGTGGAAGATAGCAATCTCTGCTCTGAGCCACAAAATGACTTAAAATGAACTCTCATTTCAACTCTTCTATAGTTTAAAGTGCATTACTTCTTATTAACAGCCACTGAAATAGGATATGTGGTAACAGACATCAGTCATTAGAACACTTCAGACTTAAAAAGGCTGTACAGACAATCAGTGGTACAGTAAAAACTAATTCATTTGGCATAATGATGAAACTTGTGTTTTCGGTAAGGTGTGTGTTCCAGGTAGTCTGTGACAACTTCAACTGGAGGCATCATAACATGTGCGCCCAGCTGATAGGTGCTGTGTGTTCACTGCCAATGACTGTGCCAAAACAGAGCAGTGCAGAGAGTCTGTAATTTCGCATTACACATTATTTGTGCCTATTTCATCTATTGTGATCATCTTTTGCTCGGCTGATTCTTCATAGTCGACCAGGATACTTGCTAAAACATTCTGATACACTACAAATTGTAGCTGGGAATGTTAGTGTTAAACATAAAAGTGTTCGTTTACTTCAGACTTCAGTTGCTGCCCATGTGCCTGTCTATGCTTCTGTCTTGACACTGAATGTCAGAGTGCCGTGGCACATTTACCTTCATCTACGAGTAACATTTAATAGATTTGAACATCCCGTCTATCTAGATGTGGAATTGAATTTGCGTGGGTTATTTATACATCTCTGAGAAATCTTATCATCTTTCATACTGAACCATCCATGTCCAGCTGATTTTGTTGTGGAGTGATGTAGCAGACTAACACAGAGTTCAATGATTTGACGGTCCTTCAATACAACATGATATATTGACTTATATTGTAAATGTTTTGAAAATGTGAACAGCAACTCCTGCATCAATATAGTTTTGAGTCCGACGTACATATTTTCCTCCTGACAACACCACCCAGCGTACTTCAGTAGGATTATGCCCAGCCACGTGTGACAAGGAATGCAGAAAACCTCTTCGAATAATGTCATATACACAGGGTACTTGACTGCACTTTCACATGACATGTTAACTGGAAAATGTGTCCTGGATATGTTTTGGTTAGCAACTTGTTTGTCATGGATACTTGATTGAACACTGTAAACTATTTGTAGACTCTCATGGAAACTGTATGGAGAGAGAGTCCCCATAACATGTCCAGTGTCTCCTTGAATGTGTTCCGCAGCACTTGTATTTTCTGATTTCAGTGTGTAGGGTCTTCACAATCCTCAAAGCCAGAGATAATATTCAGTGCTGTGATTGTAATCATTTGTGTATAGTAGCGTACATAAATGGTGGTAGAAAATGCAAGCACATGTGACTCTCTTGGGGCTGCAATGATTGCACATGATTTGTGTGCAACAGTTCTTTAATTAAGTAGTGATTCTTAAGGTACCAAATCTTGTTTAGTACATTTCCTATGTATCCATAAAATTAGTTTATTAATCATATCAGTTGTTTTGAATTATCCGCATTTTTCTAGTAGACAATTCTTAAAACCTTTATTGAAATTTTCACTTTTTTGTGGTTTTTTCTTTTGTGATAAATTCTGCTCTGATGTTCTGAGAATTGTGCACTGCAGGAGAATGCATGTTAACAAATTGGTACTACTTTGATTCTGTAAAAGATTAATGATGATGATGTTTGGTTTGTTGGGCGTTCAACTGCGCGGTCATCAGTGCCCGTACAAAGTCCCAATTTTTACACAGTCCAGTTTTTTACACAATCCATTGTAGCCACCGTCACAAATGATGATGATGATGATGATGATGATGATGATACCGATACCACAAACACCCAGTCCCCGGGAAGAGAAAAATCCCCAACCCCACCGGGAATCAAACCCGGGATCCCGTGTAAAACATTAATGAAAATGAGCCAGTAAAACGTGTAAACTTCACTCTTGCTCAGGGCATTGTTTTGTGATTAATTATATTTTCAGCATTAGAAAGGAATGCTGGTATGTAATTTATTACAATTTATTTAATGCTGCCTGTGTAATTAGAAGTAAATCTTGTATCACACAATGCACTGTATGCTTATTCATTCATTTCAGTACCTGCTCCTGATGAACGATTGCCACCTTGAAAAAGCCATAATGGTTTCCACTAAGATTAGCCCACAAGATACACACTACAATGCAAGACTCAAGTCTTCTGTAGCATCTGCTTCCCCATCAACATCACTTTGTTCACAACAGTCTAAATGCAGTAACTGTAGCTATGCTGCAAGTTTATACAAAAGTGTTATAAGTAACGGTATTTTATACAATGACTCAAGAGCTCTGAATTACACAGTTCTGTAAAGAAGTTTGGTGAAACTATATGGCTTGAGTATTTAAATACTGCCATTGAGGTAAGTGCTTTTGTATATAGCTTTATTTTGTGATTTAGAAAAAATAATTTCTGTATTTCTGCATAGTGGCCAGGCATTAATGTCACTAGCATTGCTCAGAAGAGAAGGTTGTTACATATTTTGCTACTACACCTTCTTTATTTGTGAATTATTTTCAACATTCTACAAGTACTGCTAGGACATTTATGCATATGGTATTGAACAATGATGTAGTTGTTAATCCTTGTAAAGTTTGGCGGTATTATTTGTCCTTGGTGCATAGTGAACTACATTGCAAGATCTGATTTAGGTGTGCAGTTTATAATTAAAAGGGTAACATGAAACTTTTCTCAAACAAGTGAAAACATTGGTCTGGACTATGAGTTCATTCCAGGTACCTCTCTGGTATGGACAGATCTTCTCCAATTGTACCGTATAAGTAGGGCCTTAGGATTGATTCAAAATGTCAGCTTACTACAAAGACCTATCCATTCATTTCCAACAAATGCCTGAATTGGAAATGCACTGTTTACAAAATGTGATTCTGGTTCAGGTCTGCACTCTTTAGTAACTTGTAGCAAATATTTGTATCAGTATACACGTAGCATCAAATGCTGTTTCTAGACTATCTGCTTAGGTCATTAGCAAGTACTCTAACATTTTATTAGAGTTTAACATAAATTGTGTATGTTGGCCTCTTTGCTCATGGACCACTGAACCCAGTAAAAGGAAAATATAAGGATCTTCTTAATCCATGATTTTTATTTGCCTTGTGCATCGTATTGCAGGTTTATCACATTGTTAATGGGTGTGGTGTAAAGTCATGCACCAATTTTTACTTAATTTAGAGGTTGTATAAGTGCTATTATGGACTATAAAAAATACATGGTAGTCACAGGTTGTGAGCTGACTACTTTCTGTAACTGTCCATTCCAATTTATACATCATTCTTAATCAAGATTTGGATTAACGTCATACATAGACGTGGAGTCATCTATCTTATCCGTAAAACAATTTATATGACTGGATGCTAGCTTTTACAAGGATGGTCAGTAATCACTTACTTAGTAGTAAACACACTGTGAAATGAGCAACACGTTCTAGTGAAAAGTATGAACATTTAAAACTTAATGTCTTTGTGTACCTAGGGGATAAAAACATAGTGGTGCTGGCAAGCACAAAGAGTTCTTCTCGTGTGTAATCGTAAAATTTGTCATTTTGTTGTACTTTGAAGCAAAATATTTGTGAAATGTAATGAATAATAAAAAAACAAAAATACAAAATATGTGTAGTGGTTCCTCATTCTTGTTACATGCCTCTTCAGAGTGAAATTTCAGATTCAACAATAACATTATTTAACTAGAAAAAACTCATTGCAAATTATCTTAAAATAAAGTACTTATTAAACAATCTAAAATTTTCAAAATCAGTTGCCAGAGACTGCAGTTTGTGTGTGTGTGTGTGTGTGTGTGTGTGTGTGTGTGTGTGTGTGTGTGTTTTTGGCCATAAGCTTATTTGTGACAGTCTTTCTGTTGTGCCCATCCACGACTCAACATATGGTGAGTAACAACATTCCTTTTCATAATATTGTTACATTCCATCCTGGATTTTCCATTGTTTGATAAATGTTTGAAAAATTATGTATTGATAGAGACAGGAAAATTGCGTGTCAACAATGAAACAAAAACATAACATGAAATCTTTGATTTTTTAGTAACATAATGCAAAATGACTTAAGTAACATAAGTATAAAAAGACAACTGGGAAACCTGATGCTTCTGTGACCTAATGAACAAATAATAAATCATTTACAATAAACAACAAAGGGTGATCCCTTTGATTGTATGACGACAACAGCAAGGTAATCAAGTTCAGTTAAATTTAATGAACAAATTGTGAAAATACCTTAAAACAATATCAAATGAACAAATAAGCACAATAATAAGAGACTGTTGTTTGAAAAAGTAACACAAATAAACACTTTACAAGACAAATACCAAATAATAGTACAAGGTGTACATAAAGTATGGGAACACTTTCAATTATGAAAGTTTTCTTTTTACAAACATTTGATATGCGAACCATAAGTGACCCGGCAGAAGTCAATATGGTAATCAAATTCTTGCCATACCTGTCCCAGCATGACATCTTCGACTGTGGCAGTCGCTTCTCGTATTCTCTCCCGGTGCTTTGCTACATCACATGGTAGAGGTGGTACATAAACCAGATGTGTCCCCACAGGAAAATGTCACACGGAGCGAGATCTGGTGATTGGGGAGGCCATTTCATAAAATTGCTGTCCTCTTCTGTAGCACAGCCGATCCATTGATGCGGCAGCTCCGTGCTCAGGTACCCACGAACTTCACGATGAAAATGGGGTGGAATTTATTGTGCCAGTGGTAAATAGCCTTCCTTATTGGTAGCTTCTTACTGTACTTGGTTCTAAAGATCTTTGAACAGCGGTAGCCCACCTGTTTTCATCGAACTCCGACAGACAGAAAGGTCGCTCTGCACCTGAACTGGCCATGTTTGCGACTAGCACTGACTATCAGCAAAATTACCAAACTATGCTGTGGCCGTATACATGAAAAAAAAAAGAAAAAGAAAAAAGAAATCGGGGTTTCTCTTCAAAGTAACACGTGTATGATATCTGTACAATGTTTGGTTCTAATGCTATAAATAATTGAAAGTGTTCCTGGACTTTGTGTACACCATGTAGCTTAATTAAAGACAATCCTAGGTGAAATTACAAGATGGCTGGTCGAGCGGTTCTAGGCGCTATAGTCTGGAACCGCGCGACCGCTATGGTCGCAGGTTCGAATCCTGCCTCTAGGTTAGTTAGGTTTAAGTAGTTCTAAATTCTAGGGGACTGATGACCTCAGAAGTTAAATCCCATAGTGCTCAGAGCAATTTTGAAATTACAAGATGACAGTTTGTGGCAGCAGAAAAATAAATCTTATTAGCTTTGTGGTATTGTGTATCCATCTATTGAATTGATCAGTAAATGGTAGATATTATTGTTTTTGTGGTCGCCTATGATGTGAAGTAATAATGATTTGGACCTGCTGATCAGATCCAAATAAATGTGCTTCTGTCCTTCTTAGTGGACTTCATTTCCTTTGCAGTGTCTTAAGTGCTAGAAGGTGAGAGAGAGATGGAATCTGTGACCAAGAAAATTGAAGCTCCTTTATACATTGAAGATAGCTCCCCTAAGATATGTTTAACACAATCATATTACACTTGTTTGAGTTATAGGTGTCTTGTCTCATTAGACTGCACAACAAAAATACATTTTGACAAAGCAAAATGTCAGATTGAGAAATAATATCAGAATGACAGTTTAAACACACATTTGTTTTTGCTCGTATATTGTCTCTATGGTAATTGTGAGCACCATTCTTTAATGGTCGCAACACATCTCAAAGTTTGACTTCTAAGAAGTAATGGCCCACACCAGGTGGAGACACTGAACTTGTCATCCCATCTTGCAGATATGCTGCGCCCATATACCCCGTATTACCTGCAAATATTAATAAACTATTTCTCCCACAATTCGCTGTCTGAAACTTAAGTATTTTTTTAATGAAATATCTCAATCATATTTCATACATTAGGACAGAGAGTGTAACTCACCATTTTCCCTAAAATGATGTGTTATATCTCAACTTTTCCACTCCACCTCACACAATGTGTTGGAACTTGCCATGAAACATGATAAGCTGGAGTGGCTGTGTGTGTTCTGCTACATAACTTCGGGTGTGAAACAGCAGTATAGAGTCATGCTGAGTATCACAATAGCAAGCAGGGTGGAAGTCACTACTGGGCCTGTTATGTTAAATAAAATATTGGGTTGGTGGAATCCATAATACATGTGGCAGCTCTATCTAGTGACTTGTTGCTGCTCCTGTGTCATCAACTATTGTAAGGACTAGAACAGTTCATTGTTGCTAGTATCTGGAAAAAGTGATGAGACAGGATGTGTACTGAGAGATAAGCTAATCTTTGGAATGGATGACAGGAATGGTTCGATAGCGACATTTCAAATTTCTTTCATTTGTGCTGAAAGCAGAAATTCATGTCCCAGAGTATTGCAACAGGATGCTTTGAATAGAAGTCTACTACTATTCAGTGTTACCTGGTACTTGTGGAGAGTGAAATTCCGATTAGAAAACACAAGTGAAACCAGAACGACATAGGGGTTGGCATATATCTAGTTGATACTTATGAAGTGAAACCAACGTTTGGTTAATTCAACTATCAATCTGGGACCATTCAAGTTTGTTGTATAAGAGACAAACTGTCTTCAGTATGTTCCAAGAAGAAATGGAATCTACATAAGGTGCTGAATTGTGCCACTCAAGTGTAAGTAAAGATACTACACTGTATCATCAATGTCTACTTGGAGGCCAGGTGTGTGGAGCAGTGCTGGATTGTGCTTCTTGGGCGGTGGTTTAACAATAGGTGTTTTGGTTCACGGAGAGTGGGATCTTATTTCTGCAGACCTTTCCTAACAACACATTAGTCTTATCCATGATACTGGCTTTTACAATCTGCACTTGTGTGGTAATGCAGATTTTCAAATTTCATAAATTTTAATGTAACTTCGCCACACCAGACAACCTAGACAATTATGTAGTGACAGTGTCTCTACGTAGTGAAATAATGCAAACATGTGACAAAACCATTTAGTTGTAGATGCAGGTAATGAAATATAGAGGAATAAATAAGAGTGAAACGGGGCTGAAGAGGCCACGAGGTGAAAACACAGAGCAGAATCACCAGTTAATTGAAATGGATTGTTTCATCTCCCACGTAAGATAAAAATTGTTTTTAATCCCTAGACTGTAAACTGATGGGGTAACAGAATGTAACTTATACCAAAATCTGTTCTAAATATTTCTGAGATTTGCTGGATCCACTACAGTAGATGCTATATATCTTTATACTTGGTCAAGCGATCAGACTGAGCTCAGTATCTGTAATGGTCTAGTGCAGGGTCATGTAAATTTCTTAGTTCTGCCCAATTTCATGGCAGTTTGTCGTAACATCCCATGATCTCCTAAAGGGTATATCAGCATCCTAGCATCCTTTCAACTATGGAGCTGTCTCAATGTTCAGCTGCATTGTTCTGCTGAACAATCTGTAATGGTCTAGTGCAGGGTCATGTAAATTTCTTAGTTCTGCCCAATTTCATGGCAGTTTGTCATAACATCCCATGATCTCCTAATGGGTATATCAGCATCCTTTCAACTATGGAGCTGTCTCCATGTTCAGCTGCATTGTTCTTCTGAATTCTCTTCAAAATAAATGTTAATCTTTTAGCCAGGTACTTCACTTTGCTGGAATTCATTTCAGGTGACAGCTTATAAGTCTTGAAACAGGAATGGATTTTGTGGTGATAAACAGCCTCAAAGGGAATCGACACTGTGGTTTCATGTATTCTGGTGTTGTATGATGAAATCACATATGGTAATAGACAATCCCAGTCTGAGGGGAAGCTAATCATGTTATAAGATAAGATTCTAGGTACTGTTTTATGAATGTGTTCAACCCTGCCATTACTCTTAGAATGAAATGACGTAGCTCTGAACTTCTTTATTTTAAACAGTCAAGATAACTGTATGATAAGATTGGCCATAACGTTTGTCCCTCGTCTGCTATAATGGCCTCTGGACTTCTAGATTGTAGTGCAAAATAAGTTACCAGTGCTCTCACAACCATCTCAGCGGCCATGTCTGCAGTGGGTCACACAATAAGATGATGAGAGAAATGGTCAGCGACAGATAAAATGGATGTTACTTTTTACTGTTAAGGCAAATGGTCCTGCAATATAGAGTGCTAAGACTTTGAAAGGTCCAGCTACCTCAGATATAGTTTGAAGAGGTACATTTGGTTTTTGTTCTTGCACTCTCTGCAAAAAGACAATTTTGAACATAATATCCTAATTTATTTATTTATTTATTTATTTATTTTCGTTTTATTTTGACCACCAATAATGGCCTGCCCTGTGTGCCTGCATGGCACTTTCCCCATTACGATGTGTCTGTATACACTCATGACTTTGTTGCAGTATATACTTGCCAGTAGTCTCGGGATTCTTGTGCCTTCTTTAATTCCTCAGTAAGCACATCAGCTACTTGCAGGATCTTAATTTTTGTACTCAAGGCACCTGGATTCTGATTTAACTTTCCAGGCTTAAGTCTGGTTATGTAGTCATATTCACAGAGTTTTAAGGCCAATCTAACAAGTCTGCTGCTGGGATCCTTTAAACTCAAAAGGCACTGTAAAGCAACACGATCTGCAATTACTGTGAACTGTCATGCCTATAGGTAACACTGACAGTAATGGGTGCCAAAAACAAGAATCAGAAGTTCATTTTGTGTGGTGGTGTAATTTTGCACAGCTGCTACAGCTGACGTGAAGCATAACCAATTGGTTTTTCTTCACCATTTTGTATCTGACTCAAAATACAACCAGCTGAGACATTGCTAGCATCACACAACAAGATTAAAGGTAGAGCAAAATGCCGATAACCCAAGACAGGTGCACTTGTTAAGAATGTCTTTCAGTTTTAACATGGCCCTCCTGCTATCCATTGTCCAGATAGGAGCAACTACCTTCGTTAGTAATTTTGCAAGACATTTTGTGGTGACCGGATAGTTCTCCACGAAACGGCGATAGTAATTTATTAACCTGAGAAATCAGTTGCAATTGTTTAATGTTCCTCGATGCTGGAAAATCATTCACTGCATTTTTTAATTGTGGTTCCGGTCTTAACCATCTGCTAAAATTATATGGCCTGGATAGTGCAAAATCGCAGTTTTTGAATTTCAAATTTAGATTAGCATCACTAAAATGGGTTAGTACGTTTCTTAGCTACTTTGCATGTTCTCTCACTGAATTTGAAAAGGCAACTGTGTTATCCAGGTATACTAGCCACATGGTTGGCTTTAAACCTCCTAAAAGTAAATCAGCAAAATGTTAAAATGTTGTGGAGGGGAAGAGGCAGGTGTTTGGGGGGGGGGGGGGGGGGGGGGGGAAGGGCTTTCTTTGATGTTCATAATGCCCACAGGGTACAACAAAAGCTGTCTTTTTCTCCATATTTAATAGCTACATGAATCTGATAGTAGCTGGAGCATGGTGAAGAATTTGCATTTGACAAGATGATTGAAAATATCATCAATCCTTGCAAAAAATGCTGCAAGCTTTTCCTCTGTAACTGGTTTTGTTGGGGACTACCACTGTAACGAGCGTACATAAACAAGGTGTATACGACCCGGGACAACCGTTTTTTTTTTTTTTAGAATTCCAGGTATTTTTCATTGTTTTCAGTTAATTTTTTGTAATTTTGACTGGTAAGAACCGATACTCTAACAAAGGATATTACTGTACCCCACTACTACAGAATAATACTTCAACAATAAAAGATAAACGAGAGAAAAAGAACAAAAATTACTTAAATTGCAAAGGAAATGCGCCATATACAATGACGACACACAGTGCTCGTGCAAGTGTCTGCCAAATGCAAAATGTGTCAAAGGCTTTAGGAAGACTATGCAATGCTTCATAACAACAAATTGCCTCCGATGAGCATGAAGTCACAACTGTTTACATTAGATTCGTTTTAGCAGTTATGAGCGGGCTCATGCGCATATGCAGTTGAGTTGCTTTTGAGTAGTAGATTCTCCTGATTCTGGCTACAGGAATGTGGATGTTGGCTGTGCAAGCAGTCGCATCAAGCAGCTAGATGCTACCGGGAAAAGGGGGCGCCAAATTCATATTCTTGAGGAAAAAAACTTGTATCACAAAGTGCCTAGCATGAAGCGCATGTTTGTCTATTGATTATTCGTATGATTTTGAAACGCATCCCTATTGGATTTTGAACATTTTTGAACACATTTTAAGTTGATTTCTGACTGAATCATAAGTTGATTTTTCAATGCATGCATAGTGTATGTGATGTCTCATCGCATCTAGAGATAAACTTCCCGTAGATGGGACAGGGCTATACGAGCTGAGCGGACTAAAGCCAAATGAATGAATGCCAATTGCTGTCTGATTACGTGGTTGATTGGGTTTGTGAATGATCAGTGTTGTTATAATTACTAGCGAAATCCATAGATTCAGACTACCAGAGCGGAAATAAACGACTGTCAGGAATAACAGGTGAGAAAGATTATGTATTATCTTCTCTGTGTATCCAAGGAAATGAAATTTTGACAGAAAATTTTTGGCCATATCGCTACACTAGTAAGGACCAGTAGTACAGTTCTCATCTAGCAGCCACTTAAGTTCTATTCTGGAAGTAACATGGAAAAAGTGTTGCACAAAAACGTAAAACGCCTAACTGGAAAATAATTGCGGGATAACCTAACCTGTGATTCTGGCAGGGTTAGTGAAGTTAATCAGCGAACAAATTTTGACAATGGCACGAATAGCTACAGAATTGGTGGTGACAAGATTGTTTGTGGAACGAGGAAGGAGAAGAAACGGGGACAAATTATGGGAGAATAAGACGATCCCAAATTTAT